>NC_059379.1:35378629-35722379 GCF_019703515.2 Myxocyprinus asiaticus | reverse complement strand
GATGTGAAAAAAAATAAGGAATTTAAAGAATTTTAGCATAAGGCTGCAACATAACAAAATATGAAAAACAATTATGGGGTCGGAGTACTTTCTGAAAGCATTGTATCTGTTTATTATGTATTTTGTTATATTGGTGCATATAGTTAGGAACCTCTTTTTAAACAGGTTAAAATCAATATATATGAAATTAAGTTTAAACAGTTTAAATTATTAAATATCTTTCTTGTGTTCATATGACACTTACTGTACTTTAGTCCTTATATTAATCATTTTCATGAGCCTACTTGGCTAAAATGGCTGTTTGAAATTATGGTTCCTCTGATTGAAAAAAGATATAATCCATTTCAGAGCATAATTTCAAGATATATAGACAGTTATCGGAAGCCTTAGAAATATTGAGAGATTTTTAGCTATATTGCCCAGCCCTTTGTGCATGGTATTTAAACTTGTGTGTTAGATTTAGCTATTGTATGTATTTTCATAGAACTTGAATATGCATTCTTTGTCACACTTTTCTTTGCTTTGTAAACTGCAAATAATTTGCTTTGTGGAGATCAGTAAGCTGGGTAAACCTGATCCCAGATCTGTTCAGATTTTCACTAGTTATCCTTGTGCTTTCAACTTTCCTACTGCCTCTTTTCATCTGTAGTCAAACCGATGGGGCGGAATGTAAAAAACTCTGGCATCTTTCAGGATTTGTTGCATCATGATTTTGATGAGATTATGTTGTCAGCATGCAAATACTACCAGTTGTTACTCTTGAAATTGAAATTAAATTTCTGCTAAATATGCTGCTAAAGAATAAAAATGGTTATCATTTACTAACACAATGTAGCCTAGTTTCAAACTCTGAAAGATTAATTCTTGAAGCCACTCTGGTCTTGAAACAGGATGAGTAAAATATTGTGCAACTTTAGTTTATTTTGGCAAAGGAGCATCAGTGCACACATTACCACTGAGATGGAGATCTGGCGTGTTTGTTATGAAAAGACGTGGCAGAATGGTCTGTCAGACTTGCCCTGACCCACTTTATCTCTACTGCTACATACATGCACACACACAAAGAATGAAAATGACTAGAATTTTAGCATTAGGCTTGAATGCAGGAAGTTTTTATTTGCTCTTTAATCTCACGAGAAGTTTCCTTTCCGTTCAGGTTGTAATAAATCTGAACCGCTCAGTTGCTGTTGGGTGAGGCAGCATCCACCCCTGCTGAACAGGCAGAAATGTACCATCTGTCTGTGTACTGTACTCCAATTCATCCTTCCTTTCTGTCCTTTCTCTGCTTGTTTTCTAACGGATTCTCCTAATTGTAATGCTGGATCCCTCAGTTTTCTATATGTCACATATTCAAGAGGTGATATAGATATGTACTGTATATGACATACATTTGAGATGATTTTGCTGACAATGTAAAGTTTATGTTCCAATTATTTTTATGCACTTTTTATTTTGCCATTAAGTTTCCTAAAAACTATTATACTAGTTTTTGCCATTTGCGAGTGTGAGTGCAAACAGTGTGTGTGTGTGTGTGTGTGTGTGTGTGTGTGTGTGTGTGTGTGTGTGTGATATATATACATACATACATACAGTGCATCCGGAAAGTATTCACAGCACTTCACTTTTTCCACATTTTGTTATGTTACAGCCTTATTCCAAAATGGATTAAATTCATTATTTTCCTCAAAATTCTACAAACAATACCCCATAATGACAACGTGAAAGAAGTTTGTTTGAAATCTTTGCAAAATTTATTAAAAATAAAAAACGAAAAAAATCACATGTGCATAAGTATTCACAGCCTTTGCCATGACACTCAAAATTGAGCTCAGGTGCATCCTGTTTCCACTGATCATCCTTGAGATGTTTCTACAACTTGATTGGAGTCCACCTGTGGTAAATTCAGTTGATTGGACATGATTTGGAAAGGCACACACCTGTCTATATAAGGTCCCACAGTTAACAGTGCATGTCAGAGCACAAACCAAGCCATGAAGTCCAAGGAATTGTCTGTAGACCTCCGAGACAGGATTGTATCGAGGCACAGATCTGGGGAAGGGTACAGAAACATTTCTGCAGCATTGAAGGTCCCAGTGAGCACAGTGGCCTCCATCATCCATAAATGGAAGAAGTTTGGAACCACCAGGACTCTTCCTAGAACTGGCTGCCCGGCCAAACTGAGTGATCGGGGGAGAAGGGCCTTAGTCAGGAAGGTGACCAAGAACCCGATGGTCACTCTGACAGAGCTCCAGCATTTCTCTGTGGAGAGAGGAGAACCTTCCAGAAGAACGACCACCTCTGCAGCACTCCACCAATCAGGCCTGTATGGTAGAGTGGCCAGACGGAAGCCACTCCTCAGTAAAAGGCACATGACAGCCCGCCTGGAGTTTGCCAAAAGGCACCTGAAGGACTTTCAGACCATGAGAAACAAAATTCTCTGGTCTGATGAAACAAAGATTCAACTCTTTGGCCTGAATGTCAAGCGTCATGTCTGGAGGAAACCAGGCACCGCTCATCACCTGGCCAATACCATCCCTACAGTGAAATATGGTGGTGTCAACATCATGCTGTGGGGATGTTTTTCAGCGGCAGGAACTGGGAGACTAGTCATGATCGAGGGAAAGATGAATGCAGCAATGTACAGAGACATCCTTGATGAAAACCTGCTCCAGAGCGCTCTGGACCTCAGACTGGGGTGAAGGTTCATCTTCCAACAGGACAACGACCCTAAGCACACAGCCAAGATAACAAAGGAGTGGCTCTGGGACAACTCTGTGAATGTCCTTGAGTGGCCCAGCCAGAGCCCAGACTTGAACCCAATTGAACATCTCTGGAGAGATCTGAAAATGGCTGTGCACCAATGCTCCCCATCCAACCTGATGGAGCTTGAGAGGTCCTGCAAAGAAGAATGGGAGAAACTGCCCAAAAATATGTGTGCCAAGCTTGTAGCATCATACTCAAAAAGACTTGAGGCTGTAATTGGTGCCAAAGGTGCTTCAACAAAGTATTGAGCAAAGGCTGTGAATACTTATGTACATGGGATTTTTTTTGTTTTTTATTTTTAATAAATTTTGCAAAGATTTCAAACAAACTTCTTTCACGTTGTCATTATGGGGTATTGTTTGTAGAATTTTGAGGAAAATAATGAATTTAATCCATTTTGGAATAAGGCTGTAACATAACAAAATGTGGAAAAAGTGAAGCGCTGTGAATACTTTCCGGATGCACTGTATGTATGTATGTGTATGTATATATATATATATATATATTACACACACACACTGTCTGGCCCTCTACCCCATGTCCATTTTTAATGAGAGTACATTTTTCATCTAGCCAGCAGCAGAGACTTGTATTAAAGGGTAGCTTCAGCAGAAACACAATATGAAGTGATTGTTTCATTCTGAGTGAGGGCGGATGAGGGAAGCTGTCCTCCATGATCCCCAGTAAAGGAGATTATGGGATGGGGAGGGACCAGCTGTGTGGGGGAGGGGGAAACTGAAGCTGTTTGATCATGTGTCACTGTAGGAATGAAGGCTGGACTTTACATGCCTACAGATTCGCATGCACTGGTTCTCGTGCCGAGCCTGTGCTCAGCTGGTTAATGGCTGGGGCAATCTTGAGCCTATCATAAACTGGCCATGCTTTTCCACTGACCTGAGAGCCGAACAGTGACGTAACAGGCTACTGTCTATGTGGTAGTTTCACATGACTACCTCAAACATAAACAAACATGGTGCGTCACAGTGTGTTTGTATACAGCTTTTACTCTTATTTTTGAGGACATATTTAAACATACGGAATAATGTAATCAATCGTTATTACATTGCTCAACAAGATCTTCACTAAAGACGACAGGTAATGTAATTACGTTATTGTGACAAGGTCTCTGACTTTCTTCTCAAGGAGGAAGAGAGGGCCGGGTAAACGTTCAACACAAGTCTTTTATTTTACACACTTTCTCGTGTAACACAACAAGATTTGCTTTTCAGCATAACACAAAAAACACAGAACACTCTGCTGCATGTGTCTCTCTCTCTCTTCCTCCAGTGGACTGGACTGTCCTTTTATATCCCTCTCACCTCTCACTGCAAACACAAACAGCTGTTTGAGATCATATCCCACAGATGTCAATCCTTACCATTCTTCCTCTCGCGGCCTCGCTCTCCACAGGGGTCGCTTGGCCACGCCCCCATCCCCACAGTTATATTGTATGAACTATGGCTTGACTTGCTAAGTTCTGTAAACTGTTACAGTGGAATCATTATTAACACTGGTGTAGCAGATGGTTGTATTTGGATTTTTGCCATAGCATATAAATTATTGATTGAGAATCCCACCGTTATCAGAATCAGATTTTATCAGTTTTACTTAACAGATAGCCACGATCTTCCAAACTTAGTGAGTAGCTGGTCGTAAATCCCCTTACAGATAAAAACAATGCACAAAAAAGATGACAACAGTGTAAGAAAAGCTAACAAAGTTGGCAAATATAACAACTTAATGAGATCAGCTGCAGAGGACACCGGTGATTCACTGTTTATCATGAGCATTACTGGCTGAATTCAATGCAATTGAATATAATTGCGGGGTTAGTTAGCAGGCTGGTCGGTGTCTGAGTCCAAAACATCGTTGCTCCATCCACTGTCACTTTTGCTTATGTCTTTCTTATTTTCCCTGTACTTCCTTAAGTGTTTTTCAGTTTGTTCATGATTTGGTCAATTGTCCGATTGAAGGCGGTGTGTATCATTTCATGCTGTATCTACATTCTTATAGAGTATTTTTTTTCCTTTGTGATCTCTCTAGTTTATCTCGGATCTTCGTAAATACCATATTGCAAGTAGAGCACTCGTTTCATCGTGTTACCTGAACGCTTTTGATGTCTGATAATTTTGTGGGATTTTTATTGTTGTTATAGAGCGAAGAAGTACTCCTTGCTGCAGACGGTAGCTACTGTTGTTGTTTGGGAAAACTTTACCATGGTGACGAAACATTATTCCACCCTCCGTCCCCTGACATAATTGGTTCCTGTGTAGAAACCAACTAGCTTTTGGGGCCGGTGCGGAACCAGGTTTTCGGCCCCAGAACAGCCTTTTAAGCAGTCAACTTAGAATTCTAGGCATCATAAGCAGTTTTACAAATTTAAATCAGTCATTTCTGGGATGGAAAATTATTAAAACAATAATAAAATTAAAAAAAATCTTTAGGATAATGAGCACTGAGTAGATGGGGTCAATTTTGTCATTTTTATTATTTTTCTTATTGTTTTTTTCACAACCATGTTTAAGTTATGTTTATTTACATGGGACGGTCTTATTTCTTGGCTAGGTTTGTGATCTCTGTAGTTATTGCTAAGGTGGGAGTGCCTGTTGTCTGGATGTGGGCAGTACAGAAGGTCATGTGCTTTGGATACATCTGTAATGTGAGGTCATATGATTGACCATCACATCAAAGGTAGTGGTTAGGATGGGAATTATGACAACATGCATTAGCTACTTGAACCACCAACTGATAACCAAGTTGGCAAAAGGTCCATAAATGGAGGTGGCTGTCAAATCATTCATGCACAAAGAAAAAATAGCTTTATTACAGTACTCAACCAAGTTGGGATGTTTTTTTTATTTTTTATTATTGAAATACATTTATGCTGCATCGGTGCCTCATTTAAAAATCTGTGTCAGCACACTTCTTCTGTACTGTGTTTGCACTGTTAAGATGGATTTAGTGGTCCGATTGAACAACCTCAATTGTTTGGATATTCTGAATTTATTTTACGGTTGTCCTGGACAAGCAGACAACCATTAATGTTGAGCCTGATTTGTTCTGTAGTTTTTACTGTTAAGGCTGCACAAGAAAAACACAGTTGTGTTGATTTCAGTTAGGATTAATGTCACAAAAGTATTTCTGTGAAACACAAATTTACCTAAACTTTTCCCAACAGGGTTTTGAACACTCTCATACATGTTGCAGAAGTCTCATATGCACATATGCTACAACAGTATGTACATGCATACAGTACTTGTGATTAATCGTTCTGTTATTCTTTCACCAAGTTATTTGCAGTGTTTGTATGCCTTTTCTGAGTGTATATTTGTTGGATCAGGTCTGCTGGTACCATAGGAGATGAATGGAAAGAGTTACTTGCCTGTTTGCGTTCCATTTTAAACATAACACTGGGAAAGGGTACAGTTTTGCAGCTAATCTTCCTAGTTCATGTTGCCCTTGTGCCAAGATGAACATCTGGATTAAACATTTAAAATTGCAGTCACGCCACTTTGTTTGGATGTTTCTGTTTGGCTATGATGTTGGCAAGCATGCATCTGATGGTAAAGCAAGCATCACTATTTTTATTGCTCATAATTAGGGTTAGGGATTTAGACAAACCCTGGACCCTAAGTATTAAACTTTGACTTGTAGCCCATCCCACACTGTTTGTGCTACAGGCATGAATGATAACTCAAATCGTGCAGCTTGTTAAGGAGAGTGCGCTATCACGTTTCTAAGTAATTGGATTTAGGATTTCTGCCTGGAGGATGATAAAACAGGTGAACAATATCTGTTAGAATTATACTGAAGGAGGTACTCAAGCCATATCTGGTTGGTTCTCACAATACCTGTTAATAAATGTCCTGCTCATATTTAACCCCAAATCAATACAAATAAATAAAAGAAAAGAATAATATGAAATTATGCTTTGCATAAAGAAAATAAAGTCTACATTTTTTTTTTTTTTCTTTTCTTTTTTTTTAGGCATTACGATATTATTTTCAGGACACTTAAGCACATTTTACTGTCTAATTCTCATTATTGTAATGTGTGTGGTTATTTTATTTTACCATTCCCATTGTTTTCAGTGATTATTCTCATTACCATGTTTGAACATTTTACTTTTACTATTTACAATGTTTTCAATGATGATTCTCGTTACTGAAACACTTCCCGATGTTTTACTTTTACTATCCCCATTGTTTTCAGTAACAATTATAACTACCACAGTGTGTCCAGATGTTTTACTTTAAACTATTCCCATTGTTTTCAATGATGATACTCATTACTGCAACATGCCCTAAATTAAAAATACATTGTGTAGGCTGTATGAAAGATATTTATACACAATATATAACCCAGTGATGGCTTAAGTAAAGAATCTATGTTCTTTGATAATGATTTGGGTCCAATTTAATGGAAAACTATGTGAGACTAAGGATGGCAGTTATATTATTATACGATTTCACTGTTCACTGTTTGCTAATAAACTTTATAAAAAATGTCATGGTTAATTTAACCATAAGTATTGAGAATCTACGGTTAAAAACTGGAAAATGTTTTATTTACACGTGGAAAAAATATTATATATACAGTGGTGTGAAAAATTGTTTGCCCCCTTCCTGATTTCTTATTTTTTTGCATGTTTGTCACACTTAAATGTTTCAGATCATCAAACAAGCTTAAATATTAGTCAAAGATAACACAAGTAAACACAAAATGCAGTTTTTAAATGAAGGTTGTTATTATTAAGGGAAATCAAAATCCAAACCTACATGGCCCTGTGTGAAAAAGTGTTTGCCCCCTAAACCTAATAACTGGTTGGGCCACCCTTAGCAGCAACAACTGCAATCAAGCGTTTGCGATAACTTGCAATGAGTCTTTTACAGCGCTGTGGAGGAATTTTGGCCCACTCATCTTTGCAGAATTGTTGTAATTCAGCCACATTGGAGGGTTTTCGAGCATGAACTGCCTTTTTAAGGTCATGCCACAGCATCTCAATAGGATTCAGGTCAGGAATTTGACTAGGCCACTCCAAAGTCTTCATTTTGTTTTTCTTCAGCCATTCAGAGGTGGACTTGCTGGTGTGTTTTGGATCATTGTCCTGCTGCAGAACCCAAGTTCGCTTCAGCTTGAGGTCACGAACAGATGGCCGGACATTCTCCTTCAGGATTTTTTGGTAGACAGCAGAATTCATGGTTCCATTTATCACAGCAAGTCTTCCAGGTCCTGAAGCAGCAAAACAGCCCCAGACCATCACACTACCACTGTTGGTATGATGTTCTTTTTCTGAAATGCGGTGTTACTTTTACGCCAGATGTAATGGGATCCACACCTTCCAAAAAGTTCAACTTTTGTCTCGTCAGTCCACAGAGTATTTTCCCAAAAGTCTTGGGGATCATCAAGATGTTTTCTGGCAAAATTGAGACGAGCCTTAATGTTCTTTTTGCTCAGCAGTGGTTTTCGTCTTGGAACTCTGCCATGCAGGCCATTTTTGCCCAGTCTCTTTCTTATGGTGGAGTCATGAACACTGACCTTAACTGAGGCAAGTGAGGCCTGCAGTTCTTTGGATGTTGTTGTGGGGTCTTTTGTGACTTCTTGGATGAGTCGTCGCTGCGCTCTTGGGGTAATTTTGGTCGGCCGGCCACTCCTGGGAAGGTTCACCACTGTTCCATGTTTTCGCCATTTGTGGATAATGGCTTTCACTGTGGTTCTCTGGAGTCCCAAAGCTTTAGAAATGGCTTTATAACCTTTTCCAGACTGATAGATCTCAATTACTTTCTTTCTCATTTGTTCCTGAATTTCTTTGGATCTCGGCATGATGTCTAGCTTTTGAAGATCTTTTGGTCTACTTCGCTTTGTCAGGCAGGTCCTATTTAAGTGATTTCTTGATTGAGAACAGGTGTGGCAGTAATCAGGCCTGGGTGTGGCTAGAGAAACTGAACTCAGGTGTGATAAACCACAGTTAAGTTATGTTTTAACAGGTGGGGCAAACACTTTTTCACACAGGGCCATGTAGGTTTGGATTTTGTTTTCCCTTAATAATAACAACCTTCATTTAAAAACTGCATTTTGTGTTTACTTGTGTTATCTTTGACTAATATTTAAACTTGTTTGATGATCTGAAACATTTAAGTGTGACAAACATGCAAAAAAATAAGAAATGAGGAAGGGGGCAAACACTTTTTCACACCACTGTATATAATATACACACTACCGTTCAAAAGTTTGAGGGTTCACTTGACTGAAATGTTTCTCATGATCTTAAAAATCTTTTGATCTGAAGGCGTATGCTGTTTGAAATTAGTTTTGTAGACAAAAATATAATTGTGCCAACATATTAATTTTTTTCATTACAAAACTAAAATTTGTGCAGTGCATTTGCGTGTAGTTACTATCAATGTGGTAAACTTCAAGAAGTTTCATCTTAAATCAAATGTACAAATTCACCACATTCAACAAATGTGCATTATTGTCATAAAAATAAATGTAACAATGTTGTAAATTTTGATAATCCTAAAATAAGCTTAATTTTCTATATGCAAAATATAATTTCTTATTTGTTTCTTTTGATTTTTGGCGTAAAATAGGACCAGGACATTTTCTTGTTTATGTGAGACTCACCCATCTAGAGACCAGAATGACCTGATGGTTGGAGACTCTAGCAGAAATGGCGGGTAACCGGACTCAGTGGCATGAATGTTGTCATTGTTTGGCTGAGGTACCTATGAAGTAAAAATTATTATGATGCTCGGGCATTGAAAGATGCAACTTAGCTGTCCGGCTGATGCTGCCTTGCTTTCTTACGGTACACAGTGATTGTATGTTGTTCACAAGGTGCAGCTACCTTGCCTTTTGAATGTTTGGACATGGAGTTCTAGAGACTTTGTAGTGTAGGTCTCCACCCTTTCTCTTTTTCTTTCTTTCAAGTTACTCTGTCACAAATACCATGGTTGAATGGCAGTGAAGCATCAGTATAGAATACTTATGTATTGCTGTCTTTTATGATGATGATGATGAGAGACCAGAATATTTCAGAGACTTGAGAGTGGGCTCTTTTGACTCTGACCAGTAAGTAATCACCTAGCAACCATATAACAGCACCTACACAACCAGAGCCCTTCTAGCAAAGGGGCCTACAAGCTTAGCATAAAGTGGTGGCCCCATTGACATTCTATGGTGGTACACTGGCAAGGAGACAAGAGGCCATATATTTTTTTTAATGGATGACTATGGAGGCGGGTGCTGAATAAACTGCTTTTGTCAGGAAACTGCTGATCACTTAATGAACTGACCGCCTGTTTGCTAATCTTCAACATGCTTTACACTAAAAATCCTTTTGATATGAACAATGTGTGGAGTTTACTACGATAAATGGCTGATTTATAAGAGAAGACACTGACAATTTTGCGACAGGTAGGTGTCAGTTGACGGCTCTCCCTATTCATTTGAATGGTGTCCGCACATGGTGTCTTACTGTCTTAACACGCTAGTTGACAGTAACAATCTCTCCTAGTATGGTAAAAGAGATTGTTATCTGTTAAAGAGGATCTCTCACACAACCACCCTAGCGTCTTGGTGGTGACTTTGGCAATCACCACTCACAACATCCATATTTAAAGCAGTACTGTGAGGTTTTTGTTGATAGGAGTGATGGAATAGAATAAAGCAATACTGTGAAATTGGCCTTTTTCTTCAGCTCAGTCCGTTTGCACAGCAGGGGTCCATGTGAAATCTATCCTGACCTGTCCGTTCCTCTCCTGTTCCCCTCTTACACACACTCATTACAGTCTCACAACCTAAGCCAGAACGAGTAACCACAACTGGCCGCGTCTGTATCATTTCTGCTATGAATCAACATTATGAAACCCGCTTCTGTTAGTGCAGGTTGCTCAGCACTGGAGTTGTGCAGCGCGCTCTCGGCTGACTCACTCACTCTGATGATTCCCACAGCTCTCAGCAGGAGATCTGTGTTTCAAATCATTAGCTGGGCACTTTCTGTACACTCTTTAAAAGTGTTGTGTGCAGGATCATATTAGTCAACACATGGACGCTGTCCAGTGGAGGAACAATTTTTCCAGTTGGAATACAGACTCAAGAGTACTGCCAGACACTCAGTGCTACTTATTTTTTTGGAAACCAGTTCTCCAGTTTATCACGCTACACCTGCCTTAGACACACACACATGCAGTGAAGTGGAGAATTTGACAGGCCAAAAACAGGACTCTGCTGTCATCATGACACACTGCATATGTTGAAAACATCCAGCAGCTCAAACACGAGTTCTTTCTCATACCTCCTCTCGGTCTGTCTGTCTCTCGCACAAACACACAAATGTTCTGCGTTGAATCACATGGCTGTGCAGTGTTTCACAGCAAGCCATAACTACTGAACTTGGGGTGTTGTTTTTAGCACAGTGACAGTGAGGAAGACTGGGTGTTTGTGACCACACCTGCTCTAAGAAATCAAACCAAATTGAGGTAATTTAAGGCCACTGACCTTTTATTAGGCTTGGGATCTATGCCTTTTTCCACGCATGGATAATCAGAAAATGTTCCCAATGATTTTCATATAGTAATAGGTCTAGTCATTTCACAATAGTTTTCTCTTCATCTCTTCATTCATATATCTCAACATAACTTTGGTAAAGTGTGAGCGGCAGTGTAACTTCAAGGGAGTCGCACACTGGACATGTCTGGCGGTCTACATGGCGCCTTCTAAAATTCAAAACAATTATTTTCTATGAAGGTACGTACACCACTCTGCTACGACTCCGGAGGCTTCTCAAAATGTTGCAGTGCCACGGAGCGTGACACATAGTTTTCCTTAAAATTTGACCCAAATCATTATCAAAGAACATCACTGGGTTATAGATTGTGTATATGCATATTCCATATAGCCTACTAGACTGATCAACTCCACTTTGTTAATTCTTGAAGTCTAAAAACTTTCTTAACTTCTGTGTGTATGGTGACTGTATTCACAACTTTGGACTGCCACCTGCACCGCATCGGCACTTCTCGTCTGGTGTGCATAAGGCTTCAGTATTAAGTGCGGTAAATGTTATATCGCACTTTTGTGGTCTCTCAAAGCTATTACGGCAGACTACTTTTTAACAGAAGGCCAACTGACAGTGAATTGGAAAGTACACAAATTAGGTTTCTAGTTTAAATGTCAGCTAATGTTACAGAGTCATTTTTGAAACAGTCTTAACATTCTCTAAACCGTAAGTGCAATTGTCACAACTGTTTTGTGGGACATCACAACTCTTTTGCATGTCTGAAAAATGTAGTAACTCACCAAAACATTTAATTCATGCTTCAAAACCTAGTTATTGTGTCAGTAAATTGGCCAATGCCACCAAAATGAAAAGTATTTTTGTCATCGTGTGAGCTGTACTGGTTAAAATGTTTAGAAGTTTTTTCACCATGGCAGTCAACCGAGATTGATAACAGATTTTGATAACTGAATGGATCATTTTGCATGTGATGGCTCACACAATGAAAGAATGTTTTGAAGTTCTGAAGAGTATGACAATTTCACTGAGAATCAACTCATCAGTTTTGATTAGCAAGCCATGTGCATTTAGTTATTGTGCAAATTGTAGACAATTGTACTTTTTTGCACAATTGTGCCAAAACACGTCCATTTTGCTTAAATGAATAAGAAATTCAAATCTAGTGTGAACAAGAATCTAATTGTTCAGAGATTTGAACTTAATGTTTAAAAAAATTAAATTAAAAGAAATTCTCATTTGAGAATTGAGCCAAAGTGATTGAGAAAAACTGTAATATATGCCTCAAAAATGTATCAAGAAAATGACGTGCCGATCTATAATCGATGTATCAATATTTTATGACATTTCTACCTGTTATGTCTATGAAATTGCACTGCAACACTTGGAAAACTTGCTGGTGTTTTAATTATTAGTAAAGCAGAGCAAGCAGATATTTTTTGGAAGCTGATATGCTTTCCATTTTTTTGTAGCTGCAAGCGGTCATTTTGAAGATTCAGTTTTATCCACAGTGTCATACGTAAGGGATAATATACCGTCAGCCAGTCAGTTTCGTAAAATAAACCCAGACAGGGTAATCAGGACCCTGACGTGCAGCCAAGGACGTAATCCTGTTTATTACATGGCTACTTAAAGAAAGAAAGAAATAGACATGAAAAATGTATTTTAGTTTAAACTATTTTATTATGTGAGAAGAAAAAGACCATGGAGTGAGACGAAAGACATAAAACCTGTAAAGCTTTGTTGGAAATTGATTACTTGGGTCAACTGTCAATTATAGAGTTTAGCTGTCATAATATAAAAAATATTTGACCACTGAATGCCATGATTGACCAATTAAAATAATGTTTTCCAGCATCATGTTACAGCACTTGACTTGGAACTGGAGGTAATGCTGTAGCTTGACGTTTTGCTACATAGAGCACAATGCTTTGGGGAACGTAGACATGGGATGTGCTTCTGTGACTAACATTAACCCCTCCTTCCTTTCTTTTCGCAGGTATACGTGGAGTTCGATGACCTTGAGTGGGAGAAGCGCGAGTGGGTCAAGGTGTACGAAGACTTCCAGATCTTTCTGTTGGAGCATCAGCTGGTTTGGGCCAAAATGAAGGGCGATGCCCAGCTGCAGGGAACAAAAACCAAGCAGATCCAGTGGCCAGCCCTGGTGAGTCATTTGTCTATTCCTTTCCTCTGAACATCTTAGAGTTGTAGATGCGCTGTGCTTTGAGCTGCAGCTGTGGAGTATTTAAAGCAGGAACAATAGCTCTGCAGAGCAAGAAAGACGGGATCCTTTATGTTGGTAGGATGATTTGGGGTTTGGATGTCTCTCAGATCAATGGCTCATGTCTGACAATAAGATCAGTATTTGTTTGGAGGCTTTGAAAGCCTTCTGAAAAGGGGGGAAATAACAGAGGGTGTGACATTCATCAAGAGATGGAAAGGCAGCAAGCGAGAGACAATAAACGTTTTACGGCTCGTGCAGTTTTGATTATGTAATGGTGTGCAGTACAGCGCCATCTGGATCAGGCATACACCATAAAAGTTCAAAGAGAAATCTCAGTGTGACACACGGGACAGTTGTCATAACGCCCACGCAAACACAGGGCGACGACCCAGCATGTGTCATGGTGCGCTTAGCTCCCTCAAAACCTGTGAGCTATTCGTAACCCCCTTGCTGTGAAACCAGAAAATGTTTCCATATTCATTCCTTTTGTGTTGTTTTTATATGACTTATTGTAGTAATTTGTGATAACTAGACATCCCTGCCCTTCTTTTCTGTGTGATTTAACTGCAGTGAGATAAGCTTATCTAGTTGATAAGACTAGTTAACTAATCGACTATGGTAGTGATGATTGACAACACCTGACGTCAGTGTGATTGTCCATGCATTTTGTTATTTTTTTTATTTTCTCCCCTTTTCTCCGCAATTTGGAATGCCCAATTCCCAATGCGCTCTTAAGTCCTCGTGGTGGCGTACTGACTCACCTCAATCCAGGGTGGTGGAGGACGAATCTCTGTTGCCTCCGCTTCTGAGACTGTCAATCCGTGCATCTTATCATGTGGCTTGATGAGCGCATTACCGCGGAGACATAGCATGTGTGGAGGCTTCAAACTATCCTCCATGGCATCCACGCACAACTCACCACGTGTCCCACCGAGAGCGAAAACCACATTATAGCGACCACGTGGAGGTTACCCCATGTGACTCTACCCTCCCTAGCAACCGGGCCAATTTGGTTGCTTAGGAGACCTGGCTGGAGTCACTCGGCACGCCCTGGATTCGAACTCGCGACACCAGGGGTGATTTGTTGCTTTTTAAAACTAGGAACTATTTTTCATTGATCAGTCCACTGTTCTTTACACTTTACACTGCTGTAATTGATGGGTTTTTACAGTTGTCAAACAGCTTAATACTAACCTAATTACTTTACTCAATGCCTTAGCAAACAGCTATTTATCTACGAGGCTTGTGTGATTGTGTTGTTCTCTGCTCTTTTTTTAAGCTGTTATTTTGCTGTAGTCTATTTCTCTCTCTCTCTCTCTCTCTCTCTCTCTATTCCCCTTCCTCCCTCCCCCTCTCTCTGTTTCCTGTGTCCCTTGCTAGCATACAATTGCCGGCACAGCTCCATTTATGGCTGCTATTGGAGGAGAATTTACTGCCACCAGATCCGCCTTACTCAGCACTGCCTCTCGTTCTCTCTCGCTTTCTCTCTCTCTCTGTTTTTGCAGCACACTTTGGCCTTTCTCTGTAGGTCCATTGATATATGTTCCCCAAGCTGAGCAAGATGATTGTTTTGCTTCCGTGTCTAGATTAGCACACTGGATCTATTGGCTGAATGTGCTCCATGTTAAATTTTAGCTTAATTGTGAGCTTGTGGCCTGAACGGAATGATAAAAAGGTACTGGGTACTATAAAATAATAAAAAGACAATGAAGCGACAATACATTTTAGATTGTGTTGTCCTCGCTGGTTGCATGCAACAAACATATAGCCTAGCTCGACCAGTGCAGTCTGATTCATGAATGAGTTACTGTTCTTTTGAATGAATTGACCAGAAAGAATCAGTGTAGACGATTCACAAATGAGTTACAGTTCTTTTTATGAATTGACCACAAAGAATTAGTGTAGATGATTCATGAACGAGTCGTAGTTCTTTTTAATGAATTATCCAAAAAGAATCACAGTGTAGACTAATTCACGAACGAGATACAGTTCTTTTATATGAATTGACCAAAACAAAAAAAACAAAAAATCAGTGTAGACGATTCACGAACGAGTCGCAGTTCTTTTTAATGAATTAACCAAAAAGAATCACAGTGTAGACCGATTCACGAATGAGTTACAGTTCTTTTGAACTAATTAACCAAAAAGAATCACAGTGTAGACCGATTCACGAATGAGTTACAGTTCTTTTTATGAATTGAGCACAAAGAATCACAGTGTAGACCGAATCACAAACGAGTAGCAATACTTTTTAATGAATTGACCAAAATTAATCAAAGTGTAGTTCGATTCAGGAATCTTAATCAGTCTCAGTCTAATCATAAATCAGTCTCAAACTTGTAAGTTATTGTTCTGAATCGTTCTGGCAAATTTTGTGGGGTTACTGAATTAACATTTGACTTACTCATTACTGTTGTGTGATTTGTTGTTCTCTTGACAGTGTGTGACGAGTGAATTTTGGTGTAATGAATGGTATTTTAATGATAAAAACCTTAAATTGTGTCTTGTTAATGTGCTGCTTTCCTTTCATGCATGCACTGTTTGGTTGTCTATTTAAAATCGGTCTGACACAGTTCATATTGTGCCAGATGTTGTGCAGTCTGCTCACAAATATCAATCTTTTTTTATCTGATAATCAGTTGTCTTCCACAAACACAGCTCTGACTGCCCAGGCTTCATGAGAAGTATTAATTTACAATGTTACCGGAAATCTCTGCGGCCAGCGCTGTATTTACTCTTCCACACTTAAGTGGCCAACTCTCTGATGACTTAATTGTGTTCAGCACTGCTTGACCTGAACCCCGGGGATGATCTGTATGGCTGATGAATGCTCACACCCCAGCCCCACTGTCATGTTCTGTGAAAGCTGTCTGCGTGCGGGTTGGAAATCATTATAAACTAATATAAACCAATGTTCTGGTTTATAATCTTGCTACCCATTCTTTTCATCAGCCTGCATGAGTGACTTGAATAAACAGTAAATTTGCAATGTTTTGGGTTGATTATTTTGATGGTGTGTTAGAGGCCTCATGCTGCTGCAGGGGGGGGGGGCTTGCACATCAACAGGTTTAAGTCAGCTACTGTCATGGTGAGCAAGGGTTTAATGAGAATATTTCTGAGCAAGTAAGTTAATGTCAATATGCAGTATTTGTAGCAACTTACCTAAATATTAACACATCCAGTTTAATGGTACAAACTTTCGAAGGCAACTCTGTCATCCTCTTGAGTACTGCAGGTTTGTTACTTCAACGCAAGAATGTTCAACCAGGCTGCACAATGGCTAATTGGCATAAAGTAAGTTTTTAGCCTTGGATGTGCTCTTCACTGCTTATAATAGACAGATTATTGTCTTAAGTAAGAAATTGGAACATGAAGAGGAAATAATACATACTGATGACTTCAACAGAAGCAGACATCATTGATTAACAACCTTGGAGTTATGGTTAAAAATTGCCCTTTGTAGAAAATGAGTGGGAATTTTTACTTCCGGAACCAGACTGTTGTGCTCTATTAGGCCTACATCCTGTTCGTTCATCACACTGGAGATGGAAGGTCAAGTTGAGAGCATTGCATTTTACAATACAGTATATATGCAGTCTGCTCAGTTGTATTGTTCATATTTTAAAATGTAGCAGATCATAAGGATATTCCATATGCCAAATTTGCATATCGTGCACAGGATACCTACTATATTCAGCGGAGATATGATGATGATATTATGATTTTTAGAATGTAGCTACAGTGATCATTTCCTCTGTCTGTTTGTATCCGATTTCACTGGTTTAAGATGCTCAGTTTCTTGTGACCTTTGATCCTGGTTGCTTTCTCAATTGGTTGCGTGCTATAAAAATAAGCCTGAAGGAACAATACCCTAGCTTCGGCTCTAGTACCTCTTTCACTGTCTTCTGTCTGTATCATGTGACACTGTTAGGACACTGAGTTTGGCAGCTCTGTCAGACTGTACAGTGCTGTGTAAAAAGTCTTAGGCACATAAGATGTTTCACAAGAGCATTTGTCTTAAGATGGTTATTTATATCTTCAGCTTTAGTGTGTCAATAGGAAATATAAATGTTAGACTCCCAACCATTACTTTTGAAAATAGAAAAGATTAGAATAGAAGAACAGGGAGCCCTGCAACAGATGTCATGGCCCCCACAAAGCCCCCCTCTGAACATCGTGTCAGTCTGAGATTACATAAAGAGACAGAAGCAATTGAGACAGCCGAAATAGATAGAAGAACTGTGGCGAATTCTCCAAGAAGCTTGGTACATCCTATCTGCCAACAACCAAGAAAAACTGTGTCCAGGTGTACCTAGGAGAATTCGTGCTGTTTTAACCCTCTGGGTTAAATCCAGCGCGTCCTGCTGGATTTTTTCCGCATAACAGCGGAAACAACTTAAAATACTCTGTCATTTTTGGGCATACAGATAAGTGTAAGACATCATTAGAGACTATAAAGGGTCTACTTTTATTTGTGTACACTCACAATAACAACAAACCTTGTGCTTCTGTAAAACAAAGAAAATATACAGGGTGCGCTTTCAGCCGTCTCTGTCTCCGCGAGCATCTTTCTGAAACACGTCACAAAAATGAACTGAAACTCAGCGAATACTTATCACACAAACATGAAACATATGTCTAAAGAAAGCTTAAAATGTCTACTTTTAAATAAAAGAATTAAAATTTCAAACAAATATTCTCCTGCAATGTAATCTGTATGAAGCAAAGCGATGTACAGTTTCTCCTGGCTCAGCTAATTATCTCTGAGATCACACCCACCAGCAGAGCGCGCTATTCATACGGTAATGTGCTGAGGCGATCAATGCAAATGGTAAACGCCCCCAACAGTGCTTTAAAAAGCATCAAGTTCATCATCAGATTCATTCACTTTCCTGCACGTTTGGAAGATAGCACGCTACGCAGGTGAGGAAGCTCTACAGATGGTCCTGGATAGTGACGAAGAGTTCACGTTTTCCTCAGAAGAAGAGTGGGACTCCGACGATGAACGTTTACATTTTGAAGAGTGACTTGATCCAGCCGAGGATACAATTTCAGATGAGTAAGTCATTTAGTTTTACTTACATTAGTTGACATGCTATTTTATAGGAACATGTTCATATTTTACTAGTTGGACTATTTCCAGACTTGCCAGCCAGTAATCAGAGTATTGAAATTTGAAATATGTCCTAATAGGCAAGTTTTAGTTACATTTAAATGTTGTTTCGGCTAAAGCAGGTATTTAAATTGTATGCTGTATGATATAAATATGATATGTAATATGATATAAAAATAATATGAATGTTTAGATTATATTTTAACTAGTGTTTATGCTGCCTCATTATCATCAACAAAGCTTGTGCTTGCAAATATCTGTTCGGGTGTAAATGTGTAAAATGTGCTGTAAATATGCCCATATTAGAAAATCAACATATCAGAATGATTTCTGAAGGATCATGTGACACTGAAGACAGCAGTAATGATGCTGAAAATTCAGCTTTGATCACAGGAGTAAAGTGCATTTTACAATATATTCAAATAGAAAACAGTTATTTTATATTGTAAAAATATTTCACAATATCACTGTTTTTGCTGTATTTTGGATCAAATAAATGCAGCCTTGGTGAGCAGAAGATACTTTTTTTAAAAAACATTAAAAAATCTTACAGATCTATAAACTTTTAAACGGTAGTGTAGGTCTAAAGTTTTAAGTCTTTATGTAAAGAAAATGTATAGTCAGATAATACATTCAATCATTAAGTCTCCTCACATTCATTCTCTCTCAAGGGAGGGGTCTTTGTCTACTCAGGTGTGAATCACATCAATATTCATGATCATCCACACCTCCTCGCATAGGGCCTTTCAAACACTAAAAGTGTCTTACAAAAGTTAAATGACTATATTGTTTTGTATGAATGAGTGATCAGGATGGTTTTCACATCATTTTTGTAGCAAAAACTCTAGGCTACAAGATCCAGTTCTCAAAAGTCTTGTGAACAAATGTTTAGTATGTGTTATATGGCTTTATTTCAGTGACTTACAATTTTTGTTTTTTCAAAAACCACGCATAAACGATATTTTCTCAAAAATACAAACATGTACATACATGTTGTTCACATATTATTGTAGCCCAGTTTGTGCTGAATACAGTGTTATCAGACTTTAGCCATTAATATGTTTTTAAGCAACTGAAAAAAGCACAAATGTCAAGGCCTGTCAACTTCTCCAGGACCCAAAACACCGTCAGACCCCAGAGGGTTAAAGGCAAAGGTGGTCACACCGAATATTGATTTAGCTTTTTTTTATGTTTACTGGACTTTGTATGACATTAAGTGATAAATGAAAACTATTTATGTCATTATTTTTGAAGACATCCTCACTATGCAACATTTTTCACAAGTGCCTAAAACTTTTGCACAGTACTGTATGTTGGCATCACTGAGGGCAAAGCGTCTTCTATGTGTCTTTAGCACACAGAGAGAGAGAGAGAGAGTGGAAAAAAAGGAAGGACAAGCAGTGCATGGAGATGGAGGAGTACACAGATGATCTTTCACTGCCAGCTGCACAGCTGGCTCCTTAATGGCAGCAATCATAGACAGCAGCGTTTACAGGGAGCGCCTGGGGCTCTGAAAGCACTGTCTCTGTGAGTAATGAAGCTAGGATGATAGGGGTGGTGGGACATGACTTCACCAAAACCCCCCTCTGCACATTTGGCTTTGATTTGCGTCTGTACTCTGTTGTGATATGGGTTGCTCAACTTCTGTTTCACTCTCCTGAGCTCTGGATTTATGGGGAAAAGGAGGCTGTGGCCCTACACACTCTAAAGCAAGGAGAAATTTGACTGATCGTCTAGTTTTTCATTTTTATGCTGTTGTTGATAGGGCTGCTCGATTATGGCAAAAATCATAATCACGATTATTTTGGTCAATATTGAGATCCTGATTATTTAACATGATTACTCATTGACTTTGGAAACATCATGCATTTATCTTTTTAACAGTGGATTTCCTTGAAATGTAAACTGCAGTGTGTAGGAGAGCAGGCTATTGTCATAGGATAATTATGGTATTTTACATATGGTAGTCAGATAAAGGAAAGCCTCCATCACCGTCATTTACAGCAGGGGTGCTCACACTTCTATGGAATGAGATCTACTTTTTCATCATGTTATTGAAGCAAGATCTACTATGTACAATAAAGGCTATACATTATCACAATGCCAAAATTTCAGTAGTCTGTAGTGAAATTTGGCAATTATTCTCAATACCAGCATTAAAACCACAACAAATAATAATGTTAATTATGGAAGAATGGTTTCAAGTTCTTAAGTAATTATTCAAGACTATAAACAGTCAGTAATAAGGTTCATTGCGAGCTGCACATTACGGAAGTCAGATTGACTAAAAAGAACAAAGTCATTCTTTGGGAATCGGACATCACTCGTCAAGCTGTAGATTCAAAAGAACTGGCACAAGAGTCATTTGTTGAGGAATCGGACTACACTGTTCTTGATGTGTGTTTCACACTGTAGATTCAGTAGTGGGATACTGCCCGAAACGCTGTCAGATTTTAGGACTGTGCTCCGTCCACATCAGCAGAAAACTCTGACAGTTCCGGTATAAAAAAAAAAAGGTTCCCAACCCTAGTCTTGGAAAGCAGAGAAATGTGTGACTCTCACAAAAATAATGAAGAACAGGTCCAAGTAAAATTTCACAATAAAATTAAAACAACAAAAACAAGAAATTATTTGGAGTGTAACAATTCAATCATGTCACGATTTGGTTCAGTTCACGATACTGAACTCATAGTTTGGTTCACGATTCTTTAAACTAAGCCTGAATCAAGAAAAGTTACTTTTTTTTTTATTATTGTTGTTACTTTAAAGACATACAGTTGTGGCCAAAAATATGGGCACCCTTGGCAAATATGAGCAAAGAAGGCTGTGAAAAATATGTCTTTATTGTTTATCCTTTTGATCTTTCATTCAAAATATTCACAAAAATCTGACCTTTATTTGAAGTAATTGAAAGGGGGAAAATCTTGTAATTAAATAAATATTTTTCTTTAAAACACATTTGCAACAATTATTGGCACTCCTAGAAATTCTTATGAGTAAAATATATCTGAAGTATATTCCCATTCATATTTTAAATTTTTTAGTACACTTGGGTGACAAGGAACATGAAATTGTTCAGCCATGACTTCCAGTTTCACATGGGTATAAATATAGCCAAATTATGTTAGTCATCCATCACAATGGGTAAGACCAAAGAGTAAAGTTATGATGTGCCGCAAAATGTTGTTGAGCTTCACAAAATGTGAAGTGGCTATAAGAAAATGGCTAAAGTATTGAAAACACCCATTTCCACCATCATGGCAATAATTAAGAAGTGCCAATTAACTGGAGGTTTTACGAATCAGCCTGAAAGAAGACGTATGTCTATAATGTCTCCACGCACGGTGAGGAGGATGGTTCGAGTGGCCAAAAATTCTCCAAGGATCACAGCTGGAGAATTGCAGGAATTAGTTGGGTCTTGGGGTCAGAAAGTCTCCAAAACTACAATCAGATGTCACCTACATCGCACAAGTTGTTTGAGAGGGTTTCAAGAATAAAGCCTCTGCTCTCATCCAACAACAAACTCAAGCGTCTTCAGTTTCCCAGACACTACTGGAACTTCAAATGCGACTGGGTTCTATGGTCAGATAAAACAAAAACAGAGCTTTTTGGAAGTAAACACCAGAGATAAGTTTGGCGCACACAGAGAGGTAGCCATATGAAAAAGTAACTCATGCCCACATTTAAATATGGTGGTGGATCTTTAATGTTGTGGGGCTGTTTTTATGCCAGAGGTCCTGGACATCTTGTTTGAATACATGACATAATGGACTCTATCAATTACCAACTGATAAAAAAAAATCAAAACCTGATTGCCTCTGCCAGAAAGCTTAAAATGGGCTGTGATTGGGCAGGACAATGATCCAAAACACACATAAAAATCAACACAAAAATAGTTCACTGACCACAAAGTCAAGGTTCTGCCATGGCCACCCCAGTCTCCTGACCTGAACCCCATAGAAAACCTGTAGGGTGAACTAAAGAGGAGAGACCACCAGTGTGGACCTCTGAATTTGAAGGATCTGGAAAGATTCTGTATGGAGGAATGGTCTCAGATCACTTGCCATGTGTTCTCCAATCTCATTAGGCATTATAGGAGAAGACTCAGAGCTGTTATCTTGGCAAATGGAGGTTGCACAAAGTATTGAATAAAAGGGTGCCAGTAATTGTGCCACACGTATATTTGACAGAAATATTTGTTTTTTGATCAAACTTGTGATGTGTTTAATATCATTAGAGGATAGATTTTTGTGAATATTTTGAATGAAAGATCAAAAGGATAAACAACAAAGACATATTTTTCACAACCTTCTTTGCCCATATTTATCAAGGGTGCCAATATTTTTGGGCACAGCCCTATGCAAAACAGTTCCTTTCCTTTACAATTTAGCTAAAAGTACTGTTCTTAAAAGAGCTAAATGATCCATCAGATATGTACAAGTACTAAAAAGCAGCCCAGAACAGGGCAGTGGTGACACCAAATGGAAATATTAGCTAATAATTCTGCTTACTGAAAATGCAGGAATTGTAAGATACATATGCTGCTTACACACTGCCACTGATTACATACATTTAAAATATTTTCAATTAAAGCTGAAGTCAAGTCACATTTATTTGTTGAGCGCTTTGCACAACACCCATAGTTTTAAAGCAGCTTTACAGAAAACTATGCTGTAACAAAAAATAATTCTATTAAAGTTCTCATTGTGCAGTTATAATAAATAACAAGATTAAAAAGCATACCTTAAATATTATAGTATTTAAGCCTCCAGTGAGCAAGCCAAAGGCAACTGTGGCAAGGAACACAAAACTCCATAAAATGTAGATAATGTTGCTGCATCCATAAAGATGTAGATGTTTGTGTTAAAATACTTTCGCCTATCCCAGCTTTATATGCAGAGTAGGGCTGGGAATTGCCACAAGACTTCCCGATACAATATTACAACATTTCCTTGCCGATTCAATATGTATTGCGATTCTGTAAGTACTGCGATTTGATGTTTTGATAGAAAATCATCATAAAAAGATAAAAACAAAAACTGTTAACTAATTTTTCTCAGAAAGAAATATCTTTTGAAGAATAGTTGTATCTGAAATGACAGTTGTTTTACTCTGTAATGCATAATTTGCAGGTAAAAGGAAGGGATGTGCAAAACTACCAATTTAAAACTTGACCAGTTCGTGCATTGTCTGAGCTATTAGTTAACTAGTTAGTGCTAAGGAACCCATGTATAAAGTTGCACTGTCTATTTGTATTCAACAAATAAATATATACAATATATCATTTTAACTTAATAAACTAATTGTATTATTTTAGAATATAAAATATAACATATATTACCATAAGCTATTATTATTATCATGATGATCATATGTGCGTGTTCCGTGAGACGTGGGCGCCAAAGTGCAGATGAACCTCTAAAGAAAAAAGCGAATCAGACACGCACATCGCAAGCTTTTAATTCATCTGTTTTTCAAATATAATCAGGTGTGTTTCCTCAAGCACATGTCTTTGTGTCTAATGGCATTTCTTGTTGTGTCACTCCGAGACGTCTTACAGGTCGCCCGCTATCAAATTACCCGCCACTGCAAACGAATACCCTGGCTTTTAAATCTTAAATATTGCACTTTGAAAATGTCTCTGTTTGTTTTGAGTGACCCGCCCCAGCAACATTACTCAACCAATGGTGTGAGTTGGGGGTGGGACTGTCTCTTTGACCAATGGCATACGGGGGGCGTATTCAGAAAGCTCTTTTGAAAACAAAGTTTCTTTTTGTAATTCCGTTTGGTGGTGCTAGTGGAGCAAAAATTGCATACTTGAGCTTAAAAATTTTATTATTCTAGAATAATGTTTTCTAGATTGCATCTAAATATTCTTTTCAAAAATACAAATTTAATGGAAGTGCATGTTTATCCAGTTAAAAAATAATAATTTACTGATGAAATCAAATCAAACATGGCATTTAACAATAGGATTATATTTGCCCTTAGCATTATTATTCACCGATCAGCCACAACATTAAAACCACCTGCCTAATATTGTATAGGTCCCCCTCGTGCCAACAAAACAGCACCAACCCGCATCTCAGAATAGCATTCTGAGATGATATTCTTCTCACCACAATTGTACAGAGCAGTTATCCGAGTTAGTTTTTGTTGTCAGTTCGAACCAGTCTGGCCATTCCATTCTCATGCCACGGTCCAAATCACTGACATCACATTTTTTCCCCCCATTCTGATGGTACACAATATTAGGCAGGTGGTTTTAATGTTGTGGCTGATCGGTGTACATAATATTCAGTATTGTATATAGTAGATTAATATGGCACTGTCATTAAACCTCTGTAAACTTACGTTTTCTCTTGCACAGTCAGAACAGATTCACTCTTGCGCTTCAAATGGACATTCGATCCCTCGTGCTGAAAAGGCATGTCTGTATCTCTCCCGCTCCTGATGCTCCCTGTATTACATTTGCTTTTCTGTTTCAGTTTAAATTTTCACAGTTTCAGCCGAACTTACAGCACAACACCTGTGGTTGCTAGTGTACAATCGTATTTTATAGCTGCTTGTGTGCAACAAGTGTTTTCCATTTGTATGCTCCCGTTACACAAGCGTAGGATGTTGCGCATATTGGATAGAATAGATGCTAAAATAATAATAAAAATAATACAAATCCAATCTCCACAATGGGCATTGTCACATTTTTGAACCACAATGTATCATGCCACGGTAAACCGCTACACCCCTAGAAATTATATTTCTTATTCACTGAATTTCTCATTGGTCAATGGACGCATTGTTCGGAGTGCAATGCAGCCAAAGTTTGAATTGTGTACAATTCCTGAATTATTATAATTTAATTTGAAATTGTTTATATTTCCTTCAAACCAGTTTTACAACTCAAAATTTGTATCAGTTAGTGTAGCATTTTGTGTGGTTGAACAAAAATAGTTAGATGCACACAGTCATGTTCCGTTCAAAAACAGGCTGTCTGTTTTGGAGTGGATGAGATGTGGAAGCATGGTGCGAATTACGGGGGGTCTCCAGCCCTCGCTAAACCACCATCACAACAACACCCCCCCCCCCCACCCCAACACCATCAATGAAAAAAAGGGAGACCCCCAAATGTCAAGGTGTAATTCACACTCTGCGTGGATGTGAACTGTTTTGTTGAGAATGGATTACAGTGACCCTTCACCATGACTCGGATACATTTTTTTTTTTTTTAAAGCATGCGCTGTCTATCGCCCCAGGGGCTGCTTCCTGTCATAATACTACTGTTTCTCTGCCTCTCTCTCTCTCTCTCTCTGTTGTCTTTTTTTGTGATGCCAGAGGAAGCACCCCCACCTCAGCAGCAGCTATGCGGCAGGAAATGAGACCTCTGTGGCTTACCTGCGTGTTATCTGTGCTCTCGTGTGTGTGTGTGTGTGTGTGTGTGTGTGTGTGTGTGTATACGTTTGTCATATAATGTGTCATTCTGAGGGCACATGGCATAACACTTCTTTACTCACTGTAAAGAAAAGGAAGGACAAGTCAAAATGATTTTTTGTGGTAATCAACATTATGCCTCAAATGCTGTTGATTTGAGCTTAAATTATATTGAACCCGGAATATTCCTGTAACTGTTAGTGAAATGTGAAAAGCTGACTCTAAATCAGCAGCTGTGGGCAACCTCATCCTACATTGTTTTCTGTGAGCATGCAAAAAGAAAATTTCTTCATTTCTGAAATGATTACATGAATAAGGAAATGATGTTTTTTCTATGTAGCATGGATCAGAAACATGTGAGGACTCTGGGCTATTGCGTGGGGTCAGGTCTACGTCTTCACAGTGGGTGGTGTAGTTTTGTGGTGGGTCTTTTATAAAAAAATTCACGTTGGGGGTTTATTTATAGAAAGACTTCCATTTACACAGTCCAACCTCTCATGTGTGGGGCCTCAGAGAGAAATAGTTTATCCATTGGCAGTCTAACACATGGAAATGCTGCCTGCATCGCAAATATTGAATTGATACACTAGGTCTTACTTGTGCATTTGCTGTAGTTTTAGTCGCAATCCAATTATGATAATGTGATGTATTGAATCGTGATATTGGCCTCACAATCATAGTTAGTTGCTGATACCCAGCACTAGCTAGAGGTTAAACCCAGTGTCCCTCGTGGAATGGAGGGTGTGTATTACAGTGTGATAAGGACAGATGGTGTCTCTTAAGCATCACTTCACCATATGCCTGCATAAATATTTAGCGTTGCTCAAGGGATGTGTTGCCGTTGTGTTGCTGTATATTTACAGGCTCTGCTTTATTGCTCTGTTTAGGCCCACTGTTGGTAGTTTTACCTGTCATGTCATGTTTTTACTCAGTCCATTCAAGGTAGCCCAGTGCAATGCTTTAAAATGATTGACAGAATTGTGTTGTGTGCAGGAATGAACAGTGTAAAGGTCACAGATTGTAGTGTTGGTCCTCAGGACATGATGGGCTGCGCTTTTGTAGCTCTTATATTCCAAGCCAGAGAATGGCTGGTTCACAACTTAGTGTGCTGCCTACCTATATTTAGGTATTTAGATATTTAGGCACCATAATTTGAATGAACCCAGAATGCACTGCAACAAGCTCAGGGAAACTTTTCATCCAAGATGGCAATGTATTTATGATCTACAGGAAAGTTTGATCATATACTTGATTCGTACTGGTAATATGTACATTTTAATCATTTAAATTTGTTAATGTTTTCAAATTGTCAACCAACCATGTCTAACAGTGTATCAGGGCTGTACAGTGTGAGCATTTCACTCGCATTTGCGTATTTCTAGAGCTTGTGCTTTTAAAGGGGTGAATGGAGAGGCACATCTGACAGCATGCTGTGCTTTTTGTGCTGTTATACTGTTATACGCATCTTGTCAGGATCCTGATCACTCTGTCGGGGCTAATTTTGCATAAGAAATTACTATAAGTAATCAAAGCTTTTATAAAGCATTACCAATACATTTTTGGTTGACAGATGTTAAAAAGTTAATCACACATGTCTGCTGTTGCATCATGGTAGGGCTGGGTATTGCCAGCCACCTCACAATACAATACGTATCACGATACATATGTCACAATCAGGCTTGGGGAGTAACGGATTACTTGTAATGGCATTAGGTAATCAGGATACAAACATTAGGTAACTGTAATCTGTTACAGTTACATAAAAACCATCATAACCAGATAACAGTTACATTTAAAAAAGGGATTACTGTCAGGATTACAAGTTTTCATTTCTGATAAAAGAAATAGTGAATTTTCCTGACATAAAGTGATACAGACAGCTGTTTGTTTAGAGTGAGAGATGGTTTAGATGTGCGTTCTCTTCAGGTTCTGTCTCATGACTCACTTGAGTCTGGAACGCCTCACATCAGCACTCTGCTCTCGAAGCAAGCAGTTGCTTCATCGTGACGGCCACGGAAGAACATGCATTATTTTCTTGGAAATTTCGACATTATTCGCTCTTTAAAAGAGAAAAGCGAAACAACATTAAAGTTCAGTGGAATTTATGCCTTCACGCTGTGGAGATGCTCTCATTATCCAAGGACCTGAGAATTTAAAGGTAATAAGAGCCACACAGAAATAACATATGCTAGGTTTGCTAAAATTAGTTAATATTAAAATGTGTTAAAAGGAGTTAGCCTTAGTGCTAAAAGAAATCTGTGGCCCTCATCATTTGGCGGGAGCAGGAATAGCTGCCAATACTGACACGATTTGCGCATCATTGCTGGTATGGCATAGATATCCCCTGGTTTGCATGGTTGGAAATGCGAACTGTACTATATTAGCCAGGATTTCCTGCATGTTGTTTCCGGTCCATATTGAAGCTGAAAAAATTACCCATCCCCCAGGTGAACGGTACCTAAAACGTAATCATTTAAGAAAAAAAAAGTTTTGAATACAGCAATACAGAAATCATCTGAAATAATAAAAAAAAACCTCTGGGAAACCTGCTATGACTTTCTCTCCTTTTTCACCTCATGATTTTGCATGATATTTACATAATTTTAACAATAATTAACCGTAAAAAGTACACATACTCTCTTGTTACACAATATAAATTTTTACTGTTAATTATACAGAAAAACATACTTTTTAAATAAAAAATTATTTGTACAAAATTTTACCGTAAAACTACATGTATTGTCTTTTTAAATATATTTAAAATTTTTACTGTATATTTTAAGGTAACTACCCGTTAACCAATTAACATTTTTTACTGTAGCATTTTTACAGTCTTTTACCATTAAAATTACAAACAATTTTTACAGTGTACCTATTGAATACAGTCTGAAGTTAATGAATAGTGCAAATTACAATTGCCTATACACTCTAACTGCAGTACATGGTAGAATTACACTTTGCAGTGTTTTTGAATCTGAGGTACACTGGTGGCCAAAAGTTTGGAATAATGTACAGATTTTGCTCTTATGAAAAGAAACTGGTACTTTAATTCACCAAAGTTGCATTCAACTGATCACAATGTATAGTCAGAACATTAATAACCTGAAAAATTATTATTACAATTTGAAAAAACGTAAACTACTTCAAAGTGTTCTCATCAAAAAATCCTCCACGTGCAGCAATGACAGCTTTGCAGATCCTTGGCATTCTAGCTGTCAGTTTGTCCAGATACTCAGGTGACATTTCACCCCACGCTTCCTGTAGCACTTGCATAGATGTGGCTGTCTTGTCGGGCACTTCTCACGCACCTTACAGTCTAGCTCATCCCACAAAAGCTCAATGGGGTTAAGATCCATAACACTCTTTTCCAATTATCTGTTGTCCAATGTCTGTGTTTCTTTGCCCACTCTAACCTTTTCTTTTTGTTTTTCTGTTTCAAAAGTGTCTTTTTCTTTGCAATTCTTCCCATAAGGCCTGCACCCCTGAGTCTTCTCTTTACTGTTGTACATGAAACTGGTGTTGAGCGGGTAGAATTCAATGAAGCTGTCAGCTGAGGACATGTGAGGCGTCTATTTCTCAAACTAGAGACTCTGATGTACTTATCCTCTTGTTTAGTTGTACATCTGGCCTTCCACATCTCTTTCTGTCCTTGTTAGAGCCAGTTGTCCTTTGTCTTTGAAGACTGTAGTGTACACCTTTTTATGATATCTTTAGTTTTTTGGCAATTTCAAGCATTGTATAGCCTTCATTCCTCAAAACAATGATTGACTGACAAGTTTCTAGAGAAAGCTGTTTCTTTTTTGCCATTTTTGACCTAATATTGACCTTAAGACATGCCAGTCTATTGCATACTGTGGCAACACAAAGACAATGTTAAGTTTCATTTAACGAACGAAATATCTTTCAACTGTGTTTGATATAATGGCAAGTGATTTTCTAGAACCAAATGATCAATTTAGCATGATTACTCAAGGATAAGGTGTTGGAGTGATGGCTGCTGGAAATGGGGCCTGTCTAGATTTGATCCAAAAAAACTTTTCAAATAGTGATGGTGCTGTTTTTTACATCAGTAATGTTCTGACTATACTTTGTGATCAGTTGAATGCCACTTTGGTGATTTAAAGTACCAATTTCCTTCTGAAACAGCAAAATCTGTACATTATTCCAAACTTTTAGCCACCAGTGTATATCCTGTCAGATTTAGTTTAATGTTAACCAAGACATAATTCAGTGCATCTGTTCTGATTATATTTGGTTTGAGAAATTTTCTTTTTCTGTAGCAGACAGAGAACTCACCTGATTTCTTTAAAAATAGAGTTGTTCTACATTAACAGCTCATTTTCTGTTTTCTTGGTAGGGTGCAGTGTCCATGTTTCTTTTCCTTAGATATAATAACAGCTACAACAGTACTCATAATATTACTCAAACATGTTCTGTTTGCATTCAAGGCATAATTTAAAGTTTTAGAGATCAAATTGATTTTATCTTGACTTTATTTATATATGTGCCCTTATGGTAATCCAAAAAGTAATCTGATTACATTACATATTTATGTAATTGGATTACATTGCTGATTACATTTATTAATTAATCTGTAATGGATTACATTAAAAGTAACCCTCTCAACCCTGGTCACCATACAATATCTTGCGATGCAACACAATATCATGGTTCGATTCACATGCTCTCAATTTCATTCCAATAAATGTTGGTATATTTCAGTTATGTCCATTTTGCTTACAAATGAAAGACATTTTCTCTCAGCTAATGTTTTATATTGGTAGTTTTTCATCACTTTGGTCACATTTTAGCTTTTAAAAAATATACAAATTTCATGAATTCCATGATGTAAAAAAAATTGTGTGTGTGTGTGTTTATTGTTTAGATGCCTAATTTGTTCTTTTTACAAGTATTTACATCAATATGTAGAGCACGCACTGAAACTTGGTACTGTCTCTAAGGACTTAAACACAAATGTCCGATTAGAATTAAAAAAAAAAAAAAAAAAAATATATATATATATATATATATATATATATATATATATATATATATATATATATATATATGTATAATTTGTTGTTTTTTTTTTTTTTTTATCAGCATCTTACTGTAAAGACCAAATTGACATTATCAATGACAAATGGATTACGTGGATATCATCTTTGGACATATTACAAGTAGAGGTCGACCGATAGTGGGTTTTGCCAATACTGACAACTAAGATGGGAAAACAAGCTGATAGACGATTAACCAGCTGATAGTTTTTTAAAATTTAGAATATGAATGAAAACTTTCCACTCAATGTAAAATAGTGCTGAACTTTAGTAAGTATTACTTTCCATGGCGATACTTTAATATATTTCTCTCACACTGGTACCTTCTTCAAAGCCTTTGCCATCTGAAATTAATGAAAATATGAAGTAAAATATTACAGGTCAAATGTGTTTGTTCAGCAGTAGGGCTGAAACGATTAGTCGATGTTATCGACAATGTCGACAATACAAAATTGTCTACAAAATTTTTTGTTGTCATAGTCGTTTGATCTCATTTAACATAACATGAGATCACATGAAACTCTAATGTTGATGCGTGAGAGCAACACTGCACTGAGGAGAGGAAGAAAACACCGCTCACAGTCCAGATGCACTCTAAACGTTCACAACTTCAGGTGATGTAGATCCCAAAGTATGAGGGAATTATACAAAAATACAAAATAAATAAATACAGAAGCACTCTCGTTGTGGAGTAACCAGAGCTCTTTAAAGGAAACACCCCAGTGTTCTGTCAGTACGTTTAGATGGACACCAAAATGTAGGTTATTGTGAGAGCATGGCTTACTGTGAGAAAGCTGGGTTCTTGTTTAAATGCACTGTATAAGTGGTGTACTCTTTACTCCTGTATATGTGCAGCTTGTCAGAAAGCAGGTTCCCTGTAGCAACATAATATCCCCACAATGTTTCTGTAAACAACAAACTGCTATTTTACTTTCCGTTGTTTAGCTTTATTTATAGATATTCCACAGTTGTTCCTGTGTTTGTTTTCTTAACTTTCTGTTGCGACCTGCAGTGGAATTGCACTGCAATAGTGGGGTTTCCCCGCATGCAAATCTTTGATATTCCCCCAATGTACAAGCTCATATATGCTGAGGTAAGGGACATTCCATAATTTAAAAAGGTGTGTATAAATGAGTGTAGTTTACTGAACATGTGGAAGTGCTTGTTTTTCTCAACAAAAACATGAGATGCAATATAAACATAACTATTATATGCAGAGTGTTTATATTTGTCCTGTATGTTAATTGTGTCAGTGTACCTTATTAGTGTTTTCTTTTTCTTCGCTTTGCGTGATCTTAAATGCTTTCATTCTATACTTTTTTGTTTTCACACCTTGTTTGTTTTTTCAAAAAAAAAAAAACAAAAAAAAACAGGACATAATATAAGCTTGTTTTTTTTAAATGGTTACACAATGATTAAAAAAAAATTTTCTTTCTCATTAGTTACCTTCAGTTAAATTATAGAATATTCAAGTATTTGTTTTTTATGAGCTTAAATATTCTAATACCAAATTATTGAGGAATTCCCATCCCTGGAATGAAGTACAAGAAAGGGACAGAGAAAAAGGCATGGAAATAAAATCAACTCAAGTCTTGTCTTTGTAAAGTTAATTTTAGAATGGCATTTTATATATTATATATCCATGCGCCCTCTCGTGTATATCAAATTTATATTTCAGACATATATTTTACAATGCTCTTAGTTTTTTTGTTTTGTACCTAATTACATCATAAAATTAGGAAGCTTGGACAGAAGTTAATTTTGTCGGAACGGAGAAGAGTTTGGGAAACTTTGTAGTCAAAAAGACCCATAAAACAGAAAACTGTAAAACAGTTTGTAGAGCCGAGGAGGGTTGGGGCGGGCTGGAATGATGCACGCCCGGTCCCCAATCAGCCTGTTGGGGCGCGCGAGGGATAAAGGCGGCCGGGGACGACGGTTCGGGAGAGAGAGAGAATTGCAGGCAGCTGTACTGTGTGGTTTTTGGTTGTGTGTTTTTGTTTAAGTTGTTTATTAAATTATTAAGTTGTCAAGCCAGTTCTCGCCGCCTCCTTTCCACTGAACCCCCTACACTGGTGCCGAAACCCAGGAAGGAGGAGGGATTCCCGTCGCGGAGTACTCGACACTGCCGTCCACCCAGGGGAGCGGCGCTTCCATCCGACGGGGGACAAAGTAGCCCGACCACCCGGACGCGGGGAACGGCCGCCGTCCGCGAGGCGAGTGGGGACGGGACTCCCCGACCGCCTGGAGCGAGGGAGTCGCTGCCGGGGGCGGAGGAGTGCCCTGCCATCCCCCGGGAACGCGGAGGGGTCGAGAGAAGACCGCCGTCCGCGGGGGGAGGAGGGAAGCGACTCCCCGACCGCCTGGAGTGGTAGGGCCGCTGCCAGGGGCGGAGGAATGTCCCCACGGGACGCCGGGAACGCGGAGGGGCAATCTGTCTGCTGGGGATCGGTGGTCTGACTCCAGTCCGCCCGGGGAGGAGTGGCTGCCGTCCGACTGAGAGAGTGGAGGAGTGATTGAGGACCACGCGACGGTGCATCAGAGAACCGGTGAGTTTCTTTTTCTCTCTCTCTCCTCTCTCTCTCTCTGTCGCTCCATGTTGGCCTTTCCCTCGCCTATTTTGTTTTGTTGTCATTGTTCTTCCCCCTCCTGTCTCCTCCCAGATCGAGGAAGGCGGGGATGACCCGCCAGCAGTCGGGGCGCAAGGTACGCCCCCCCGGAGAGGAAGGGGGGGATGTACGTCATGCTGTGGGCTCCCCGGCCTGAGGCAATGCCGGGAGGAGTGTAGAGCCGAGGAGGGCGGGGCCGGGCTGGAATGATGCACGCCCGGTCCCCAATCAGCCTGATGGGGCGCGCGAGGGATAAAGGCGGCCGGGGACGACGGTTCGGGAGAGAGAGAGAATTGCAGGCAGCTGTACTGTGTGGTTTTTGGTTGTGTGATTTTGTTTAAGTTGTTTATTAAATTATTAAATTATATCACTCAATGTAATTTCCTAGCGCTTGGTCTTCTGAAGCAAGAGAACGGCCGAGCAAAGGCAAAAACTCAGGCAGCATAAGGTTGACATTAATGATTGATTTACTGCTGCTGATAATTAACTTTTAAATTCACTTAGAAACAAAACCTCTTCAATTGTATGCCCCTTAACCCCGAGAAAAAAAAAAAATGATCTGAACGATTTCATAAGTGACCTTTTTTATTCAAAACAGCGTATTAAGAGAAAATATAAGCAGTTTCCAAACAGCTTATGTTAGTGTCCTTTCCACCTTGTTGGCAATGCCATTCTCCAGTGCAGCAATTAGTTATAAACAAATTAATTGTCAAACCATCTTTGGTTGTCTTAAATTACTGATTTATTGTATCATCACAATAAAAATAACCTGTATTGTATACATAGTCCATACCTTGGTTTTTCTCTGTTGATGTTTTTAATAACGCTTTTAAAGTGTCTGTCTCTAAATAGCCTAGTCACGTTGCACAACAAACGCAACGGCTCTACCGTTCTCTCTGTCAACCTCTTACTGGCATATGTGCCATACACACGCCTCTTCTCCGCTGGAGTCCTTTTATGAAAAAGAGACTTTCTTATTAATGTCACACACTTCAGATATGTGCGACATGCTCTCGGCACGTAGGGAAATGGAAAGAGAGGATTAGCAGCTGAGGAAGATGTTGCCAATGACAGACAAAGAGCTGTGGAAATGTATACGCTCACTCAAACACCTGCTCGAAAACGGGCCGCACTGCACTGCTGTGACCCAGAAACACTTGCAAGTGCTGCCTCACGTGTCCTACGCAACTGTTTAAAGGAAGTTACTCACCCACATGTCGTTTGAAACATGTATGCATTTCTGTCTGTAGTGTTGGGTGTAATCTAATTATAAAGTAATTTATAATTACTGTATTGTAATTAATCTTTAGTACAGAGATTTGTAATCAGATTAGTTACTGTCTTTCAAATAAGTTGATTACTTTTAAGTACATTAATTACTTTAACTTATCCAGGATTGATTCCAATGTTGAATGTTTGTTTTTGAGTGAACTATTCCTTTAACAGCGCACAAGTGCTTTGATTAAGTGCATTTATTATTTTTTTGAAGTTAAAGTTTTGCACACTAGAAGCTTATCAGCTGCGGTCACAGCTCTACAGCAGTGTTATTTCTACACAGTCAGGTGATAAGCATGTTCTTAAGTTCAGTGGTACGCAGGTGTTTGGGTCAACGTTAGATCAAGGCCACTCATCTCTCCCACGCACTGTTGTGGGACATTATTATGCAAGCAGCAGCCAGTGATGTAACAAGCATCTTTACATCACTACTTCCTTGTTCCTCTGCCTAATGCAGCGAGATTCTGCCGTCCAAACATATGTGTGTTGATGACATGGCTCAGGTGGCTTCAGTGTTAGGAGAGATATGGCTGCTGCAAATGAAATCAGAACACACTGGCACTGCGCTCTACTTCCACGCTGAGATCAGGAAATAAGAGAGATGCTGTCTTTGTAATCTTTTATGAAAATACAATTACTTGCTCCTTCGCTGAAATCAATTTCTGTGTCAGCTGACACCTCTGAAATACGTCAGATCACAGAATCAAAATTGGTTGTGAATGGGGTTTCATGTTGACTTCAGGGATGCTAGAAAGGACGGGCTTGATTATTAGGATGTCAGAGGCCTCTGTTAACACAGGAAGGACTTTGCTTTTTGAATGTGGCATAGATTTACCAAGATCTAAAGAAAAATAAGGTCATGTAAACATGGCTAAAGACCAGTGACCACTGCAGCTGCATGTAAGCCTGTAAACAACAGTTAAGGCTTATTTGTTTTGACTCTGTGCCAGAAATGACATCATGCAGACTGAAGCTGTTAGCAGATCTATGGACCGAGTGACCCGTTGAAGGTCAAGTCCATGCTATCCTCCTCCCTTTTCATTTGATCAGACTGCAGTGAGCCCAGACCACTGCATCTCCAAAGACATGAATTAATACAGTCGGCCCATGAGAGAGGAGAGAGGGAGAGTACAGAATGCCCATCTTATATTAAATGTAATGCAGGCTCGCCCTTTCACTTTCTTTACAGATTTCGTTTTGGCCGCTTGCCTCTAGCTTCAGAAAAATGGTTTTTGGCAGGCTGTTCTGCCCTCATTCTGAGCCTTTCATGTTCGAGCTGAGCTGCTTTGAGAGGGAGAGAGTGGAAAAACAAGCTGAAATCATTGAGAGTTTCAAATTAAAGGGCTTATTTGAGTTGAACATATTGTGTTGTGATTATCTAGGGCCTTATTTGAGTTTTAATGTGTGTTATAAATTGTGTTTTCTCTTCTGGTTTTGTTAGTAGTTTTTAAAGTCTACATAAAATCACAAGGGACGTTCCTGTTCTTATTGTGCACGATTTGTAGAAGAAAAAAAGATTTGTCTTTGTAATCATCAAAGCCGTTCATAAAAATGTAATAACTTTTTTTGCCTCTCAAATTTCTTTACTTTTACGTTGATGTCACCTAGAGGCTATTGGAGGTCTGTCTCTATTCTTAACTGAAACATCCACTTTTCACAGTCTAATAAATTACGAGTGGAGAATCAAGTTCTGTCATTTTTTTCTTTTATATCCTGTTTCACTTGGAAATACTGAAGAAATAGAAGTAGCATGGGTTGCAAATGCCATCTCATTAGTCTTTAACTAGAAGTATTTAGTAGTGCAGAAAAGTATTTTAGCATATAAAACTGTATGAGAGAGCTGTTTTCTTTCCTGCCCAGACATCTGTTTATTGAATGATTATTAACAATGTTTGAATACGTTAATCCTGTTGTCATATGACCGGCATTCATAGACTTGGCATCAAAAGTATATAGTTTCTTTTGTAGCAATGTTCCCTTGTCATGATTTTGTTGTAAATCCAATTGTTATTCTTTGAAGTCAACATGAAATGTCTTTCGCAAGTTATTACATTTTAATGAAAGATCTTTCACAATAAGATCAGGAATAAGCATTAAGATCTCACATTGTCTTTAATGTTTCTGTGCAGATCTATGTTTAAATATCTTCTCCAAAGCTTTAGATTCTATTGTATTATGCAATAACAGATGCATAGAAAATTTTTATGCTTTGGAAACATAAAACAGATATTTTTATCTGTATTTCCTTTTTATTTCTGTGCACAGACGATCCCCCGAAAATATCTTGTTCTCAGAATACACTTGCTGTATATTATTTATAGCTTTACTTTTCATTTTTTCCATGTGACCTCATTTTCGGTGGGAGGAGGTTTGAGGATGATGGGTTTGACAGCGACCGCCACATGAGAGGGAGAGAGAGAGAGTGAGAGAGAGCAGCACAGACATGGCTTTTTCCTTAGCCAATGGGAGATGGACAGATTGTGAACGGACCGAATACACGGCCTTGCTGCATTCCTATTAGATTGTGTTATTCACGAGACCAAGCCAATGTTTTTTTTTCCCCCCAGTGAGACAAACCCTCATAATTTACACTTAACACCCCAACTATACTGCAAGAGATGTGACTCCACAAACTATAATGCTTTCATTAAAATCAACAAAGCTGTCTACAATAGTAGTTCTTGTTTTTTGTTTTTTTTTATTTCTTCAAGATCAGATTTTAAGTTGCATGTTGCGACACAACAGAACTGATTATCTTAAAACAGTAGGATAAAACCTTAAAATCAAACATGGAAATGTATTAATAATACCAAGCACTGCATAGGCCCAACAAAATGCTAATTATTGGCATGACATAAGTTAGAATAGAAAAAATTACAACAGCAACTGAAGTGAGTTACCAGCTTGACGCATGGAACAAACAATGGTACAAATATTGTATAACTGTACTGTATATTTCCAGGTGACTGTGGCAACATTTTTGCAAAATAATACATTGGTCCTTTTACACATATAACAACAGCTCTGAGGTGAAATGACTTTGTGGTGCTAAAAGGGAATTACATTTGATTCCAAACCATCGAGTTTTATAACAACAAAACTCCCTAGCCTAAACCTTAAGGCTATGCCTAACCGTTAGTGTCATAAAAAAGCAAATATGATATGAAAAACATCATCATTTTGTGGTTTTTCTATGATGCTTTCGATCACATGTAGAATTGCGTGCTCTCTGGTAGTACAGCACAATCGGTGCAGCTTCTGTGCAATTTGTTCATGCCTGGAATAGGCTAATAAATGTAGTTGGTTATGTAATGCAAATGTTAAAATGTATTGCCTTACAAGTTATGCACTAAAATAAAGGTGTTTAGATGTCATAAAATAGGGGAAAAGTAAGTTTGTGAACTAATCTGCTATTTTGTTCTGTTTTATGAAAGGGAATATATTAGTGATCAACCTGCTGATATCTTGAGAGCAGGGTGGCCAATATAATGCCAATTAATATGATATCACACAATTTAACATGATGGCAAATTATATTACAGAAAATTGGTCAAAATGTAATTACTTTGTAAAAATAGAAAATAAATATTTATATTTATTATTTAGATGGTAGATAGCAACGTCTGGTTTGTTTAGTCATAAAGAGCTGGGCAATATGCATGGCTACAAAATTATATCTTAATATTTTTTAGCCTATTCAGTATATTCAAAATGTTGAATGCAGGTGAAAATCTAGTTAGAAATAATGAAGCCATGTTTTCCACAGTTTTTCACTGTATGAACATTAGGGAGAATGATATTTAATCATTATTTATCCACTTATATTTTTACTAAACAGTTTTTTGAGAATGAACAGTGTGTGTAAAAAAAACTTGCTGCACTTTTTGGAATCCATTTGAATGTAATTATAATACTGAATTAATAATGTGGGACCCAGTCAAGTTATATTATTATAGTATACTATATTATTATTATTTAGAATTAGATTTGTAATATATTTCTTTGGTATTTACTTAATTTTCAACTGGAGCTTTTATTTTGATGGAAAACAGTGCAGTGTGAATTTGTCAGTTTACAGTTTTCCTCATTACAAGTCTGGTGAAACACTGTCATCACCTCCTTTTCTGGGATAGGTCTACTGTGTGGAGATTCTCTCTGAGAACGATTCGATTACGATTCTCTAACTAACAATTATGATGCACCGTGAAATCTAAAATCTGAAACCAGTAATTACAGATGAAATGTCATGTGTTGGCAGATACGATCCAGGTTTTAATGGAGCAGGCTTAGCAGGGTCATAGAATGAAAAACTGTCTATTAGTAGCATAAGGGCAGTAACACGGGATATGGTAACCGTGAGTTCCCTATAGAGAAAGAGGCGCCAGACAGCTATGCAGGACTGTTTGCAGCACACACTGCAAAAAAAAAAAAACTATATATACAGTGTGTGTGTGTATATATATATATATATATATTATCATCTTTTTGCGGCTGCCGCGTGTCATTGACCAATCACAGGTGACAGTAATCAACTGATTGTTTCTTAAATTTCAAAATCCATTTATTTATTATACAAATTAGGGGTGGAAAAATGCATTGTGGTGCACCAATCTATCAAAGAAATTTCGATGCACCGCGATGCATTTTTCCACCCCTAATTTGTATAATAAATTGTAGTGGTACAGATGTTTGGAATTGCGTGAAGTAAACATGCAGCACTTTGCTTTCACATTGCACGGGAACCGCTCTGAGACGCTGACAGGGATAGCCTTCTTTGAGTGTCACGCAACTGATATAATACGTGCTTCAGAGAAAGAAATTTGAGCGCCCTACAAGAAAAAGCGCTTCATTGGAAGAAATCGCTGGATTTGTGCATGTTTTGTGAGGTTAGTGAATTAAATCTTTGAAAGAAATTCAGTCGTTTTCTTTAAACGAAATGTCTGCATATTTGCAGACTATATATGACACAAGTTGTATTGCTATCATTAGACAAGACAAACAGAAATTACAGGGAAGTGTTGAGGAGAATGAAACACGTGAACAGTCTTTACATTATGAGCTCATGCACGTCTGCTCAGAGACTGGGACTGCTTGAATGAGACTTTGTTGCACACTGGCCTATTATTGTGGTAACATGATTGCACGTAACAGCAAAAGGAACAGTCAGTCAAGTGTCTCAATTGGCTCCTTCACGTGCAAAGCAGGCAGTTCTTGGCACGTTGCAATTTGCAAAACTTGCTGTCCGCAAAGCTTTAGGACTACTGGTCTTAACTACAAGGTTTGCACTACACATTTCATGTTGGTTTGTTGCATCACTAACTTTGAGAAAAGACACAACGAAATTGAAAGAGATTAAGGCCTATTTGCACTCCACTTGCCAAGAATTGAAATGAGTTTTTTGAAATATTCATGTAATAAACTGCTTCCTGTCTGAGGCGAGAAAGTCTGGCTGTTGTTTGGTAAGGGGATGACGTTTCCTCAAGACGTTTGTTCAACAGTGATTGTACACTCAGCGAAACCCTATCAGCACCAGTGCACTGCTGAACACTAAAAATGCAATTTTCATATTCCAGCATGCTTTGATTTTGGAGCTACAGCTCTTTCTCTCTCTTTGGTGCCAGAATACCTCACTTTGTTCAAATCCAACATTATGGGTGGGATTTTGATTAATTCACAAAGGCATTTTTGAAGCTTAATTGCTTTAAAAATATTAAGCTATCGATAAATGAGGTGTTAATTGTTTGAGTATTTCAGAGGCAGTCCTCTAAGGAGCTCTTGGACAATAATTGATAATATAATTATCCATCATAGTTTGTGGAGAGATTGTCTGTTGCTGGAGGCCCTCAGGAGATCAAGCTGTGTTTGGATATTTCTGCCCAAGCCATTAACATAGAGTACAATTTGATGCGTTTAAACTATTGTACTGATCCTTCTTTACAAATCTTACACTGCATACACTACATCTTAGACTACAAGTTAATCTCAAATCCATCCCCACATGAAATCTTTAGAGGAGGTGATTATAAACCTGACTAAAAATCACTATTGTAAAATATGTGGTAATATAAAGTAGGGCTGGGCGATTAATCACATTTTATTTTCAATTATGATTTTGGCTTCCAACGATTATGAAAACAAGATAATCTAGATAAAACGATTATTGTGCCAACACCCCAGCGTTATATCTTTAAAGCATCCTTTATTAAAGATCAAATAGTAAGGAAGCGGGTTATGAAAATAAACTCCGAAACTGGCATTTCTCTGTGCGGTCAGTTGCGTGAAGTGACCGGGGAAGAGATTGAATCTTCTCCCGGCTGATGCATACTCTGACGCGGGGACGCTCGTCACTCGCCCGCATTTACTGCAGCTAGATTATAACGTGATGGCTCGCGACGTAGTGAATCATAATATATGTGTCACGTACACTGTGTAACTTATCATGAAGAAAATCGGTGATACGCAGCTCTATTAAGAAGAGAGAGGGTTTTTTTTGTGAGTTAAAGATGGATCGAAGTGACATAATACACTGGAACAAAATACATTTTTGATTAGTCTTTTTTGGCTTGTTTTCCAAAATAGTATCTAAAACTCCTTTAAAACAACGTACATTTACTTTAGGAGCTATACTGCAGAAGTAAAGAATTGTTATCGGAGAATGTTGAATACAATATTTAACCAGGGCTCGGACAAGCATTTGTCCGGGACAAGTGGATTTTTGAAGGGGCGAGTGAAAGAGAATTTTACTTGCCTGACCGGACAAACAGACTGATTAAAACGTCAATAATGAAAAAAATTATCAGCAATATTTGTTGCCTAGGCCTGTGTCACTTATTAGAAAGTTCATATTCTTATTCTGCTGCTGAATGTAATACAGAGCACGTAATATTATAATTCGCAAGCGATTTAGTAACAGCTGCTCCCTGTTTGATTGACAGGCGGCGTATGTGTGTGTGCTGAATAGAGCTGCCCCCTAATAGTCGACCAAACGTTAGTCTGTGAGAAGAGTCTTGGGCGACAAAGTTTTGATTGGTCGGTTGGTCGCAGAAAAAAAAACTCTGTAGTAATTTTCGTTAAGCAGGGTTAGAGTTAAGCCTACACAGTAAAGCAAGACATTATTTTTCATCTATTTCTATTCATTGCTGTTTTTATTATTTTATTACTGACTGTTTACTAGTCTTGAATAATTACTTAAGAACTTGAAACCATTCTTCCATAATTAACATTATTATTTGTTGTGGTTTTAATGCTGGTATTGAGAATAATTGCCAAATTTCACTACAGACTACTGAAATTTTGGCATTGTGATAATGTATAGCCTTTATTATACATAGTAGATCTTGCTTCAATAACATGATGAAAAAGTAGATCTCATTCCATAGAAGTGTGAGCACCCCTGCTGTAAATGACGGTGATGGAGGCTTTCCTTTATCTGACTACCATATGTAAAATACCATAATTATCCTATGACAATAGCCTGCTCTCCTACACACTGCAGTTTACATTTCAAGGAAATCCACTGTTAAAAAGATAAATGCATGATGTTTCCAAAGTCAATGAGTAATCATGTTAAATAATCCCGATCTCAATATTGACCAAAATAATCGTGATTATGATTTTTGCCATAATCGAGCAGCCCTAATATAAAGGGGCATAATTTGATTTTACTCCCAGAAAATTTAGTTTGTTTCATGCTGAGTGGATATTTCTGATATTATCCCAAACAGCCCTGTTTACATTTGAGCAATCTGTTATGCTCCACTGCCTCTCACAAAAGCGCCACAATTTTTACCAGCCCAAACTTGAAAGAATACACAACTTGATATCTGAGGCAAGGCAAACACAATCTCCCTTGTATCTGTCCAATCCCTCAGAACAACAAGTACTGTAGGCCTGTTGACATGAAACAATGGGACAACTGTCTCGCCTCAGTGTCTTCCTCTGAGCTCCACATGAAAGCTTCTTGAGACACATTGGTTTGTCAGTACTTTCTATCATCGAGCCCTAATAATGCATGCTAAAGGGGTCATATTCTACACTTCTTTATTTCCCCGAATCGCATTCATATTGTTAGTCAAGGTTTCAACACCACGTGGGGTTAGGGAAATAAACGTGGGGCTGCAGTGTCTGAACATCAGTGAAAATGCTCTCATCATTTTCTCACCCTCATGCCATCCAAGATGTGTATGACTTACTTTCTTCTGCAGAACACAAACAAAGATTTTTAGAAGAATATTTCAGCTCTGTAGGTCCATACAATGCAAGTGATCGTGTGTCCATACAATATGATCTAGTTGGTTTTGGGTGTAACTCCGTTATCTGTATATATATTTTGACAGCAGTCTCCTTTGCAATTGTGATTTTAAGCTCGATTACACTTCCTATAGCACCATCTAGCGTTCTACGCATAAGCACTCGGAAGTGTAATCGAGCTTGAAATCATGATCGTGCCTACAGACTTCAATGACAAGATGGTCTGTATATTTTGGTCTGTTCTCACTCAAAGCCAACTGGGTGGTAATGTATGGACATATGATCATTTGCATTTTATGGACCTGCGGAGCTGAAATATTCTTCTAAAAATCTTTGTTTGTGTTCTGCAGAAGAAAGTCATACACATCTTGGATGGCACGAGGATGAGTAAATTATGAGAGCATTTTCATTTTTGGGTGAACTTTCCCTTTAAGTCAATCAGTAAATCTATGAATAATTTTTTTAGGGGTGTAGCAATTCATTCATTTGGATTGATGCATCGATCAAATAACCAACGATGCGATGTCATCGATTCAATGCGTAAACATTGATGTTTATGTTTTTAAGATGCACCTTTATTTTGACATTCTCATGCCAGTCACGTCTGTATGCATTTCTGTCAGGTGATGCAGCAACCATATGATATTCATATTGCTTTATAAGCACTAAATATGCTTCTCATGTGGGGCATGGATGTACGCTGGGTGATTGAAGCCTGAAGTTGATATCTGCTCTATTACATGTGCACCCGTCAACCTGGCTTCCCTCGAAATGCATTTCGGTGACAGGACCCAACCCTCTACAGACATATTGGAGAAAAAAATCAGCATTGGCTAGTAAATTTTTGTTTTTACTTGCCAGACTTTTGACAATATATAAGTCTAATTCAACCGAAAACGAACATGTTTTTTTTTTTTTAAGAAAACCAAGGGGAAATTATAATATATATACACTGGTGGCCAAAAGTTTGGAATAATGTAAAAATTTTGTTCTCATGGAAAGAAATTGGTACTTTTATTCACCAAAGTGGCATTCAGCTGATCACAATGTATAGTCAGGACATTAATGATGTGAAAAATTACTATTAGAATTTGAATTTTTTTTAAACGACTTCAAAGAGTTCTCATCAAAAAATCCTCCACGTGCAGCAATGACAGCTTTGCAGATCCTTGGCATTCTAGCTGTCAGTTTGTCCAGATACTCAGGTGACATTTCACCCCACGCTTCCTGTAGCACTTGCCATAGATGTGGCTGTCTTGTCGGGCACTTCTCACGCACCTTACAGTCTAGCTCATCCCACAAAAGCTCAATGGTGTTAAGATCCATAACACTCTTTTCCAATTATCTGTTGTCCAATGTCTGTGTTTCTTTGCCCACTCTAACCTTTTCTTTTTGATTTTCTGTTTCAAAAGTGGCTTTTTCTTTGCAATTCTTCCCATAAGGCCTGCACCCCTGAGTCTTCTCTTTACTGTTGTACATGAAACTGGTGTTGAGCGTGTAGAATTCAATGAAGCTGTCAGCTGAGGACATGTGAGGCGTCTATTTCTCAAACTAGAGACTCTGATGTACTTATCCTCTTGTTTAGTTGTACATCTGGTCTTCCACATCTCTTTCTGTCCTTGTTAGAGCCAGTTGTCCTTTGTCTTTGAAGACTGTAGTGTACACCTTTTTATGATATCTTTAGTTTTTTGGCAATTTCAAGCACTGTATAGCCTTCATTCCTCAAAACAATGATTGACTGACAAGTTTCTAGAGAAAGCTGTTTCTTTTTTGCCATTTTTGACCTAATATTGACCTTAAGACATGCCAGTCTATTGCACACTGTGGCAACACAAAGACAATGTTAAGTTTCATTTAACGAACCAAATAGATTTCAACTGTGTTTGATTATAATGGCAAGTGATTTTCTAGTACCAAATGATCAATTTAGCATGATTACTCAAGGATAAGGTGTTGGAGTGATGGCTGCTGGAAATGGGGTCTGTCTGATGGTGCTGTTTTTTACATCAGTAATGTCCTCACTATACTTTGTGATCAGTTGAATGACACTTTGGTGAATTAAAGAACCAATTTCCTTCCGAAACCTGAAATCTGTACATTATTCCAAACTTTTGGCCGCCAGTGTATATAATCATGTATGATATATATATATATATATATATATATATATATATATATATATATATATATATATATATATATATGCAGTGCATACGGAAAGTATTCACAGCGCTTCACTTTTTCCACATTTTGTTATGTTACAGCCTTATTCCAAAATTGATTAAATTCATTATTTTCCTCCAAATTCTACAAACAATACCCCATAATGACTACGTGAAAGAAGTTTGTTTGAAATCTTTGCAAATTTATTAAAAATAAAAAACGAAAAAAAATCACATGTACATAAGTATTCACAGCCTTTGCCATGACACTCAAAATTGAGCTCAGGTGCATCCTGTTTCCACTGATCATCCTTGAGATGTTTCTACAACTTGATTGGAGTCCGCCTGTGGTAAATTCATTTGATTGATATATATGGTCTATATAAGGTCCCACAGTTAACAGTGCATGTCAGAGCACAAACCAAGCCATGAAGTCCAAGGACTTGTCTGTAGACCTCCGAGACAGGATTGTATCGAGGCACAGATCTGGGGGAAGTGTACAGAAAAATTTCTGCAGCATTGAAGGTCCCAATGAGCACAGTGGCCTCCATCATCTGTAAATGGAAGATGTTTGGAACCACCAGGACTCTTCCTAGAGCTGGCCGCCTGGCCAAATTGAGCGATCGGGGGAGAATGGCCTTAGTCAGGGAGGTGACCAAGAACCCGATGGTCACTCTGATAGAGCTCCAGCATTTCTCTGTGGAGAGAGGAGAGCCTTCCAGAAGAACAACCATCTCTGCAGCACTCCACCAATCAGGCCTGTATGGTAGAGTGGCCAGACGGAAGCCACTCCTCAGTAAAAGGCACATGACAGCCCGCCTGGAGTTTGCCAAAAGGCACCTGAAGGACTCTCAGACCATGAGAAACAAAGATTGAACTCTTTGGCCTGAATGGCAAGCGTCATGTCTGGAGGAAACCAGGCACCGCTCATCACCTGGCCAATACCATCCCTACAGTGAAGCATGGTGGTGGCAGCATCATGCTGTGGGGATGTTTTTCAGCGGCAGGAACTGGGAGATTAGTCAGGATCGAGGGAAAGATGAATGCAGCAATGTACAGTGACATCCTTGATGAAAACCTGCTCCAGAGCGCTCTGGACCTCAGACTGGGGCAAAGGTTCATCTTCCAACAGGACAACAACCCTAAGCACACAGCCAAGATAACAAAGGAGTGGCTCCGGGACAACTCTGTGAATGTCCTTGAGTGGCCCAGCCAGAGCCCAGACTTGAACCCGATTGAACATCTCTGGAGAGATCTGAAAATGACTGTGCACCGACGCTCCCCATCCAACCTGATGGAACTTGAGAGGTCCTGCAAAGAAGAATGGGAGAAACTGCCCAAAAATATGTGTGCCAAGCTTGTAGCATCATACTCAAAAAGACTTGAGGCTGTAATTGGTGCCAAAGGTGCTTCAACAAAGTATTGAGCAAAGGCTGTGAATACTTATGTACATGGGATTTTCAAACAAACTTCTTTCACGTTGTCATTATGGGGTATTGTTTGTAGAATTTTGAGGAAAATAATGAATTTAATCCATTTTGGAATAAGGCTGTAACATAACAAAATGTGGAAAAAGTGAAGCGCTGTGAATACTTTCCGGATGCACTGTGTGTGTGTGTGTGTGTGTGTATATATATATATATATATATATATATATATATATATATATATTATATATATATATATAGACACACATACACACTACTGGTCAAAAGTTTTGAAACACTGAAATGTTTCTCATGATCTTAAAAATCTTTTGATCTGAAGGTGTATGCTTAAATGTTTGAAATTAGTTTTGTAGACAAAAATATAATTGTGCCAACATATTAATTTATTTAATTATAAAAATAAAGTTTAATAGTAAAAAAAAAAAAAAAGTTTTTGAAATTGATGACTTAGACAAAATAGTGAAGAAAAGCAGCCAATAAGTGCCCAACATAGATGGGAACTCCTTCAATACTGTTTAAAAAGCATCCCAGGGTGATACCTCAAGAAGTTGGTTGAGAAAATGTCAAGAGTACCTGTCTGCAAATTCTAGGCAAAGGGTGACTACTTTGAAGATGCTAAAATATAACACAATTTTGATTTATTTTGGATTTTGTTTAGTCACAACATAATTCCCATAGTCCCATTTATGTTATTCCATAGTTTTGATGACTTTACTATTATTCTAAATGTGAATTTTTTTTTAATAAAGAATAAGTGTTTCAAAACTTTTGACCGATAGTGTATATATGTGTGTATGTATATATATATATATATATATATATATATATATATATATATATATATATATATCATACATGACTAAAGTGACCACTTTATTAGGTACACCTGTACACCTAATTATTCATGCGATTATCTAATCAGCCAATCGTGGGGCAGCAGTGAAATGCATAAAATCATGCAGATATGGGTCAGGAGCTTAAATTAATGTTCACATCAACCATCAGAATGGGGAAAAATTTTATCTCAGTGATTTCGACCGTAGCATGATTTTTTTGCCATACAAGCTGGTTTGAGTATTTCTGTAACTGCTGATTTCCTGGGATTTTCACACACAGCATTGTCTAGAATTTACTCAGAACGGTGCCAATAAAATCTAGTAAGCGGTAGGTCTGCGGACGGAAGTGCCTTGTTGATGAGAGAGGTCTGCCTGCCTCAGAATTCTTTAAAAAGCTCTTTAAATAGACCAAACAAATTGCCCCTGGAATCCCAGCTATGCTGATTATGTTAAACTTATTTTCTTTTACATGCACATACACACATCACAACATATTTGATGGTGTTAAAGTGAAGATAACCCACTCAGCCTGTGTTTTCAATTACAAATGTAATAAACTCTAATAGGCTCTGTTGGCTTCTGGTGGATTATTTTATATTAACATGTACTGGTCTGCAAGTTTAGAGTGTCCTACAGACCTCTGTCTGTAAACCGCAGCTAGTGTGTAAGAACGCAATTCATAATGCAGCGCAAAAACACGTCACATTCTCAGCGTGATTGCAAGAGTTACTGGTATGTTAGCATATTGACAAATATCCTCGATTTATTTGACTGATTCTCTGATATTACTGGCACATATATTTTGTAAATCAGTATATTATTCAGTTTGTAAAGTTCTGCATGGTCGGAATATCTTCACGGTCCACGTGTTTAGTGACGCAATGTTTTCAGGCTTTAAGCGGCCTGCAGTGCACTGACATGATCATTTGTCTTTGATGACGTGTGTGTGATTGATTTGTGTTGTGATTTGCAGTGCTGGTGAATGAGAGAGAGACACAGAGAGAGGATGAAAACAAAGGTGTTACTGTCTTGTCTAATGACACAATCAGATGAACGTCAGATGAATCAGACAAACCAGTCAGAGCTTCCACTGCCAATGCTCACAGACCAAGTTCTCCTGCTTTATTGTCTGTTTCACACTCTAAATAATGTGTTCGTCTTGCCCCCTTTTTTGTTTTTAAGCGAAATGTAGTGATAATGCAAAGGGCTTGTAAAAACAAGGATATAGGGAGAGAAAGCATATGGAGATGGGTACGAATTTTAAGAAAGACTGTACATTTTAAACATGCATCTTGGTTGGTTTGTTAATTCTTAAGAGTACACTTGAATATTGATGGCTGACAGACATGAATTAAAAGCCACAAAAAAAATCCATTATTATTATTATTATTATTATTATTATTATTATTTTTTTGTTTGGTTAATTACCTATTTGTTGGCTGTGCACCAGATATATTTTCTATTTGTGTGAGTATGACATGCTCATAAGACTTGCCGTGTTAATCTGTTACGTCGACAGATAGAGCCTGTGGTATTATGGCAGGACTCTGATGAAAGATTGAGATAGGAACCTGTGGTCTTCTAAAGGAACTACTGTACATCTAAGGTGTGTGTCCAGACCAAAAAAAGAAAATGATACATTTAGTCCTGGTTCGCTTAGCGTTCACACTGGCATTTTTAACATCGAACCTAACGATACAAAACGAAAGGCATCAGGAAAAATCACAACGTGATTGGACAGCTTTTATGACATATATTTTTTGACGGAACTTGCCGAACATCCAAAACAATGCTGGCTGCTGGGCGAAATGCACTCGTTAGATTTATATATTTATATATGGTGGTATTTTTACCAGCTGAGAACAAACGAAGAGCTAATAAAATATGTAAAGGAGTCAAAACAGCACCAGGATTTCCTCCATTGCACACACAAATGAAGATATGCTGCAAGGACGTCTGATGGCGGTTCCGACGCCTGTACCGAACTGTAATGGGCAACATAGCTCCTATGATGAGAAGAACCAGGTATGCTTGAGGTCAGTATTAGGTAAATTACTTCCTGTTTTTGGTCTGTTTAGATGTCTTTGGTTCATGTTGCATTCATATATCAGTTGAACCGCACCAGAGTTCGTTTGGAAGCGGACCGAGACCCACTATTCAGGTGGTCTAGGTCCGCTTGTTTGGTGCGCACCAAGGTTTGGGTTGCAGTGTTCACACTTGTTCAAATGAACCGCACTAAAAAAGCAATCACACCAGAGTTCGTTTTAGGGTGTGTTCACATGTAGTTCGGTTCCCTTGGTCCTCTTTGTCTGGACCAAAAAAGAAAATGATACATTTACTCCTGGTTCGCTTAGCGTTCACACTGGTATTTTTAACATCGAACCTAACGATACAAAACGAAAGGCATCAGGAAAAATCACAACGTGATTGGACAGCTTTTATGACGTATATTTTTTGACGGAACTTGCCGAACATCCAGAACAATGCTGGCTGCTGGGCGAAATGCACTCGTTAGATTTATATATGTATATATGGTGGTATTTTTACCAGCTGAGAACAAACGAAGAGCTAATAAAATGTGTAAAGGAGTCAAAACAGCGCCAGTAATTCCTCCGTTGCACACACAAATGAAGATATGCTGCAAGGAGACTGTGGTTCCGACACCTGTACCGAACTGTAATGGGCAACATAGCTCCTATGATGAGAAGAACCAGGTATGCTTGAGGTCAGTATTAGGCAAATTACTTCCTGTTTTTTGTCCGTTTAGATGTCTTTGGTCCACGTTGCATTCATATATCAGTTGAACCGCACCAGAGTTCGTTTGGAAGCAGACCGAGACCAACTTTTCAGGCGGTCTGGGTCCGCTTGTTCGGGTGACAGCGTTCACTCTTGTTCAAATGAACTGCACTAACAGAGCAATCGCACCAGAGTTCATTTTAATCGAACCAAACCTGTCAAGTGTGAACACACCCTAAGTTTATATCTAAGGTACTTCTCTTTTTAAAGTCTTAAATCATGGTTATATTGCTTATCTGCATTTAGCACTGCACTATGTTATCTTTAAGAGAAGCCTGTATTATTTAGGTCAGTGCTTCACATGATGTTTACATCTTGCTTCTCAACTTGATTGGAAGAGCTGCAACAGTGTTTGCTTTAAAGTCAGCGTGAAATACCTTTTAACTTGCGTAATCTGATGCATTTTAGTGAAACAGGATATTTAGTGAGAAAACAATTTATGATAGGACTTGATTTTATCCATTGGGAAATTATTTGATTGGGAAATCGTGTGGTGTTACATATTACAATGGAGCCGGGGAAGTTGAAAAGGGATTTGTAACGTCATCCGTAAAGCAAGTCATTTGAAAGGCAGAGCAACTTATAAGTAAATAGGGTTAGTTTTTATGTTGACTGTTGTGGACAGAATTTCAGCAAATTTGGTTTTGTTTTGCTTCAAATTTTGGAAGTACTCAGGAGTGAAATACCTCGAACACAACTCCAACGTTTTTGATTGTCCCAGGGTCCGAAATTAACACCCAGCAAGCACCAAATGCATGTGAATTTTTCTGTTTGACCGGTGAATTTCGCAGCGTCACAGGCCACTCTGGTTTTTGTTTTCTATCAGTTAATGTCAGCTTGTAAAATAAATTTGAACACATTCTAGTTTTGTCCTCAAGGGGGCTCTGTAGGCCTACAGTACAGTTAGTAACACACTGGTGTTTACATTAGCTCATAGTTGCGCTGATCATCAGTAGTCTCAAACGCTGTGTCCACTGGCACTTCGTGAGCGAAGGTGGATTCAGTGCTTTTAATCCAGACTTAAAATAATGATTGCACACATTCTTTGTGGCAGTTCTGTGGCAAACATTTAATAAATCAACACTGTTTATATATACTTTGGGCATCTGAAAATGAAGTTGGCATTTTTCCAACTGTAATTGCGCATATTTATGAAGACATCATTGCTAGTGTACTGAAAGCTAATAGTAGAAAATACACACTGGCTTTGTATATTACAAACTCACCCTGAAGCGGCAGTTCACTGGCGTGGTGAGCGTATTTCTTGTGCACCAGTGGGCACGAACTGTACATCTCGATGCAAGATGAAAGTAATATACAGGAGCGTTCATGCCATTGGGATGAAGGGAAGACCACTCTTGGATTTACAGTGGATGTGCGAGTATGTTTTAATTACCCACAAACACATACAAATTCTTTTTATATAATAAAAACCGAATGATTTTCATGACATTCGGTTTCGTTAACAGTTCTTGAATGTTCATTCTTCCGGTGATGCAGACAGAAAACCAGACTAAAATACTCAGTGTTTACTGTATTAAGTGCCACAGCAACACTGCTACTGAATCTACAGCGCCAGACGAGGCATAACGCGCTACCAGTTCACTGATTCCCAAAGAAATGACTCTTTTGAGCCGGTTCTCGAAGACACTGCGTGAGACAGAACAAGCGACAGTGTAATCGGCTCTTTTTAGTGAATCAAAAAGACATGAATCCATTGGAGCTGACTGAATTAATTGACTCACTCCAAGTAAACCAAGAATTGCTAATGTGTTATGTGTACTTAGGCTCATGAGATTTACTTACTGGTCATTCATATAACAACATGTGCTTTAAAATACAAATGTAGTTTTGTTGTAATAAGTGAATAATCTGAAAAATTATTCTAATGGACTATGTGGCAATTAAATATTTCCGAAATAATACAATTATTGAAAAATGCAGTTCACTTTGAAACATGCATACAGTATTGTTTATTTGTCTCATATGTCTGTAAAATCCACTTGTAAAATGCAATAATAAAAAAATGGCCAGTAAGAAATCGGACTGTCTGGTAAATGTTTTCATCTACCAGCCACCTTGGCTGATGGGCTAAAAAGTTAATTTCGGACCCTGAATATTCCCCATCCTTCAGTGAGCAAAGATTCAATCCAGCAGGCACATAACCAGGTCAGATTTTTTTGGAGGGAAACAGCTAAACACAGATTGAAAATGATTTTCCTTGCCTACTCTGTTATGATGATGTCTGCTGAAATGGAAAGTTATTTCGGAGGTGGAGCAAGTAATTATATTTTAAAGAGGGAGAAGGAAGAACGCAACAGTGCCTGCCCACTTTTCAGCCGTCTTGGTTCCGGAAGTATTTTTTCCATTCATTTTTTGCCCCACAAGAATTTCCTAAAATGCTTCAAAAAAGCATTTTAAGCCATAAACCCAAACCAACCAGCACTATTACAAGCTTTCATTTGAAGCAAGAAAGTATTTGAAAATAGGAAAATAAATAAATAAATGAAAGTACTGAACATTTTTAAACAAGGAATGAACTACAATCCAACATTTATTGTGAATGTGGTAATAGAATTAAAAACCATGGACAAATATTAAACTATTGATTTAAAGTTGTTGATTATAATTATAGAAACAATATATTTTACATTTATTGCAAAATATATATAAAGTAGTTTGAGAATGTAGGGAGACCACTCGGTTGTGTCATTTGCCAGTCATGAAAAGTGGGCGGTCAGTGCAGAGCTCTGCTGTTCTCTGATTACATGATTTTCCCCCTCAGGATTCACAGGTAGTGTAATTCTTCACCAAGAATTCTACCATCAAACTTGAATTGTAAAAAATAACACTGAATAATGGCTTCAGCAGAAGCATATTCCATCGATTAACAACCTTAAAGCTCACACTGGGTCTATCTTTAAAGGTGTTTAAGTTATCGTTAAAAACCAAATCCCCTATGGATAATATGAATGGTATTTTTACATCTGGAACCAGATTGTTGTGCTCTATGGCATGCACCGATGAATCGTTCACAATAAGATTATGAATATGCATTAAGAACAATCTTATATCCAAACCAAGAGTGAGATAAGCATGATTACAGTCAAAACCGCATGCATGCAAACTCCAGCTGATGAAATGCTGCCCTGGCCTGTAAGACAGGTCTGCTGCGTTGTCTCATGGGCAGCTGGCAGACAGATTAATAGGCCTGCAGTAAAAGGGATATTCTTGGAGCATTTACCCCTGTCCGTCTATACCCATAATCCACACAAACTGCTCTCACTGCGTTGAAGACTGCACCCTCTTATTGATTAATAATAATACAAGCTTACTGATTAAAATCTTCATCTGTGAAATTCTTCCTTTCTGACATCAGACCCTTTTTTCTAAGCTCATGCATAATTGGCACCATATTTCATCTTCATGACCTTAAAGCAGGAGATAAGGCAGCGTTTGTGCTGGTGCATTTGCCGGAACATTAATTGCGTGAATGCGATCACAGCTGCCAAGCTGCTACCTGACCCTATCGGAGCGGAGCAATTTGAATGTTAAAGTTATTATGCAAATCAGGCAGAACAGAAGAGGAAAGCTCGATTAACTGAAATGTCAGTGTCTGAAGCTTCCGTTTTGCATTAGAGAAAATAGGAGAGACGTCATTAAAATCTCTAAACTCTGGACTCATGTTTTGTTCTCTCTCTGCACTTTGTTCCGGAAGTATTTTTATTTTATTTTATTTTTCGATAGGAATGTTCTCTCTGCACCTTTTGTTTTTGTTTGTGTAGGCTTGAGTGTGTGTATTGGAGGATTGATCATGCACAGTATTTAGTTCATGCAGCACTGGAAAATATAGAGTAAGCATGTGAGTGATTGGCTGAGACATCTGATGATGTCACTCTTTCCTGTTGTTACTGAAAAGGTTCATTCAGAAGTTTTGAAGTGAGTCATGGGCATTTAGAAATCTGGTTCTTCAAGTGAATTACTCACGAGTTACATGTGTAACCTGTTTAGTGACTTCTCTGCTCAAGTCAAAAGAACTTCTTGTCTTCTTTGCAACAACCATTCCTGTTTCTGGTTGAACTAGATGAACATGATTTCAGTGTGATAAAATGACTAATAACCTTTTCTGTGTAAAGTTATATTCAGCTTTACAACTTTGTTGCCATTATGGCAAGGGATGTGCACAAGTAATCAACTAATCAAGTACTCGTTTTTAAAAATACTACTCGAATATCACAAATTGATTTTCCTTTTGGCATTTGCCTGCCGTGAGCAACACTGAATAAAACTGTACTTTCCCACTAAATCTCTCACCAAATCTCACAGTTACAATTGATTCCAGTTGAGTTGTTGGATGAGAGAAGGAGATATGGTGTCTTTGGCAAAGTGTGGCAATTTGATTATTATTAAATTAAACTGTATTAGTTAAAAATTCAACTTTTTATTTTTATTTTTTATAAATATCTGTATCGGCCACAATGATCCCTAGTATTGGTATTTGGTTCTTGTGGAGTCATGTAAACCAATGTAGGAGTATCTGCTTTTATGGTGGAAAGAGCATTTTTTTATAAAAAGCCAACATTCACCTCTTGTTTTCAGAATAATGGTGTGTGAAATGATAAAAAATGTGATAGCTTTTACGGATGTAGGATCAGAGTTTATATACGTGCATTACTCTCATGCTGTCAATATTGACTTCTATGCATGTATCTTTTCCCCCATTTTTATTAATGCATTTTGTTTATTTCTTTTTCTTTTACCATTAAGAAAAGTATAGTTTGTTGAAGTCACCTGTGTGTCAAACCTTTTTTTTAATTTTTTTTTATTTACTTGCATTTTAATTTACGAGTAATCGATTACTTTTTTTTTTGTTTTATTTTGTTTATTTGTTTTTTTTCTTGAAATTTCTTGAAAATGTCCATCCCTAATTATTGCCGATAATGCCGATTTAACCCTTAAGTGCATACCTCAGGTCTTCAGAGACCCGGGACCTCATTCCACCCCCTGTACCACATCCATCTTTTGGAGTTGTGCCCACACCTCTTTAGTATTTCTCAGTCTCTTATAAATAGTGTAACACACACACACACACACACACACACACACACAGAGTCAAAATTGCAAAAAACAAACAAACAAAAAAAACATTATAATGGTTTAAGTACCAAAAGTGTATAGGGTCTTTAGAGACCCAAGGTATGTAGGAGTGTCGTTTTTTTTCCGCACTTCCATAAATGATATTTTTTATGTTTATTTCATATCTATTTAAGTTTACTTTCACGGGATATCTATTTATCTATATTCAGAAAAATTAATACTATATCACGTTGATTTTCTGTGCAGCAATGAATTATCAACAGTGGTGAATTATCAGTATCCTATATGCGTGTACACATACATATTGTACATGCTATTTCTCACTCAAGGTGGCACTGATGTTTCAGTGATTGATTTGATTTACATTTGACATTGCTAGCTGACTTAGAAACAACATTTGAAGTAAACTGTAGCAAGTGTAACACATGAACAGTATGATATGACAGTTGTGCATCTATTTAGTCTCAATAGGTGCATGAGGAAATACATACATTATGTGTAACTTAGGTGTATCTTATGTGTAATGTGTTATGTGTAGCTCAGTATGTGTTTAACAGCCAGTTGCATCTCATGAAATACCAGTGTTAAATAATGAATCCTGTTCTAGATTGGTCCTGATTTGTTGCATTATCTCTTCTATTTATGAAAAATAAAACATTAAAATCTATTTTATTTTATTATTGTCTAATCGTCTTGAAAATACTTTTAAAATTTTACACTATCTGGGCATTTTCATCCATTTTTGATCAAAATAAGTGCCGGATCTCTAAAGACCCGAATATGTAAGAGTGTTTGGGAAAATTATCATGCATTTAAGGATTAAACAACTTTACAGCTCAAATAATACACAAGTTTGAACAAAAGAATGAATGTAAGTACTTTTATAACATTATAAGCTTCACATTTCTGCCTTTAAACCCTCCAGAAATTGGCCCAATTCACTTCCATTTGTAAGTGCCTCAGTGTAACCTCATTTTTGCTTTTAAGAAAAGGAGGGCTGCCAATTTATTTATTTATTTTTTGGTCATCACCGTTATGCCACAAATGCTGTCGATTGAGCTTAACTTGTATTGAACCCAGAATATTCCTTTAAGTACATTTCCAGAATTGTATAGTTTTTCTCCAAAATCAGCGCAGAAGATGCAAAAAAAGCCTACAGATTCTGTCTCGACCTATTCATAAGTTAGAACTAACAATCACAGATAATGTAATGCCTTAACTAATAAAATACTTCTGGGAAATCACAGCTGCATGTCTGTCATTTTTTAAAGCGCTGGAGTGTTTGTCTGCATGCTGGCAGCGTACTGAGAGACGAAATGAGTGTGAGATATGGGATTGGGTTTCTCCATGTGAAAATGGTCTTTGATCATGGTGGAGCGCTTTGGCTGTTTTGAGCATGACAGCTCTTGAGTCAGAAACACACTGCGGCAGAGACGCTGTGGACTCCAGCAGGCTTTCATCACACTGTCTGAGCGAGAGGGAACACTCACGCATTTATACTCATTTCCTGCCACTTCCTGCTTTTCAACGCAGGCCACTTCAAATGTCAGTCTGTTATCTACACTGGCTCTTCATTTCCGTGCCATTAGGATTGCTTTATGTTTACATTTTCTGTTTATATGCACATGTTTGTGCTTGTGGGTAGCATACAGACATTAACAATGACTTGCAAGTTTGAAACATCACCCAGAAACGAGATGTACAAACATATCCGACCATCTCGTAAGCGTAAATACGCAGTAGTTTCAAATGGCATTGTATATTTTAAGCACAAGTGTAATCATGCAGAAGTATGAAGAAGTCACAAACAAAATGCAGTTGACTGCAAATTGGTAAGGTAGCGTAAAAGCTGTCTCCTCTTCTCTTTGCTTGCTTTCCTGTTGTTTTCCATCTTCTCTTACGGATCCGAGCATGCAACAAAACAGGAGAAAGAACAACACTAGGGCTGTAACTACTAATCGATAAAATCGATAATTATCAATAATGAAAATCATCGACAACGAATTTCATTATCGATTAGTTGGATATATGCAGCCAACACGGAGAGGCTCCTTCAGTGACATCAATTTACAGCCCAGTGAAAATGTGTGTCATGATGAAACTCATTTGAAAAATGACGGAGACAAATTGAAGCAGAAAAGAAACATGACCCAAGATGTCCAGCGCACAAGAGTACTTTATAAACACTTCAAAGAAAATCATAATAAGCCAACAGTTAATGTGGAGCAGTTGCTGCATCAGGTGCATTGAAAGAGGGTTTTTGAAGTGTTTTAGATAGTTTTTCATCATGTAGCTGCATGTAATACAATGAGCACTAGAGCTGGGCGATATGTAAAAAATATTTTAGCGATTATTGCCTCAAAAAATATCACGTTATACGATTATATCGTCTACCCCCTGCCGATGGTCGGTGAATTTGTTTTGCTTTATTGATTTTGCTTTAAAAATTTAATTCATTTATTTAAACATGAAAAGCATAAACAAAAGACATTTCTAAATTCATATTGCACACAAAACTTTTATAAAATAAAGAAGTGATCAAAAAATCTTATGTAACCACCCAAACATTTACCGTCTCCAACGACTCCATTTGCCATTACGCAAGTATCAGTCATCGACAACAGGTGGAAAATTACTAATAGCCTACAGATTAAGAACTAAAGACAATTATAAATGAAAAGACAATAATAATCATAATAATAAAGCCTAATAAATTCCCTTGTGTTCCCAAAATAATGCTGCCAAATCTGTGTTCTTATCAAATTTGTGTTTGTATTGCATTTTGATACAGTTAATGCTGCCTAAAGAAAAGAAAATAAAACTAAATTTTAGGTTCAAGGTGAACGTGTCTTGCATTACTTTGATTTAATCACTTTCGTCTTTGTTTCTTTAATACAAAGATACAGTTGTGCTCAAAAGTTTGCATACCCTTGGAGAATTGGTAATATATGTACCATTTTTAAAGAAAACATGAGTGAGCAGGCAAAACACATTTCTTTTATTTCTTATGGGATTCATATTCAACTGTAGGTTATAACAGAATGGCACAATCATAAAACAATACATGGCAACAAAGAAAAAAATTAAATGACCCCTGTTCAAAAGTCTGCATACCCTTAGTTCTTAATACTGTGTATTGCCCCCTTTAGCATCAATGACAGCGTGCGGTCTTTTGTAATAGTTGTCTATGAGGCCCCAAATTCTTGCAGGTGGTATAGCTGCCCATTCGTCTTGGCAAAATGCCTCCAGGTCATGCAAAGTCTTTGGACATCTTGCATGAACCGCATGTTTGAGATCTCCCCAGAGTGGCTCGATGATATTAAGGTCAGGAGACTGTGATGGCCTCTCCAGAACCTTCACCTTTTTCTGCTGTAACCACTGGAGGGTCAACTTGGCCTTGTGCTTAGGGTCATTGTCATGCTGGAAAGTCCAAGAGCGTCCCATGCACGGTTTTCGTGCAGAAGAATGCAAATTGTCTGCCAGTATTTTCTGATAACATGCTGCATTCATCTTGCCATCAATTTTCACAAGATTCCCTGTTCCTTTAGAGCTCACACACCCCCAAAACATCAGTGAGCCACCACCATGCTTCACAGTGGGGATGGTATTCTTTTCACTATAGGCCTTGTTGACCCCTCTCCAAACATAGCACTTATGGTTGTGACCATAAAGCTCTATTTTGGTCTCGTCACTCCAAATTACAGTGTGCCAGAAGCTGTGAGGCGTGTCAAGGTGTTGTCGGGCATATTGTAACCTGGCTTTTTTGTGGCATTGGCGCAGTAAAGGCTTCTTTCTGGCAACTCGACCATGCAGCTCATTTTTGTTCAAGTATCGTCGTATTGTGAAACAACCACACCATCTATTTCCAGAGCAGCCTGTATTTCTCCTGAGGTTACATGTGGGTTTTTCTTTGTATCCCGAACAATTCTTCTGGCAGTTGTGGCTGAAATCTTTCTTGGTCTACCTGACCTTGGCTTGGTATCAAGAGATCCCTGAATTTTCCACTTCTTAATAAGTGATTGAACAGTACTGACTGGCATTCTCAAGGCATTGGATATCTTTTTATATCCTTTTCCATCTTTATAAAGTTCCATCACCTTGTTACGCAGGTCTTTTGACAGTTCTTTTCTGCTCCCCATGACTCAGTATCTAGCCTGCTCAGTGCATCCACGTGAGAGCTAACAAACTCATTGACTATTTATACACAGATACTAATTGCAATTTAAAAAGCCACAGGTGTGGGAAATTAACCTTTAATTGCCATTTAAACCTGTGTGTGTCACCTTGTGTGACTGTAACAAGGCCAAACATTCAAGGGTATGTAAACTTTTGATCAGGGCCATTTGGGTGATTTCTGTTATCATTATGATTTAAAAAGGAGCCAAACAACTATGTGATAATAAATGGCTTCATATGATCACTATCCTTAAATAAAAGACAATTGTTTTGCATGATCAGTCATATTTTCAAAATCAATGCCAAAATTTCACAATTTCTGCAAGGGTATGCAAACTTTTGAGCACAACTGTATATATTACTCAACCTGCAGAACTGCGTTCACAATGCATGCCAACCGTGTGGAAATTAAGCGAACTAAACTCACAGCACCTCCCTAGATGATCGGAGATAATTTGCCGCATTCTCATAGACGTCATTATTCTTATAAACAGTTTTCAGACGAATGAAACAGAGAGAAAAAGAGTGAAAACTCTTTACATGCGCTTGTTCCATGAGACAGGCTTGCACTGCATGCCTCTGAACTAACAGCGAATCAAACACGAGCATTGACGGCTTTTCTTTTGTCTGTTCTTAAAAATACAATAAAGTGTGTTTCTTCAAGCGCGTGTCTTTGTGACTAACAGCATTTCTTGTCATGTGTCACTCCGAGACATCTTACAGCTATCCCGCCTCTTGCGGGCAGATGAACAAAATTACTCACGCATGAAATACATTTGGATGAGGAGCTTGTGAACTGGATTCAGCCTTGTCGCATTTTGCGGGTGGTGGGTGCTAGTTTCACACCCTGGCCACTGTTTAATATATTTGGCAACTTACCAGATCCATGGTTTTGCCATTTCCCGAAACCGAAGTCGATCAGCGTCTGTTTTTGAGTGTCACAATCGGCATCGGGATCTTTGGAAGATATCGTCGATATCTGATAACAGCGTCCTATCGCCCAGCCCTAATTAGCACCAGGATGAGACTTTTCAGCACAAGAGTGAATCTGCACTGCGTTTATTGATGGTTGTGCTATGTTAAACAGTAAATAATACTGAATATAATGTATAGTAATGCTAAGGGCTCTGATATTTGATTGTCCTGATAGTGCCAAATGTAATGTCTGATTTCACAAGTAAATTTATACTATGGCAAATATTATTTTACTGGATAAGCATGCACTACCCTTAAAAATGTATTCTTTGAAAAGAATACTTTAGAAACATATTATCAGTGACAATATGGTTTTAAAACTTACAAAATAAATTTAAAATACTTAAAATGTATGTAATCATTGACTGTGAACAAGCATATGCATCTAACATAATTATTTTTCAGCTGGGCAGAATTATTAATATTTCTATTCTGGTGTCACCATTGCCCTCTGCTGGGTTGATTCTTTTGTCCCACTCCATCCCTGATGGATCATATTATTCTTTAATAAACAGTATTTTTTTAAGTTTTACAAGTAAAGGAAATGAACTGTTTTGCATATGTCCTGAAAGTAATAATAATAATCAAACATAACTATTCAGGCTTTGTTCAAAGTTTTGTGAGAATATAGAATCGTTCAGTACAGTAAACCAAACCAAATCATTACACCCTTTATCATTTCTTTTTCTTAAAAAATAACATTTTAGGGGGCCTGGGTAGCTCAGCGAGTATTGATGCTGACTACCACCCATGGAGTCGCGAGTTCGAATCCAGGGCGTGCTGAGTGACTCCAGCCAGGTCTCCTAAGCAACCAAATTGGCCCAGTTTCTAGGGAGGGTAGAGTCACATGGGGTAACCTCCTCGTGGTCGTGATTAGTGGTTCTCGCTCTCAATGGGGCACGTGGTAAGTTGTGTGTTGATCGCGGAGAGTAGCATGAGCCTCCACATGCTGCGAGTCTCCGTGGTGTCATGCACAACGAGCCACGTGATAAGATGCGTGGATTGACTGTCTCAGAAGCGGAGGCAACTGAGACTTGTCCTCCGCCACCCGGATTGAGGTAACCGTGCCACCACGAGGACCTAGTAAATAGTGGGAACTGGGCATTCCAAATTGGGATAAAAGGGGATAAAAAAACAACAACATTTTAATAAAATGCAGGAAATTTGGTTATCCGATTAATCAAAGAAATAATCAAAGATTAATCGATTATCAAAATAGTCATTAGTTGCAGCCCTAAACAACACTAAATCATTCATGGAGTCGTCCATACCTTTTGTTTTGAAGGGAATCGCCTCTATTGTTATTGGCACAGAACGGAACTCGGGCGTTGCGGTTATAACAGCATCACACACTTGCATCAAAGCTATTTTAAATGAAGTTCTTGCTTTCTGTGTGCTTGATGGAGGATTGACAAATTTTATCAGAACGGATGTAGTTCCACAATGAACAATTGTGTGGAAAACAAAGCCACTGTCTTTATTATTTTGATCTTAATCCTTACCTCTGTCCATGGGACAGAGCCGTTTAGTTTTTACACAGTTCCTCTTGCATCATGAGACTGATTATGATGTCCTGCCCTTGAGGTGGGCACAGCCAGTGGAGTGTAAGGAAGCCCACCCTCATGAACACACACAGTCCGGCCTTCTGTCTGTGTCCCGCTCACACCAGTGGGCACAACACACTTTCCTTTAATCCTCTACTGTATTCTACGCCACATCTAAACCAAGGACATCCTACCTGTGAGCCAAATGCCTGTCCCTTCATTTTAATTTATGAGTATTATTGTGTCCTCTGTGTGAGTGCTCCCGTTGACTAATGTTTTTCAGCAGGCTTGTATTTCAACCCAGTGTGGCCGTTTAAATCCAGCGCTGCTGAGAAAGTTGTCTGGGGCTGTGAGGAGGAATCATGGCCATAGCCTCTCTTGCTTTGCCTTTGTGTGATCTTTAAAGGAATAGTTCACCCCAAACTAAAAATTGTCATTATTTACTCATGGGGACAGACACACTCTAGCTCTAAAAATGATAAAAGTGCCATAAAAGACCTGTATTTCATGTCTTCTGAAGCCATACAATAGCTTTGTGTAATGAGCAGACCGAAATTTTACTTCACTAAAAATCTTGCCCTACCTTGCAGCTCTCAAATATCATTTGTGTATATTCTGAAATGCCACATGAATACGTTGCACCAGGTTTGACATAAATGATGCCTGAATGCCATTGGTTCCCTTCGTGTTGGGTAAGTTATCCAAAAATGAATCCACTACAAATTAGGGTTGCAGCGGTATACTGGTTTCACAGTATACCACGGTATGAAAATGGATGGTTATCATACCATGTACATTTGCTTATCTACGGTATTGAGAAAAAAAATGCAACCGGGCGGAAAATCTCACCTGCGCATGCGCATCTCCTTTCCTAATCGACTGTCTGTCAGACTCGTCAACTTGCCCCACACACACATTCAGCAGAGAAAATGTCAGAGAGAAGCGAGGTGAGGGGGTCTGACTTAAGTGAGTGTGTGTGTGAGTTAAAGCAGTGTTTCTCAACTGGTGGGTCGCAGCTCTATTCGGACTGGGTCGCGGACAGCAGGGAAAGAACAATGCCATGGGTCTCCCATTGAAGATATTTCGGCGGTCACCCAAGTGATCGCCTATTTAGGACTGCCGAGGCAGATTTAATGATAATCTCACAATCAGCTAAAGGCTTCTCATCTGCACTTTCGCACGAGTGTAATGGAAACAGCTCGCGATCATGATATACTCTTCTTTCTGATGCGCGCGTGCAACAACCAGGCTTCTCTCGATATTGCGGCACGCAGACCTCGTCACTTGATTTCCAAAGTAAAATCTGTCCTGAAGCAAAAGCAGTTGAGAACCACTGAGTTAAAGATACAGACAGGAACAGTCTGGCTGCGCTGTCACATACCTACAGTATATGTTAATTATGAATAATCATAGGACATTACTTTAAAAGCTCACACAGCTGATGTTATTTTTCATTTAGTAGTTAATTTAACATGCTATGCTAACATGTAAACTAACATGCTTTAGTTATATAACATGTTATAGTTACATGCTATTTCTTTTATCTTGTTTATAAATCGGTTTATTATAATTCTGTTAGCTTTCTTATTTATTTTAATTATTTTTTTTTTTTTTTTTTTCCTTTTTCTCCCAATTTGGAATGCCCAATTCCCAATGCACTCTAAGTCCTGGTGGTCGCATAGTGATTTGCCTCAGTCTGGGTGGCGGAGGACGAATCCCAGTTGCCTCCGCATCTGAGACAGTCAACCCGCGTATCTTATCATGTGGCTTGTTGAGCGCGTTGCCACGGAGACATAGCGCGTGTGGAGGCTTCACGCCATCCACTGCGGCATCCGCGCTCAATTCACCATGCTCCCCACCGAGAACAAACCACATTATAGCGACCACGAGGAGGTTACCCCATGTGACTCTACCCTCCCTAGCAACCGGGCCAATTTGGTTGCTTAGGAGACCTGGCTGGAGTCACTCAGCACGCCCTGGGATTCGAACTAGCGAACTCCAGGGGTGGTAGCCAGCGTATTTTACCACTGAGCTACCCAGGCCCCCTACACATACTTCCATTAAAAAAAAATGGTTTCAAGTTTCAATTATAATAAAGCCTAAAAAAAAAAAAACCTTCTGTTTTCACTCCTTTAAGGGTCACTGTAACTGATAATAATAATTGAGTAATACCGTGAAACTGTGATATTTTCTGGGACAGTTATCATACCGTGAAAATCTCATACCATTGCAACCCTACAACAAATTACTCATCCTCTGAAATTGTAATCAGATTACACTACTCATTACATAAACATAAAAAGTAAACATTGCTAATTACTTAAGTAACTTTCTAAACATTTTTATAGAAAAGTTTGTTTTTGTTCAAATTCCAGATAATGTCTATATTTCCTACTTGTTAATTGTCACAGTCAAGTCATCAACTCAGCACCACGTTTCTTCCTTATATTGACTCGCTAGTGACTCTTTAGCTGTCGCAGAAATGCAAAAAGATGTACTTTTAAAAATTTAAATGGGCACATGGGATTTACTTAAATTTTGGTGTGCTTCTCTCATAAAGCAGTTGTACGGCTTCAGAAGACTTGGAATACAGCAGGACTTCTACTTTGTTGCATTTTGGTCTTTTGGAGCTTGACAGTGTTTGTCCCCAGTAAGTTTTATTGTGTGGAAAACAGCACTCTAGACATTCTGCCTAATGTCTCCTTTTGGCCACGTTCACACAGCAGCAGAATACGGTTGTCAGTCCTGTTTTAAATACTTAATCCAGTTACGTTCACACACAGTTCGGTTATTTACGAGAGTGAATAACTGACACCTGCAAATTTTAAGGTCTCACAGCTGCATTCTCTGCAAACGCTAGCTGTGTGAATGGAACCGTACTGGACAACTAGTCTGTCACGTCATATAATGTGAGAGGCACACTGCACTATACACGTGTGTCTCGTGTGTTTCATGTGGGGATTCGTTAACTCAAGGAGATGGAGATATTAGCTGCTTGTCATCCGATGATTCAGCCGCTGTTTTCCACTGGCTGCTCGTGGGCACAAGCTGGATGACACAAAAGCTGTGGTCTGCACGTGGTTAAAAAGCATTCAAAGCCGCTGTAGTTTAGTTATGATCTGATGGATGAACTTGCGCCTCGATTCGACTTGTTAATTTAAAAACGCGGCGTCAGTTGTGATGAGACATGCTGGAGTGATGGATGTCGCCATCTTTGGTATTTACTTTAGTCACCATCACTATGGTTACAGCTGTTAGAATTCGGTTGTGACTTTGATTGTTCATTCATACAGACAGTATTTGAACTGCTACTGTAAGCTGTTGTATGAACAGGACATTTCAAGACTCACACCTGAAAGTAAATACTATTGTCAGTTCCAAACACTGACTGTGTGAATGTAGCCCTTGTGTTCCATGGAAGAAAATAAAGTCATACAGGTTAGAAAAAACATGACCATGAGTAAATGATGAAAGAATTTTTTTAAAGTGTATGGTACGTGTGTGTGCCATTGGCCTACTCATCAGTATGAGTCATACTGTGGGCGGCTGTGCCACCTGTGATGGTGGGCGATTAGTTACACTGTACATAGCAACGCCCTTTTCATGGTTTACTTGCCTCCATTGCATCTCCCCCCTTTGCATTCTTTCATTTCACTCTCTACAGTGCCACACTGATTTGCTCACCGCACACAGAGCCACTGCATCAACAGAGCTAACAAAACAAGATGAGGGCTAAAAATACCAGCCTGTGTGTGCTTGTTCTTTCAGTATGTGGGTCTGAAGAGCTTCCTGGTCGCTGCAGTGGTGTAGTGTGTATGAAAGAGTGTGTTATATGCTTGTGTAACCAGGCTCTGGAGGAAGCAGGCAGTCTAACCCAGATCCACACCTAGGCAGGCTGAGAGACTTCGCTCAGTGAACGGATCGGACTTGTTCCCAGCACTGCTGATGACGTTGATAGTCCAACACTTAGAGAGAGAGAGAGAGAGAGAGAGAGAGAGAGAGAGAGAGAGAGAGAGAGAGAGACAAGCACGAGGGAGGGAGGGAGTGAGCGATCTGCCTCAATTTTTCATCCTCCTCGCCCTGTTTTTTTGAGTGCTGCGGCAGTGGAGTGCTTCTCTCGCTCTCTTATTTCCAGCGTCTGAGCAGATCTTTTCAAAGCACGCTGCCTCTTTTAAAGACCAAAAGACGCTTTAGAGAGAAACTTGCAATTGTTTGTTTCAACACTTCATTATTTTTGCCTGACTCTTAAGTTTATTTAACTCCTTCTTCGGTATTTGCTGCATCTCAAGGCCAGCAAGGAGGTAAGTAAACTATCTCTTAAATTCCATAAAAATGCGTATTTGTTCTGAATATGAGATGGCACAGAACGGTTCATGGTTTCGTCGAACAGGATGTTTATCAACCATCTGCTAGTGCGGTGCAGTCAATCGTGTTGTGTCTACTGCTATGGCTGCTTTGCTTACGGGCCGCTAACTTAAATGGTTAAAAATACCAGCACCTTTCAGAGCCCTGGTAAAGCCGATAAAACTATAAACCGATAAAACTATCATGGGCAGACCTGCTGTATCAGAGCTCACTGTGCAGGGGGGTTTTTCCTGGTGTATGCTTATTAAATCAGTGCCGTAGAGGACACATGAGCCGCCCGGACAGATGGTGGGTGTCGGACAGAACTGCAGCTGTCAGGAAAACCCCTGTTAGTGGAGACAGGGAAGGATGGTGTGGCTGGTTTTTGGGTTGGTGTTGCACCAGGGGTCGTCTAGTGACTGCTGTGGTGACAGTGGGCGGAGACGTTTTGTGTTTTGACAGGCCTCTTAGTTTATTACAGTAAAGTAAGCTAATTATGTCGTCCAGTTCTCTCTCTCTCTCTCTCTCTCTCTCTCTCTCTGGGGCAAAATCTGGAGGAGCATTTAATCTTCTTGAGCCACTGAGAAGTGTACTGCCTGAAATGGTGTGTGTAGGTGTGTGTTTGAGGGAGGAAGGGCATGGTTGCACTATGACCCATTTAGCAAACAGCTCCTTCAATGCAGCACTGTGCATATTGCGGCTGTTTCTAATTATGCCTCTCAGGTCCAAGAGAGAGAGAGACAGGGCGAGAGTGATCTTAGGAATCAGTCTTGTTCCAGAAACATGATGAGCAGGACGTTTTAAAGGAATAGTTCAGCTAAAATGAAAATAATGTTGTTCCAAACCTGTATGACTTTTGTTCTTCCATGGAACACAAAAGACGACTTTTAATAGAAAGTCGACACTGTTCAGTGTTCATACAATGAAGCGAATGTACCAATACACCATAAAAGGCCAAAAAAAGGTTATTTTCATAAACTATAACTAAGACGAAAACTATTGGTTTAAAAACATTTTCATAATCTAAAATAAAATAAATATTGCAAAGTAAATGAAAAACTAAAACGAAATGAAACTGACAACAGTTATTAAAAAACTCACTGAAATAATATGGTAATAATCAAAAAACTATTATCGGTTTCATAATCAGTGAGCACTCACTCATCTCATGCCTGTTGGTGCCATGCAGGCTGGTTTGACTATTACTGTAACTGCTGATCTCCTGGGATTTTCACACACAACAGTCTCTAGAATTTACTCCGAATAATGCCAAAAACAAAAAACATCCAGTGAGTGGCAGTTTTGCAGACCGAAATGCCTTGTTAACGAGAGAGGTCAACAGAGAATGGCCAGATTGGTTCAAACTGACAAAGTCTATGGTAACTCAGATAACCGCTCTGTACAATTGTGGTGAGAAGAATAGTCACTAGGGTTGGTGCTGTTTTGGTGGCATGAGGGCAACCTACACAATATTAGGCAGGTGGTTTTAATGTTGTGGCTGATCGGTGTGCGTGCGTGCGTGTGTGTGTATATATATATATATATATATATACACACACACACACACACACACACGTACACACACACACACACACACATATATATATATATACACACACACACACACACACACGTACACACACACACACACACACACACATATATATATATATATATATATATATATATATATATATATATATATATATATATATAGTGTTGTATTAAATAATGAAATAAATGAGAACAGAGTTGTTTTTTTTCTAGTGTAATATCCCAGTACCGCCCTGCTCTGTTTATTGATGAGGTCGTTCAGATCGGCTGAGAAGATGAAAGTGTGTTTATGCTGTTATTGGATGTAATGAGGAGCTCATTGTGCTGGTTGGGTTTCATTTATTGTATGTGTGTGGTGAGATGTGTCAGAGAAAAGTGGGAAAGTACCTTTCCTCCTGTCGGCATGTGTTTCTCTCTGCAGTGTGGTTGGTTCTCATGGCTCTGGCTTTTCTCAGGCCGGCAGAAGGAATGTGGAGCTTTCTCTGGAGCAGAACACACACACACACACACACACACACACACACACACACACACACACTCACTCTCTCTCTCTCCCTCTCTCTCTTCTCTCTCTGCCAGCTTTGTGTAGGAACAGGAATTGTCCATTAAACTGAAACTGGTTGTTTGAATTGTTTTGGCTGGGCGTCCAAACCTTTTGCTCCATTTTAAGGTTTTATGAGGATGAAGTTCTACTTGAGGTTGTAAATCTTACATACTGCATTATTACTTGGAATACTACATGGTCTCTGTGTATTTTCAGAATGGCAAAATAGTCGTAGCTTTCCTAACTCGAGTTAGCTTTCCTAACTCAAGAGTTAAAGCATTCTTACACAAAATTGGTTTAAATGCACAGAATAACATTATAATAGTGTAACAGTTATGTGAGAACAATAAAGTGTTTAAGGTCTGAGGCATTTATCGCTGCACACCGCATACTGTTGCACATTCTATTTTTAAGAAATAGTAGGCAGTATATAGTACATCTTGCACAATATGCATTAAACAGTATGCTAGTATTCTAAACATCACCTTTGCCTCTCTTTGACATTTGAACTGAATCAGTAACAGCCGTGATTGAGACTTCCTGGGCGGAAACTTTTTTTTTTTTTTTTTTTGGTTGAACAAATGTTTTATTATAATTGAAACTTGAAACCATTTTTTAAATTGAAGTATGTGTAAAAAAAAGTCTCCCTTTTGAAAATAAATAAAATAAATAAGAAAGCTAACAGAATTATAATAATAAACCGATTTATAAACATGATAAAAAAATAGCATGTAACTATAACATGTTATATAACTAAAGCATGTTAGTTTACATGTTAGCATAGCATGTTAAATTAACTACTAAATGAAAAATAACATCAGCTGTGTGAGCTTTTAAAGTAATGTCCTATGATTATTCATAATTAACATATACTGTAGATGCGCAACAGCGCAGCCAGACTGTTCCTGTCTGTATCTTTAACTCAGTGGTTCTCAACTGGTTTTGCTTCAGAACAGATTTTACATTGGAAATCAAGTGGCGACCCACCGTAGTAAAAACGTAACCTGTATTTAATGTATCCTGGGTCGCATTTCCTTTTATGTTGCAGAGTTTTGTTCATGGTTTTCAAGAACAAGGACATGCATCAAGTGACATTATTTTTGTTGTTGACATCAACAACAAAAGCGACAGGAAGGTTTCTCTCCACCCTTTTAAAAACTGAAGAGAATATTTACTTATATGAGCCCATTATTATCCCGTTTGTTTCCTAATTTCAAACATAATTCAAACAGAACATACATATTACACAGGAGGAAAGGCTCCTCATTACCATGGTTAGGTCAGTGTAGCTAGTCTTAAATAATAGTAATAATAATAACAAATTATAGTATTTATGAAAAAATAAGTACAAGCTGAAACACATCTTGAAACTTTAACTACAACTGCCCCTGTTCATATAAAATGAGGTCTAATAGATTCTACCATTAGATTATTTCAAATGAAACTATAACATTTTGTCAAAACATGAGTTACTTTTACTCATGTAAAATCGTGAAACAATTTTGTAAAGGTGATGCGTAATGATTTTATTTTATTTATTAGCGCATTGCACAGTGTTGCTGTTTTCCTCCTCAGTGCTGTTTGGCATGTCAGGGCTGCCTACTGTTTGAGAGGTTTGACTTGACTTCCGGCGTAATGCTTTAAACTAGAAAATTGTCTCACTAGAATTGACATTGGTCACATCAGTTTTGAGGTCTGTGCTCCGCAATATCGAGGGAAGCCCGTTTGTTGCACATGTGCGCCAGAGAGAAGAGCAGATCATGATCATGAGCTGGTTCCGGTACACTTGTGCGAAAGTGCAGATGAGAAGCCTTTAGCTGATTGTGAGATTATCATTAAATCTGCTTCGGCAGTCCTAAATAGGCGATCACTTGGGCGGCCGCCGAAATATCTTCAATGGGAGACCCATGGCATTGTTCTTTCCCTGCTGTCCGCGACCCAGTCCGAATAGAGCTGCGACCCACCAGTTGAGAAACACTGCTTTAACTCACACACACACTCACTTATGTCAGACCCCCTCACCTCGCTTCTCTCTGACATTTTCTCTGCTGAATGTGTGTGTGGGGCAAGTTGACGAGTCTGACAGGCAGAGAAGGAGGAAAGGAGATGCACAGGAGCGGGTGAGACTGTCCATCTGGTTGCATTTTTTTTCTCAATACCGTAGATAAGCAAATGTACATGGCTGCAACCCTAAATGAAGGTGTCTTTGTCACATGTTTATAATGGGAGCAGTTGCGTGTAGTTTCGTCATATTGCAGCATGCTGCCTCTCTCAGTGTAGAAGGGGTGTTGCTGAGACCTCAGGACATTCATAGGCTACATTCACACAGTCAGGATTTGGGATTCACAACTGTATTTACTTACAGGTGTGAGTCTTGAAATGTCCCGTTCATACAACAGCTGACAGTAGCAGCTCGAATACTGTTTGTATGAACGAACAACCAAAGTCACAACCGAATTCTAACAGCTGTAACCATAGTGATGGTGACTAAGAAATTGTGACGGCAATACAACGGCATGTCTTATCACAATTGACACCGCGTTATTGAATAAACAAGTCCAATTGAAGCGCGAGTTAATCCATCAGATCATAATTAACCGGCAGCAGCTTTAAATGCTTTTTAACCGTGTGTAAAGCGCAGCTTTTGTGTTACGTGGCTCGTGCCTGTGAGAAGCTCTGGTGGAAGACATTTCGGATGACACAGCTCATTTCTCTGTCTCCGTGAGTGAACGAAACCCCACATAAAACACACGAGGCACACTTGTGTAAGGTGCAGCGTGGCTTTCACTGTACATGACGTGACTAACAACAAGTTGTCCAGTACGGTTCCGTTCACACAGCACAGGATTGCTGAAAATTGCGGTTGTGAGACCTGAAAATTTGCTATTGTCAGTTCGGTTATAGAATGCTGTTGTCACTCTCGAAAATAACTGAACTGTGTGTGAACGTAACTGTATTAAACTCAAAACGGGTCTGACAACCGTATTCTGCTGCTGTGTGAACGTGGCCATAGAGTGCAATGGTTGCGTTCCAGGCGTAAAAATCGGATTCATTTTCTCCATAGAGAAATAGATATTTGGCAGTAACACATGAACCTTCCAAAACAGTCAGTAGGTGTTTTAAAAATTTTAAGTAAAAAAAACAAAAGTATAATTTACGAATTTGCAGTAAAATATAACATTACACAGTTCAAAAGCCTGCTTTCGGTAGTATTTTTCCCCTATTTTTTTCTAAAGGATTTCTAACAGGGGTTTTCCTGCATTGAACATTTGCGGCAGCCAGCAAAGTGAAATTTCGGGCCGCCGAAGCAAATTTTATGATATTCATCTTGCTTTCGGCACTTTATAAGTGATTTATAGACTGGTATCGCATGCATGTCGTGCGATCAACCGAGAATCTCTCGTGCAAGTGATATGCTCTTCTCTATCCTACTACTGTAAACTAGAGCATGCAGGTGTGTGCGCCTGTCAACCGGGCTTGTTTAAAAAAATGTATTACATTAAATTACACAATGATGGCTTCAACAGAAGCATTAACCATTGATTAGCAACCCTGGAGCTCATGACTGGTCTGTTTTATATAAATTATAAGTTAAAAATCAAATCGTCTATGGAGAAGGGTTAGTTAATGGGATTTTTAGCTTGACTTTAACTGTTACCAGCAAGCCACAACAGGTATCTCATGCATGGCCTGCTAGCATGCAAAACGGTAACGTGACACTCTTTGTGGTCATAAGATTATTTTGAAAAGTATGTGTGGTTATTAAAGCAGTCTGTTTTTAAGCTGCCTGTCAGGCAACACAGATTCCAATGAGAAACTCCAATGAGAATACTTGCTGTCTGCCACAACTATTGGTGTAGATCATGAGACATTTTCAGAGCTCCGGTCAGGAGATTGCATATGACAGCTTGAATGCATGTGTCTGCGCAAAAGAGACACAACATAGAGATGTATTTATATGTTCAGAGAGAGACCAGGTGTCTGTCTGTCACAGTTAATGACTGCTTCACCACGAGATCCTGCATGTGTAAGCGGAGCCGCTGTTCCTCTGTGACCTTCATCAGATAGCGTCGTTCCGTTTCCCCTCTGGCTGCACTAGCGATTTAGAGTGATAGAGACGGCATAGCCTCCAACATGCTTTGCTATGCATGAACCCCGTCACAGCTCTGCTGCATATTCCAGTGCTCTCAGTCTTATCAAATATTTAAAGCTGAATTACGGCCCGCTGAGCAGCGCCCGGCTGAGGACGATATTTTGGAGATGCTTTGTCTGCCACAGACAGCCTGTGCTTTCTCTGAAACACTCTTCCTTTCATTGGCCTCCTTTTATTTCCAAAGGAAAGGAGACAAATGTGGTTTGTGTGTGTGTGTGTGTTTCTGTGTTTGCATGGATTAGGGTTGGGTATTTGAGTAAGTAATGTGAATACAAACCTTTTCCATTTTATTGTAACAATACATTCTTCCAGCGATGCGGATGGAACACTGCTATAAAACATGCAATGGAAGCATCAGAACCGTTGTCATGACAATTTGTTGGTTGTTTGTAAACTATGCATGCTTGTATCAAATTTTCATATTGTAATAATTGCTGAAACTTGTATTGTAGTATACAGTATTGTTGTGGTATTGTATTAAATTACAAAAGAGGTTAAAAGATAAACCAACTCTGTTGTTGTTCTTAATGACAAGTTTGATTTCTTTTTTAAACACAAAATCTGGTTTTAATTAAAAGATCATAAAGAAAGTAACTTTATGATTGGTATGATCGCAACTGATCGGTCAAATACACTTCAAAATTCTGCCAAAATGCCCATCTTGAAAGGCCTGAATGTAGGGAAAACCTACAGGAATGTCAGCCAGGCAAAGCTGTTCTTGCATAATGGAGGAGGAGAGAAGAAAGTAGAGGGAGAGTTTCCACTGCTAAATTAATTTCTGTGATGAAAGGATGTTGTTGTCATTTCTGTATAACATGGAGAGTGGAGCACAAACTAATGCAGGCCTAGTTGTAACACATGGTTTAAAAGTTTCCACAAACACTGGTAAGACAAAACGTCATTTGTTTACTTGTCTCCATATCAATACTGTTTAGAGAAAAATTGTGGCAATAAAATAAATAAAACTTAGAGATATCTCAAATTTCATTTTACAGTAAAGTAAAATTTCACAGAAAAGTTATTGCTAAGTGTTCTATTTTCATCTCTGTTTTTAGTGTTTATTCAAAACGAGGCAAACTTGGTGCAAGTTTTGATACAATTGATAGAGGGGAATTTTATTCTGTCATATAGTCGTTACAGTGTGGCCCGCCTATGGGGCATGTTGTAACATTTCACTTCACTTCTTTCCAGATAGATGATGAAAAATCTATACACCATATTAATAAAACAAAACCACATATTTGTACCAGATGTGTACTATTAATGTGAAAAAAGAAAAATACTCTGAACCCCAAGTGTATTTACACAAACTTAAGAATACCAAAAGTGTAAGTTTGTGCCCCATTCTCCCCCATGAAATACAAATGTAATATTAAATATACTTGAATCTTTAATTACATCGTTTATTTATGAGATTTTGTTTTGACTAGTAGAACTTCTGAATGGCTGGTAGCTTAAAACTGTACTAGCCAAAATGGTTGGTTCAAACCCTAACCAAAAACATAAGAAGAAGAATGTGAAACTGAAATGGAGATTGACTGAGCAGGGATGAGAATTTATAATAATAAAAATAGGACTTAAATATTGATCTGTTTCTCACCGACACCATTCATATAGCTTCTGAAGATAAGGATTTAATCGCCAGAGTTGTCTGGAGTACTTTTATGCTCCCCTTATGTGATTTTTTGGAGCTTCAAAATTTTGGCACCCATTCACTTGCATTGTATGGACCTACAGAGATGAGATATTTTTCTAAAAATCTTCATTTGTGTTCAGCAGATGAAAGAAAGTCATACACATCTGGGATGACATGAGGGTGAGTAAATAATGAGAGAATTTTCATTTTGGGGTGAACTATTCCTTTAAGAGGTGCTGGCTGCACTTCATGGCTACTGCCCCAGGAAACCTGTGTTAGCTGTTTATTGTTGCTGTTGTTTTGAGTTCTTTCCTTTATTTGCCTGATAGGAATTCTGTACAGTATCTGATTTGTTATTACTGATCTGCTGAAATCTGAAATGATCACATCATTTGACAACAGGTTGCTAAATGTAGTAATGAAAAAAATGCTATGCATTCTTCCTCAAAATTACTACAAGAATCATTAAGCAACCAGAATGGTGAAGTGAAATCGGAAGCAAACTCCTTAAATTCCTTACAATTTTTTTTCTCCTGGCAAGTTGCGCATGTGTGTGTAACGTGGATCCACTCAGGTGAATTCTGTATTCTGGAGACACATGCCAATTATTGTGCTGTTTGGCAGCACGATTGTGATGAGAGGTAACTGCTTAATGGCAAGTGACAGATGTGACCCAGTTGCAATTGCTCAAGGAAGTGCCTTTTATGTGTTGTTGTTAGTGTATGTGTGCGTGTGTGGCAGTGTCATAGATGTGACATCTCGTTTCCTCTTTCTGGTGAAATGCTCTGGCCGTGAAGTGCTAAATGCACCAGTTGTGGTGTCTTTGATCTAGCTTGATCTAGTTTTCAGCAGATTAATCACTACCTGTGTCATGACGAGTTCATCCAGATGTTTATTCACATGCTTATATTCATAAATCACCAGTGAATCATGAAGTGAAATTGACTGATGTGTTTTATGACTGAAATTATACTGATTATTTTTATATTTAAGTATCTGATAACAATGATGTAGAACCGATTTTTAATTGACTATTTATTATTATTTATGCCATTATATGTATTTATATAAAGGTTTTGCAATCTAAATGGTCACATATTTATCAGTAGACCTAATGTTAAAGAACCGATAAAGTAGAAAAGTGTGAATATTAGTGAAAAATATTGGTCTGACCGACAAATCGCTCTTTTCCTATTGTGTAAAACCCACATCAGCAGCACCTGCAGAGCTGTTTGGAGGTGAGACATGTCGACCCTGTGCTTCCCTCTCTCTTTTGTCTGTTTGTGCATTTCTGCTCACAGCTGCAATAAGTTTGCATTTTCCAGTGGTCTGTGTTGTGTGTGCAAGTATTTATTAGAACAGTAAAGCGGGTTTTCCCCGCTTTACTGAGAGACGTGGATCTGCTGTTGCTATATTTATCTGTCCTAGAAACAGCTAGTGTGAGTGTAGCCTTGATTCAACTCCCTAAATACTGAAGGGGAGGCAGATGACACTGCTAGCAATCTGATAAATGTAGGCTGCGGATTTGCAGAAATAGATTGATATACTGTAGCCTAATTTTGTTTGATGTCTCTGCACCATTAATTTCAGTGGAGTTAAGTATCATAGTTGCCATTCATATCACCCAAAATATTTCCATGCACTTTAAAACAAGAAAGCTTCATTAGCATGTCAAACTTTCAAGCAAGAAGGCACTTCAGGTCATGCTATATTGTGAATGTAGTAACAGCTGAAGAGTGTTGTTGGGCACAACATGCAGCAGAGCAAATATATTCACAATGTATCACCAGCTGCCTCATATTTACATGTCACGATTCAACACTCAACAAGATTAAACAATTGCGGCAAACTTGCAAGAGAAATGTGAGATCATTTTGAATCTCTATCACATCGTTACAGAGCTTTGCAGACATTTCTGAAATCCAAAAATGAGATATAGATATTGCATTAACTGAAGAGCCATATGTGTCACTTATTATTAATAATAATAGTGAATTTTTGGACACTTGAAAATGTAAAAAAAAAAAAAAATTATAAATTAGTTTAATGTAAATGAATAAAGGTACATTTCTTGTTGTAGCATAATTTGTACGTAAGACCTTTGTTTTATTGGACAAGAAAAACTAGCCTCATACCATGTGACCTACATTTGGTTTTTGTCCATTGAAAATATGTAAAATGAACCACATTAAGAGCCCCATGTCTCTGTGATTTAACCATACAGGACCTTAAAATTGAAGATACAAAAATTTAAGTTTGTTCTGCAGTAGAACCTAAAAGGATATTATAATATATTTAATACTAATGGAGTTATAGGCTCTCAAACGTTGTAAAAACATCACAAAATAGTTTTTTTTCCCTTTTTCTTCGATTTTTAGACTCATAGCATTGGCATATCCAGTAATGCAACAAGGGGTGCTTAAGTTGACTGGTTTTGATAATAGACCTACCTATTTTTGAAAAATAAAATAAAATAAATAACGGTGCTGCCAGCAAAAATTTTTTTACCTGTAAATAAAATAAAAAAAGGGGGCAATATTTGATTTCCAGGGGCATTTTTTTTTACCTTTACAGTGGCATTTTTTTTTATTTTAATTTTTTTATTCTAACCTTATAAAATGACAGTGTCATCCTTTTATGTTATAATATAAACAGTTAATTAAATTTGAAAAATGGCATGTTTCGATAATTGCCAAATTGCTTGATCTGTACATTGCATAATGTGCATTGTTACTGAAACAAAACTTTTTTTTTTTCTCATTCACATTTTTTCCAAACATTTCTACTGTTAAATTACAGCCAACAAAAATAACGCACCGACAGCATTTCTCCAGATTTGGAACAAGGAGCTTAAAAAAACTTTACAACTCCATGCTAACTGAATAAAACAATGCAAAAATAAACATTTCACAATGAAAATTTGTCAGAGATGTGAATAATACACTAAAAGTGGTTAATGTAAAATTATTATTGTATTATTAATAATGTTTTATTTCACATCAAGGCAATTTATCCAGATATTATTTTTGTTAATATTATTATTATTAACTACATTGTAGCTACATTTGGTTACATTAGATTTTGTGTTCTCTCAGACGGAATAAATAAAAAACGTCCATCCCTCCCACACTTTTGGTTTCTGGCAGGTGAGGAGGCTTTTCAAACCTACAGATGCATAAGTGAGATGAACCAATGGGCAGATAAGTAGGCTATAGCACAGGGAGTGACAGTGTTACTAACTGGGACAGTATATTTTGAACAAAAGGACTGAACGGTCATGTAATTTAGTGCATGAGCACGACACCGAAACAAATTATGTTCAGTGAAAATTCCAATGAAGATCGCGACGTATGTATTTGGAAGTAAGCCTATAGGCTATCCAATGTTATTAATAAAACAACAGGAACTCTTTGCGGGGGGCATTTTTACCCAGAGCCCCCGTTAATTTCCGACCCTGGATGAAGAGATGGAGATGAGAGATGTAACAGGTGTTTAAGTGTCTTTCTTCAACATGCAGCTGGTACACAAAGCCTTTTTGCTATTTCTGCCTTTCTTGTCAAATGTGCTGCATTATGACTAACGATGAAGCGCCAAGAAATGAAAGGCGGTAAAACTATAGATCGCTCCAACGTCACGCTTGCAATGTTAACAGCTTTGTTCATTATTAACAGGAGCAATGGTTTTTTCTCATCGCTCGCTAACGGAGATATAGTATAACGCCATTTCCATGTCGAATTAACAGGTTTAGAAAGGTTTATACGTCTGTAACATTGATTTAATTTGTTCATCTGTATCTATTGGTTTAATAATTTGCAACTACATTGTAAAGTGAATAAAAGTGTGTGGGAATTTCCTGTGCTATGGACGTGGAGCTTGCAGGAATAATTAAAATTGTGCGCAACATTCGCAATCCTGTGCCGAATTTCAGGCCCTGTGGTAATTACTGATCCATTACATTTAATATTTTTGCTTTCATCACCTTTTATGTTTATCTATCTTCAGTTAAAGCAGTTCAGTTAAAAATGTCTGCAAGGGACATTTCTGAAATTCAGTTGATGTTGAAATAAGCGTATTGTGTGAGAGAGAATCCTGATTGATATATCATTGTATTGACACAGACAAGTGTGTCTTACTGCTTTTATAAAATATAATTGATACATGTTAAGGGGACATTTTCATTACAACATTATTTTAAGCAAATTCTGTCATGCTTCTAGAAGATATAGTCCCTGGCATGTAAACTAAGGTTAATACATGACCTCTATGGGTTTTGTGCAATGATATACACTAGGGCTGGGCGATATGTAAAAAATATTTTAGCGATAATCGCCTTAAAAAATATCGCGATATCCGATTACATTGAATTACTTTGTGATTTAATCACTTTCGTCTTTGTTTCTTTAATACAAAGATATATATTACTCAACCTGCAGAGTTGCGTTCACAATGCATGCCAACCGCATGGAAATAAAGCGAACTAAACTCACAGCACCTCCCGAGATGATCGGAGATAATTTGCCGCATTCTCATAGACGTCATTATTCTTATAAACAGTTTTCAGACGAATGAAACAGAGAGAAAAAGAGTGAAAACTCTTTACATGCGCTTGTTCCATGAGACAGGCTTGCACTGCATGCCTCTGAACTAACAGCGAATCAAACACGAGTATTGACGGCTTTTCTTTTGTCTGTTCTTAAAAATACAATAAAGTGTGTTTCTTCAAGCGCGTGTGTTTGTGACTAACAGCATTTCTTGTCATGTGTCATTAGACATCTTACAGGTAGCCCGCCTGTTGCGGGCAGATGAGCAAAATTACTCACGCATGAAATACATTTGGATGAGGAGCTTGTGAACTGGATTCAGCCTCGTCGCATTTTGTGGGTGGTGGGTGCTAGTTTCACACCCTGGCCACTGTTTAATATATTTGGCAACTTCCCAGATCCATGGTTTTGCCATTTCCCAATATTGTCGATCATCGTCTGTTCACAATCAGCATTGGGATCTTTGTAAGACATCGTCGATATCCGATTACATCATCCTATTGCCCAGCCCTAATATACAGAAGCTGGTGTATAGCAGATTTACAATCATAAATGTATTCCAACTGCCTGCACTTTAACTGCAGGAAAACTTTCCACTGGGTTTAAATATTGTAGTCAAATTCGGAAGCGACTAACTGCCTGGCTGTGTCATTACTGAAAGGTTTATTTTAGATGTGTAAATCCACAGCTAGTGTTTCCCTTACTTCTGCAGGATCAGGTTCATTGAGAGAGAAATGTATGATCTTGAACAAAAGAACAGTCAATACAGAGATCGCCTTAGCTCAGATCTGAAACAATCAGAATCACAAAATCACAGTGATCTGTGGTCAGCTACATACAGCTTTTACTAGTCTAAAACCTCTTCCTCTGGCCAGTGTGGTTAAGTTTCACTTTCAAGGGCCGTTTTAGAGGCGGCCAGACATGGGCATGTTTGTCTGACCTCTATTGATAGAAATAGAAATGGTAGGTTATGAAGCCAAGAGTCCAGCATGGATAAAGATCTCATGAATATGCTTGCATAAGACACAGTGTTTTGTGTCTGACTGTTAGGAGGTTAAACTTTACCACACAAGCATTTACTCAGCAGTTAACTCCTTTTCTACACTAAAAGAATTAGGAACCAGCTACAAGGCTTGCAGATGCAGCAAAAATTCAGTTTCATGTTTCAAAATGGTCTAGAATATTACAGGTCCATTTTTACATAAACACAAATGTCTTGAAGAAAGTTTACCAAAATTGAACATTCAAACTTGGCACATCGTGATCAGTGTGAAAACAAACAAGAACTGATGACATTTGACATTGCTGATATCAAATCCTGATACCAAAATCATCTTAATGCATCATATTTGAATGAACTTCAATGACATTTGAGACCTGGTCTTGTGGAATCACGTTTCTATAGCTACATTTTTGCAAACAGATTTCTATGTGGCATGTTGTTTGCAACTTGGCAGTTTCCTAGTGAACTATAAACTTGCTACAACAATGACTTCTATTCCCTTTCACACAAATCACAAGATTATCAGTATGTAAACACGTACTTTTCACCCTGTTCCTCACACAATGCTGTCTTGTGTTGGTTACATAACCAACTACATTTACAAGCTTGTTTGAGTGCGAAAGAAATTGCACGGGAGCTCAACTGCAATGCAGAGGACCGGGGTACGAACCTTTACTGAGTTCTGTAGAACACGTGAGACGAAACGTGAGCCAAAAGTGTCATAAAAGCACCACAAAATGACATAGGTGTTACATTTGCTTTTTATAACACTATCTGTAAGGTTTAGGTTTAAGGTTTATGGTAGGGTGGTCAATTTAAAACTCAATAGAGCAGTAACCTTAAAATCCTCAACTGTTTGGGAGAGCATCTAACTCTCTTTTAGTGTCACACAGTGGACATTTCACTTCAAAACTGATACCACACGCGTAATGAACCATGTGATATTTCGCAAAAATGTTGCCACGTAATTTTCATAAGATCAGACTGGAGATTTGAGGCCTATGCCAAAGGGGATGCTTTTTTTGAGTGAATATCAACTTAAATTTTGTTCTGTTCCTCACACAGTGCTATCATATGGCTGCAGAAGATTTTGAGTATTGTGCACGTCACACTTTTATCATACTTTGGTGATTTTTTTTTTGTTTGTTTTTTTGTCTGTTTTAGAGCTCGACAGTGTCCTTTCCCATCGTTTTTTTATTGAATGGAATGTATAGCTTCTGATTTTACTTGTAGTTATTATGGGAATGTCATTCGGTGAACAAGAAAATAAAATTACGACTAAATCCATAAGCCCATGTCATGTAGAGATAAGAGTCTCACAGCATAGATGTGATCCCACAGCAGACATGAAGAATAAATTTCGATGGTGGTCATGTGCAGCTGGTCCCATGACTACAGTGTCTGTGTGTAGTATGAAGCCTGCTGTCCTCAGATTGACCAGATGGCATGCCATTTTCACACTCTCTATCTCTCTCTCTCTCTCTCACACACACACACACACACACACGCACACAGAATTTGAACTGCAGCTTTGTACTCTACTGTGGGGCCGGACTTGTAATGAATCCAATTACTGTCCACTCAGTCAAGCTCTTGTATAGTCATACTAGTGCCAATTTAGCATCCTGATTCAATTAAAGTCTCAGGAAAGCCCTCAGACCTGAGGTGAAGCTGCAAATATTTACTGCACAATAAGGACATGCTCTCAGAGCACAAACATGTGCACATACAGCATTTAGCAAGAAACTGCTGTATCTTAAGTTTAGCTAGAAACAGGCACATGACAACATGATCTGGTGCTCATGCTGTAATTTGTTTTTAAGATTTGGAAAACCTAATTGAAAGCAGTCTTTATTTTTGCAGTTCTGTTTGGTGGCATAGTCAAGGGATGCTTCAAAGTTATTTGTGTTCCCTTTGAGCTGTCAATCATGGCTTTCTTGTTTATTTTGTAATACCAGTCTTTAATAATGCCTGTATAGTTGGTTAATCCAAATGTGTTGCCTCCCCCTACAGACGTTCAAGCCTCTGGTGGGGAAGACTGTGCTTGGATCCACCACCGCCATTGAGTTCTTCTCTGACAGACAGCTGGACTTCCTGACAGATGAAAGGGCCTATCAGCCCTATCAGGTGAGTCTCGTCTGTGTCGTTTGCTTTAGCTTTCTCTCTCACGTAGTGTCTGTGCAATGTTCAGAGAATGAGAGGTGCCTCTTTACATTAGTCTGTGTTTTCACTGAGCTGAAAGTTGACCTCTGCCTACTTAGGGATCTGGAATAGCCTTGTCCGTTCATTCTTTTACAATTCCTGTCTAAAGGTCTTCTAAATTCCTGTTCTAAAAGCTGAAATATACTTCTGTGTCAAACCTAGGGCACGCTCTCTATGCAGTGGCCAAAGTGGTTGTTTATTTGTTTAGCTTTGTGTTCATGTGTCTGATTTATGAAATATATTTTTTTACTGTCAGTCATACGATTAAAACATCTTACAGATAAGAAAGTTCTGAACAAAGGCAATACAACAAGCATTGTGCTTGTGTCTTTATGAAACATAGAATATAAAACAGCAGATGCTCTTAAAACAAGCCCTAATACAATGTGATATGATGTGTACATATACAAATAATCTTGGGGGAAATGCAAAGCTACCTCAGACCAATCACAGTTGTTTTGGTCTGCTTAGGTACATTCCGTTTAAACGGAAGTTTTGTAACCGACAAGTCGACTAGTCTAAGGGGAAACCAACCTTCAGAAAACAGTAAAATAATAATAATAATAATAATTTATGCGACGCATTTAAAATACTTAATCTATTCCAAATCCGATGCTAAATTCCACTGAAAAGGGGCATTTATCTGCGACGTGCTTGCCTTGAATTATGATCATTGTACATTAAATATAGAACATGACACGCATTCACTGAATCAACATTAGCGAATATTTAACAGACATATTTATTGAAAACAATTGAATGAATAGTGCAGGATCAATGGAAACAACCCTAAAAGCCTGTTCTAAACGGAAATCACCAAGTAAAAGTTACTTAACTTATTAAAACAGTCAGGACATTGTTGAAAATAATGAACAGGTAGACTAAGCCGAATCTATGAGAGAGAAAAAAAAATGCGCTGAAAAGTTGCGCATATTTCACAACGTGCAGTCATGTATTAGCCATTGATCTAATGTGACAGCTGTTCGGTAAAGAAAGTTAACCAATAACAGTTAAAAGTAGCTATAGGATAGAAAAAAATAGGCCTGTGATGTAGCCTACAATAAACCTAATGTATTCTTAACATGATGTGTACAGAGAATAAAAGATAGTTTAACACGTTAAGCAGTCGGCACCTCGTTGAAAATAGCCTTCTTAATCAGCAGATTAAAAAAATAGCATTCCTTGCCTAAAACAGTTATTTTCTAGGCTACTTACTCAAAGGCATACATTTTTGATGAGTAAAATTAACATGTCGACATGGTCTGGTGAAAGACGGGACTTGGTTTGAGTATTTCTGTAACTGCTGATCTCCTGGGATTTTCATGCAAAACAGTCTTTAGAGTTGACTCTGAATGGTGCCAAAAACAAAAAACATCCAGTGAGCGGCAGTTCTGTGGATGGAAATGCCTTGTTGATGAAAGAGGTCAACAGAGAATGGCCAGACTGGTTCAAACTGACAAAGTCTACGGTAACTCAGATAACCGCTCTGTACAATTGTGGTGAGAAGAATATCATCTCAGAATTCTGAGATGCGGGTTTGTGCTGTTTTGGCAGCATGAGGGGGACCTACACAATATAAGGCGGGTGGATTTAATGTTGTGGTTGATCAGTGTATACAGGTGCATCTCAATAAATTAGAATGTCATGGAAAAGTTCATTTATTTCAGTAATTCAGCTCAAATTGTGAAACTCGTGTATTAAATAAATTCAATGCACACAGACTGAAGTAGTTTAAGTCTTTGGTTCTTTTAATTGTGATGATTTTGGCTCACATTTAACAAAAACCCACCAATTCACTATCTCAAAAAATTAGAATATATCATAAGACCAATAAAAAAATCATTTTTAGTGAATTGTTGGCCTTCTGGAAAGTATGTTCATTTACTGTATATATACTCAATACTTGGTAGGGGCTCCTTTTGCTTTAATTACTGCCTCAATTCGGCGTGGCATGGAGGTGATCAGTTTGTGGCACTGCTGAGGTGGTATGGAAGCCCAGGTTTCTTTGACAGTGGCCTTCAGCTCATCTGCATTTTTTGGTCTCTTGTTTCTCATTTTCCTCTTGACAATACCCCATAGATTCTCTATGGGGTTCAGGTCTGGTGAGTTTGCTGGCCAGTCAAGCACACCAACACCATGGTCATTTAACCAACTTTTGGTGCTTTTGGCAGTGTGGGCAGGTGCCAAATCCTGCTGGAAAATGAAATCAGCATCTTTAAAAAGCTGGTCAGCAGAAGGAAGCATGAAGTGCTCCAAAATTTCTTGGTAAACGGGTGCAGTGACTTTGGTTTTCAAAAAACACAATGGACCAACACCAGCAGATGACATTGCACCCCAAATCATCACAGACTGTGGAAACTGAACACTGGACTTCAAGCAACTTGGGCTATGAGCTTCTCCACCCTTCCTCCAGACTCTAGGACCTTGGTTTCCAAATGAAATACAAAACTTGCTCTCATCTGAAAAGAGGACTTTGGACCACTGGGCAACAGTTCAGTTCTTCTTCTCCTTAGCCCAGGTAAGACGCCTCTGACGTTGTCTGTGGTTCAGGAGTGGCTTAACAAGAGGAATACGACAACTGTAGCCAAATTCCTTGACATGCCTTGACCCCAGCCTCAGTCCATTCCTTGTGAAGTTCACCAAATTCTTGAATCGATTTTGCTTGACAATCCTCATAAGGCTGCGGTTCTCTCGGTTGGTTGTGCAGCTTTTTCTTCCACACTTTTTCCTTCCACTCAACTTTCTGTTAACATGCTTGGATACAGCACTCTGTGAACAGCTAGCTTCTTTGGCAATGAATATTTGTGGCTTACCCTCCTTGTGAAGGGTGTCAGTGATTGTCTTCTGGACAACTGTCAGATCAGCAGTCTTCCCCATGATTGTGTAGCCTAGTGAACCAAACTGAGAGACCATTTTGAAGGCTCAGGAAACCTTTGCAGGTGTTTTGAGCTGATTAGCTGATTGGCATGTCAAAATATTCTAATTTTTTGAGATAGTGAATTGGTGGGTTTTTGTTAAATGTGAGCCAAAATCATCACAATTAAAAGAACCAAAGACTTAAACTACTTCAGTCTGTGTGCATTGAATTTATTTAATACACGAGTTTCACAATTTGAGTTGAATTACTGAAATAAATGAACTTTTCCACGACATTCTAATTTATTGAGATGCACCTGTATATATATTTGTCTGGTTTTGATCTTGTTTTGATTGGTATATGGGCAATCGATCTCATGCAGACCTGGCAACCCTAGTCATTTCCTTGCATTCCAGGAAGTCATTTGCTAGAACTCCCCCACCTGAGTGCTTTCCCGCCCGTTTTACATTAATGGATTCTGCTGAAAGTATGTACTCGTATATACAAGATGGTCAGCTACCTGACTTCACCTCTATGGGTGCTTCAAGCTCCTAGTGCTAATAATGACAACGAACAGCCTCTCCTATTGTTCTGTGCTAAACCGTTCTCGTAAACAGCTTAATTAATCTAGCTTAGATAAAACACACAGTGACAGTGAGCCTCTAAAAACAAACACATATGACAGATGGGAGGAGATGCTCTCCACTGCTGGATTCATATTCACGACATGTTTTATCCCCAGTGTTGCCGGCTCACCTCCATCCTGCACAACGGATAATGAAAAGCCATCTGCTTGCAAATTATTGCCCACTCTCTCTCCCTGAACCCAAACTTTGTGCGTCTCTGGGCGCAGTGTGTTCTGATATTATATTTCTGAGGAAAATAATGACACTGATCCTTGTTTTTGTGACTGCTACATGCCATAGCACTGTTTACTGTGTGCATGCTGAGAACTTGCATTACAGTAGGTCATCTGGTCTAGTCTTGTTTAGATGAGCTATGAGATTGCTGTTTGCTTGTGGTTAATCTCTGATGAAAGAGTTAAAAAAAATGAAAATAAATGCTTGCATTTTATACGTTTATAATAAATGTAGGTTTTATAATAAATGTATCAAATTGAGCATGATTCAAATTGATCATGACTGAACAGAGGATCAGTAGACATAAGCACCATCCCAAAACCTAGTGAGCTGCCTACCTAGACAAGGTTTATTTCTTATTTTTTAATTTTTAGATATTATGGTTGCGAATGTGATGCAAAGTCTGTTTCAAATAATAGGTGGCAAAATTATGCTGTCTTAGAAGATACCAGAATTGGATGAAAGCCTAAGGCAGCATGACATGTAGACCTAACCTTCACAGATAAGGCAATCCCAGCATTGCAACAACCTTAGTTAAAAAAAAAAATTCATCCAGTATGATGTAGTCAAGGGTAATGACCAAAACACTTTATACAGTACTACCTTATTTTTTGGAAATAAAGTCACACCTCACTATAATTCGCACGGTATGAAAATTGTGTTGTTGAGAGAGAAAAAAAAAAACAGATTTCTGTGTAAGTCACACTGACAGGTTGCATGAGGTAGGCACTAGGACCCGGGAGCAGCCGCCCAACCTTCATTCTAGGGGTGGTAAAAAAAAATAGATTTTCCGAAGCATAGCAATCATCGTTTGAACTCTATATCGATTCTTAAATCCCAAGATTCATCGTTTACTGTATGTGCAACACTCCACTATAATGAGAGGAAATCACCAAATTTCGTGCTATGCTACTAAATTGTACATTGGCAACTGGCTGGAAAAGTTTTAGATTTCACTTACTAGTAATTGTGTAGTACAGTGGTGGAGTATTCAGAAGCGAGATCCTTTCACTGCCTGTTGAGAGTAAAAGTTGTTCCAAATGTATGTGTGTGTCCAAAGATGAAATCCACGTCACCCATTTGTCTCTTTTAATACCCTTTCTGTTCGCTGTAGTCATTAAAAACAAACATGTAATTCTAATCACACGTAGGACAGTTGAGATAAAGCCATTCGAGTTTCTTGGTTTTGGAACAAAGCTATATTGTTCTTCTTACTGCCCATAACATATATATTTACATACCATGAGAGTGTGAGTGTTTTACTCCCAGTGGTGTAAGAAAGGTTATGGTGTTACAAACACAAACTCAAACACACGTCCTCACACTCAACCATTGCACGGCACAGTGCGTTGAGAAAATGCTGGTAGGTATTTTGGTCACACTTTATAGTAGGTGGCCTTAACTACTATGTACTAACATTAAATACATATGTATTTACTGTATAACTACATGTTGTCCTGCAAAATGGCCACATTTGCTGCTACTGAGATTGAGGTATGGGTAGGTTTAGGAGTAAGGGTAGGGGTGTCAAACTCAGTTCATGGAGGGCCACAGCCCTGCAGAGTTTAGTTCCAGCCCTGCTCCAAAATGCCTCTTTGTAATATTCAAGCATTCTTGAAGACCTTGATTAGCTGCTTCAGGTGTGTTTAATTAGGGTTGGAGCTAAACTCTGCTGGACTGTGGCCCTCCAGGAATCGAGTTTGACACCCCTGGGTTAGAGTTAGGCTTTGGGGTAAGGGTTGGGTTAGGGGTAACGTTAACAGTGTAAATACAAATGTAATTAAATGCAAGTACTTTAAATGTAATTACATTGCAACAACATGTATGTACATAATAAGTACATTGTATTAAATGGTTAAGTATATAGTATTTAAGGCCACATAATATAAAGTGGATCTGGTATTTCTCCTTCTCCACAAGTGTAACTCCTTCCTCAGTGTAACTGTCACTCACAGCCTGAGAGATATATTCAAAAGTAACATAACTCAAACTCGGAGCTGCCTCATGGGACCCTCACACATTCCAACACACCATCTCATTCTGAAGTCGGAAACCCCGCCTCTCAAAAATCCAAAGTTCGGGGACCCGGGTAGCTCAGTGGTAAAGATGCTGGCTACCACCCCTGGAACTCGCTGGTTCGAAAACCAGGGCGTGCTGAGTGACTCCAGCCGGGTCTCCTAAGCAACCAAATTGGCCCGGTTGCTAGGGAGGGTAGAGTCACACGGGGTAACCTCCTAATGATCGCCATAAGGTGGCTTGCTCTCGGTGGGGCACGTGGTGAGTTTGGCGTGGGTGGCGTGAAGCCTCCACACACGCTGTGCCTCCGCGGTGGCACGCCTGGCGCGCCACGTGATGTGCGAGTAGACGGTCTCAGACGTGGAGGCAGCTGGGATCTGTCCTCTGCCACGTAGACTGAAGTGAGTCACTACGCCATCACGAAGACTTAGTGTGAACATTGGGAATTGGACATTACAAATTGGGAGAAAAAGGGAAAACAAAAAATAAAATAAAATAAAAAATAATCCAAAGTTTGACTTTTAGAGTGTTTGGGAACTGTGTTGTTGTGCTTACTGAAGTGTGATGAGCTGACAGCCCGTGCTTGCTCACATCCTGTCTTGGCCTCTGCTCTCCTTCTCGGATTGTTTCCACAGTGCATCCCGATCAAGGGATTGGTTGAGGAGTAGGGGACAGGAGTCCAGGAATCTGTTTGACATAATCACAACAACTGAGGTTCTTTGTCTGCCGGAAAGAGAGAGAGAAACATTAAAGGGATAGTTCACCCAAAAATGAAAATTCTTTCATCATTTACTCAACCTCATACCATCCCAGATGTGTGATTTTCTTTCTTCAGCAGAACACAAGCGAAGATTTTAAGAATATCTCAGCTGTAGGTCCAGACAATGCAAGTGAATGGTGATCAGAACTTTGTAGCTCCAAAAATCACATAAAGAAAGCACAAAAATAATCCATATGTCTCTGGGATTTTTTTGTTTTTTGTTTTTTTACTCTCTTGGAACACATTCAATATATCTAGGCCTACTTTAAAAACTTTTGTCCAATTAATTGGTTATCAGCCTCTTCTATTGAAGACATGACTGATGTGTAGATGCCTCCAGTTGGTTGCAGTAACAGACTCTCTGCAAAAATGCCACCTGTCCCATAAAGAATGTTATGCATGTGTGACTGGAATACAATTCGCAGTTCACGTACCATTCAACAAACAGAACATGCATCACTCGACACTCACTCTACTGTTTTCATGAAGAAACATACAGTACATCACACCCACGGCACAGCCACCCTCCTCCATAGGCTTGCACACACACATTCGCACATATACAGTTGCCGTTTCAGCATGCATGTTTATACACAAGATTGCATTACTTCCAGAAACCTAATCTACATCGTACTGAATTACTCACTGGAACTGCACTATATAAATTACCTCAGTAACACACCGCATTCCTATATGTAAGACAATCAGCACACACACACTTTTTATACCCCAGCAAATATCTTATTTCACACACATCACGTATGTAGTATTGCCATAGCAACAGGAGTCCACACGATTTCTGCTTCTCAACAAAAGCTTTTACGTGCCGCTGGGCTGTTTCTGTACCCGATTCTGCGTTTCCCCACCATCACGTTTAATTGCTCTGATATTTACGCCGCTGTTATAACGCGTCACCATTAATGCTATAATGACTGTATTATAGTGTCTGTCTTATTGTCATTCTGGCTTTCCACAAAACGATTCATCTACTGAATGCGTCACCTCGGTGAAAAGCATTTGAAGAGCACTGGATGGAACATGGTGTCTCTGAACACTTGTATGCTGTTTACACCTCTGACTGAAGCAAGCATTGTGTCAGCTACCCACGGTGCCCACTGCCATGGCAACACTCCTAAGCACTCCACCAGCATATTCACTCTCCCATCTTTCCATCCAAACAACATGCTTTTATTAATATCAGTCCATTTTCGTGCGCACAGAGAGGTGCGGTATCATTACTTCCATCAAAGCATATTTGTCATTTGAAGCAGCATTTTTTGTGTCAAGCCCCAGTATAGTCTGAGGATAAGGAGGTGTTTTTAAGGTTACCTGTGCATGGATAGTTTTGTCTCTTTAACAAGCTGCGCAATTTGAGGTATCATTCAAGTCAATGGTGCATCTAGTATGGGATGAGTTACGCACCAAAGTTTAATGCTTGGGATTTGGCATTTGTAGGCTTGAGCAATAGAAATAGTGATTATTGCCTTAACACCACTAATTAAAGGAGGAAATCATTTGTAGGGGTGGGAATCACAAGGTAACTGGTGATACGATATTACAGTATGTCGATATCTAGGTCGCGATATGATATAATTGATATAAATGATTTTATTTTTGGTGTAGCCTATTGCGATTCAAAACTGCGATATATTGTATACAGTTTTTCATTCTTATTCATAGGACTTCAGAGAACTTTTTCCAATTTACAAAATGCATTATTAAATTAAGATAAAATTGAATATTCAATATTTTGAATATGATCCATTTATTTGTGAATATAAACAGTACTGACCCTAAATAAGTTTGTTTACATTTTTTTTCTTTCCACACTGTGTTGACCTGGAATGTTTTGTATTCTCTTTTGTGTTCACTTTAGTTGTAATAGAATGTAACATTACTCAGTCAATTTAAATATTATTTTAATTTATAATATATTATTATTGTTATATTATTAATAATAATAATAACAATAATGTATTTATATTATACTTTAAAACCCTCTGTTTTTTTTTTTGTTTTTTTTTTGTAATTTGTTTTTTTTCTCCCAGTTTGGAATGCCCAATTCCCAATGTGCTTTTAAGTCCTTGTAGTGGCGTAGTGATTCGCCTCCAGGTGGCGGAGGATGAATCCCAGTTGCCTCCACGTCCGAAATCGTCAACCCACGCATCTTATCACGTGGCTTGTTGAGCGCATTGCCACGGAGACATAGCGCGTGTGGAGGCTTCACGCCATCCACCGCGGCAACCACGCTCAACTCACCATGCGCCCCACCGAGAACGAACCACATTATAGAGATCACAAGGAGGTTACCTCATGTGACTCTACCGGGCCAATTTGGTTGCTTAGGAGACCTGGCTGGAGTCACTCAGCACGCACTGGGATTCAAACTAGCGAACTCCAGGGGTGGTAGCCAGTGTCTTTACCACTGAGCTACCCAGGCCCCCAACCCTCTGACTTTTTATTTTTTGTGGAAAACTGCAGGAAGATCTTTGTGAGAACAGAGCAGCGCTCATTCACTGAAACGTGCTGCGCATGCCGACTGTATTTTTCCCTTTAAACGCATCCTTTTGCAATTCACAAAACTACTCTATGGCTTCAAGAGAATATAATTTGAATATAATGCATGAGTCATATGGACTACATTAATGGCGCTTTTATGCTTTTTTATTGTCAAATTGGAACTTGACTGTAATGACCATGGCACACAACTCTCAATATCGATGCACTGGAAAACGCGCTAATGACCAAAAGAGTGATCACTTCACTTCTGGGCATGTGAACTTTAATGTTCAACATAAACAGTGCTTTTTTCTGGTTCTTTGTGACTTGTTTGGACATAAAAATGACAAACCAAAATGTTGCCAAACCCTGGATTTGAATGAGGAAGGCAGATTTTGAATAGTCTCCGACATGTTCATGCTGTCACCAAATTTTCCGTGTTGTGGGTGATGCCAAAAGAGTCCTGTCTCAGCGGTAAAGCGTGATAACTGTGCCATCTAAGGGACTGTTGTTGAAGTTGAAAAATGTAAATTATATCAATTTCTGTTATGTGAATATCAGTACAATATTGTTAGGAAAAATATTGCAATACTGTAAAATATAGATTTTTCCACCACCTGTAATAATTTGATCTGGTAAGGTACGAGAGGAGATGAACTTTGCTGTGCATGCATCTTTGCTGTGCATGTTGTGTAAATTTGTTCTGTTATGCCTCGACACGTGTGCTGGGCTCTGTAGTCATGGGTCTCCAGAGAACAGGACGCAACATAAATGCAAGAGATTTGCTCTTCAGAGAGGAACAGAACAGGGACATGTCTGCCTGTTGTAAGCCAAAGATGGAGGAAAAGAACAATGGAGAGAGTCAAGTGAAGGAGGCAGAGGAATGCTAATAGGAGCACTCAATCATGTGGAGCGGGACAATAATGGGACTCCATTCATTCTTAATGAACATATTGTTAATTTCACTGATGTACAGTAACTAGACATATTGATAATTCATTTTCATAAACCTGCTTTTCCAACAATATAAACCTTATAAACAGCCATTTCTCAATGTTCGTAACAGTAGATGAAAAAAAACCCAGATGACCAACTGCATTCAGTGAGATTCTGAATTGCTCACCCACTGAACACTTTACTGCCCCATAATGCTATGCATGTCAGCTGCAGAGAAGTCACATTCAATATGCTTTGAAAATGCTTTATGCAATATGCTTTTTAAATTGTTCCTTGTAGTACTTGTTTAACAAAATCAGAATAAATTATTTTTGCAGTTATTGTTACTACGTCATAGATGCAGGTCACAGGACAATGCCCACATTTCATAAAGAAGTATGTCTGGGAATGTGTTCATACTGCTCGCCTGCATACCTAAACAACATGTTTTGTTAACGGCTGAGAAGTATGTTGTTAATCAAAAGCAGTACTCTGGCAACATTTGGATTTGGACACAGTTTGATGTTGCCACAGAGCAGCTGTCGAACAAAGAGAGTTGATTTGTCGAGGTATGTTTGCAGAACATAGAGACAGGCTGGAAAAACAGTACGAGCGCCACACCCAGCTCTTTTCCCAGGCCGCAGGACAGAGAGCGAGAGAGGGGAAGGAAACTTGTTTCATCTGGGTCAGAGTTTGGATCTGGAAGCACTTTTCTATTCCCCCAGCGCTGAGCACCACCCTGCCTTCCCAGTGTCTTCTAGCGCAGAGCCAAGTGGAAAATCCTGGAACATATTGCTGTTAAAGTGATGGATGGCAGTCTGGTGCGGAATAGGGTGGGGGGATGGGAAGAAAAGTGCATCTGCTCCGTCCTTCATGAGGGGGTGTGTGCAGAGGAGAAGAAGATGAGATTACAGCTGAAGTCCTGCTGTGGGTGCTCCAACAGACTTTTGGAATGATATCATTCTTGGTCAGCATTTCAATTCCATTGTCCTTAATCACAACATTTTTCTAATTCTGAGCTGCCTTGCATTCCTGCTAACATGCGTCTAGCGTATGGAATATTCAGAACCAGTTCAATAAAAAACAAAAAAAAAACCTGAATTATTTTCATGGTGTTTGGTTCTGTAAAAAGCTACCCTCCAAAACAAATTAAGTTATTCTTGAGTTTTGAGCTTACAGTCTGAATAGAATATGATGAAGAAATAGTGGGCTGTTTGAAGACAAAGCAGCGTGACCAGTGTTGTCAGAATTGTGAAGGAATGATTCTTATGAGCTGGTTCTTTGTATTGATTCAATCTTGAAAATAATTGTAGAACTCATGAGTTATCATTTTGAATCAGTCAAACAACTCACTCACTGAGCACATTTACATACAATGAAAAAATTTTTTGTGTTTACATTTTGACGTCAAAAGCAGAGAATAATCCAGTAATTTGAAGTCTCACTTAAATTAGTTTTTGTTTTGTTTTTCTTTGTCCGTTTTTTTTTAATATGCTATTTTTTTTTAAATAGCTATCAGCATATTAGTGTGCATATTAAAATAAATGGTACTTTAAAAAAACACATTAAGTGTCACAAAAAATAGTATTGTTTATTTATGAAGTATTTTAAGTTTATTGTTAGGACCAGTTATTTGAGTACTAATAACTAATAAAAGAATTGTTAATGATATTGTTGAAGAACCAGAAGTGTATTGAAATCAGAATAGTAAAATTCCTTGCGATGTACATCCCTACATGTGTTGTCCTTACGGGAAAAAAATCTGCTGAAAGACAGTGTGAGAGATTAAATATATGGTTTATTTGGATTCTCCATTCTCTTTATCTCTTTATCTGTCACGTTTGCCTTTCTGTTGTTGTGTTGAGGGGTGTTTGGGGAAACCGGGCTGTCCTAACAGATTCCATTTTTGGATGCCACAGAGAGAGAAACTACCCAATTCAACCTGCAGGCCAGTAAATAAATCATGTCTCCTGCAAGCCTCTTGTGCAAAAATAGAAACGGGAATGAAGGCGTGTGTAGCGTGTGTGAGTAATGCAAAGGTTGTCACTAGGGAAAGGGGGATATGACAGTTTATTTCAACCCAGGATTAGCTGTGCTGGAGTTGCAACCTTATATCAACTTCTTTTTAAGGCCACAGCACTACTTAGTTCTCAAACTACATACACCTTCAATCAGATGCAGAAGTGTTCCCCTATGCACTCCTCTTTACTGGTGGAACTCCTGAATCAACATAGAAGAACTGATCACAGTGGAGGACTTAAAGAAGACATGTCATGGGAAACATTTTATTGCACTTTTGAAAGAAGAGTTTGATACTCTATGTAGACTGTTGGAAACTCAAGGAGAAGACCAGGGGAGGCTTGGATAAAGTTCAGGAATATCGGTCTTCAACATCAGATATGTTGTTTCACGCTGAAGTCATCAAGTCTGACTTAAGCCGGTCGCACACCGGAGGAGAAGCAACTCCGTGAGGTATTGCACGCAGTGAACAGAGGTAGCAAAACAGTGCATCTACAGAAATATATAACAAAAGTTACATGCATACATTTTTGCACTTCAAGAATGAATAAAGAGATGTCAGTAATTTTGCAGATTGGTGTATGCAAAAACAAACAAACACTGCAATCGACGTTTACTATGCAATTTCTCTCTATGTAACCCAGACTTTTTTCAACTACAAAAAGACAAACTTTTTGCTAAAAAAATTGCTTCTACACAATTTTCTTGGCTTTCTTACCATTTTACATAATTTATGTACATTGGTAATGATTTAGTTGGAATATTAATGGAAATCTAAGTGAGTGGCACAGCAGAATTTTGAGTAGCCCACATTGTATTGTATTTTAATGATCCTAAAAATAGGCTTCATTTTCCTCAATGAAAATGTCATTTCAAATTTTTCACATTAATAGGAACCGCAAAGCTTACGCAGATTCACTCCTAAGGTCAAAGTATTCTTCGGATTTCTGTTTGCTGCTACGTCTCAGGCACAGTGTGTGTGATGCAAATTTAGTCATCAGTACGGAACTGATGGCGTCTTCTCCCTTCATCTGCATTTGCGAACACATCCATAATGGCTTGCGTATACTTCGAAAGGCTGAGCGCTTGATTGTGCGTGAGACGGAACGACACACGGAAAACCCAAGTATACCTGAGCCATTACAGAATAAGCTCAGCTGCAAAACCGGCTCTTTCAGAAATGGTCATAGTTATATTGTAAACACTATGAACACATTAACATATAACCACACATATTTACATTATCAACAGCTATTCAATATTCAGCAACCCAGCTGCCCTAATGAATGACGGTGTGAACTACACCAGTGCACAGAGATTAGCCAATCATACAGTAACCAAGGTAATTTACGTTTGAATGTTTTGAAGTTACAGTAGCTTAAATATTGAATAAAAACTAAATTGATTTTTTTTTTTTTTTTTGGTACTAGAAAGAAGTGGTAAATTTATGACCCTTACAAAGTACCTGCAAAGCTGCTCTCAAGAGAGAATGACGTGCCCTCATTCACCCTAGCAGGCGTCTGTGAGATATTTTCATAGCTCAGTTCATGTCTTCTTCAGTCCTGCTGTGCGATTGTGTAAATAACCGAAGCTCCTGTCAGCTCTCCCACCCTCTCTGCACTCCTCATCACCATCAACAATTAATGGAAGTGCTGGGCGGATATTTCTCTCACCCCGCAAGACCCTCACACACACCCATGCGCACACGGACACTTCACTGCTGGGCTCCTGTGAAGTGGAAATGTAGCCTTCCTGTGGTTGTTTCAGACACTGTTGTAGCGGATTGTTTTGCTATCGCAGGTCAGCGACCTAATCATTGCATAATAAATATTATAGAAATCATCTGTAGCTTACTATAATAATAATAATGATATATTAAATATTAGCTATATCAAATATCACCTTTTTGTGTCTGGAAACGGCTTATTAGGCTAATCTCTGATGGGTTTGATGCTCTTTGTAGTTTGTTGGTGATAACATTTTTGGAAGTGATAATATAGTTAATGGTGTTTGCTAGTTCTATGAATATGAATGACACCTCAGATCATTTGGCTTTAATGAGAAGTTTCCAATTACACTTACACAAGCGACTTCACCTGATGGTTGATAAAACAGGTGGAAAAATCACAAACTTAAATTGAAGGAGGGAACCGGACCACATTTAGTGACCAAAATGCGCTAGCAACCACCCATAACCACCTAGCATCATGGCATGGGTTTTGCAAGGGCAAGCATCACTCACATTTTCTTCAGAAAATGTAAACATTTCGTTTCATTTGAGTTGCAACTCTAATTCGAAAATTATCATGGGAATCTATTTCACCAGTATGGATGAGGTGTTTGTGTAAAAATGGTTAAAAGACAGACCAAAGCTGTACTAGAGGTCAGACAAGATATTTTCTCTAACCTCAATGAATGAGCATTTTGCTGGTTGGTTTGGGACTGTGCAGGCTGTGCAAAGGTTGACATGTTGTCTAGGAAGCCAAACTCTTCACATCATGAGTTGCTTTATAAATCTCTTTCTGTTAGCGTGTGGTTTATTCCTTCATTCAGCCATTATATGAAATGCCATGAATGCTCAATGGGTTCATTATTACCTCCAGCACAGTTATGACTTTTTTTGACATCCTTGTTTTTTGGGAAGGGATAAACTGACCTTTAGTGTTTGTTTGTTTGTTTCTTGCAGGATGAGTTGGACAGTTTAAGTCCTGTTCTCAGGGACTGTCCACAGCTCCATGAGGAAGTGAAAGCCTGGGTGAAAGACCAAAAGGTTCAGGAAATTTTTATGAAAGGTAAGACAGTCACTGTATCAGTGTTAATCTGAAGGGGTTGTTGTAACAATGAAAACGTAATGGCACAACATCAGCAATCTATATTTGAGTCCACCCACCTGTTTTTTGTGTTTGTTTGTTTGTTTTTTTTTTTCTCCCCTTTTCTCCCCAATTTGGAATGCCCAATTCCCAATGCACTCTTAAGTCCTCGTGGTGGCATAGTGACTCGCCTCAGTTCGGGTGGCGGAGGATGAATCTCAGTTGCCTCCATGTCTGAGATAGTCAATCCACACATCTTATCATGTGGCTTGTTGAGCGCGTTACCATGGAGACATAGCGCACGTGGAGGCTTCACGCTATTCTCCGCGACATCCACGCACAACTCACCACGTGCCCCACCGAGAGCGAGAACCACATTATAGCGACCACAAGGAGGTTACCCCATGTGACTCTACCCTCCCTAGCAACCGGGCCAATTTGGTTGCTTAGGAGACCTGACTGGAGTCACTCAGCACGCCCTGGATTCGAACCCACGACTCCAGGGGTGGTAGTCAGCATCTTTACTCACTGAGCTACCCAGACCCCTGTTTTTTGTGTGTTTTAAAGTCAACATGAAATTAATAGTTACCCTATTGACTTTCTTAATACACATTCCTGGTATTATTGTGAACAATTCATCGGTGCACGTTATTATAAAGAAAAACAAATGTCTTGATAGCCGTTCATGTTTTAACTTTCTCCACCTCTGAAACAACTTTCCTTCTCTGTTGATGTCATTTCAGCCATGCGAGGGGTTGTTTTATATTAACCAATAGCCAAATATCTATTTAGTCATTGTTTTAGGCTACTGTTGTAGGTAATGCAGATTTTCATAGATCTTGCCAATAGTTTACGCAATAATTTAATGTTGGATTAACATGAATATAATATTTCGACTTTAATAGCAAATAACGATGGATTTACAGTAATTAAAAGAGAAAAAAAACTGTTACCATTGGGACATGTCAAAATGTTCTTGAGGGTGAACTTGGGTATTGGTAGTGTTTCAGGTGAGGAGTAGTCCTCCACAATCCACTGCAAACTCGCATTCACGTCTGGGAATATTCCAGTATGAAACGCCAACTTTTCGTAATCCAGTCAGTTCCACACTGATAAAATCAAGCCCCACCCATGCAGAAATACATTACATTATAGAATTCAATCAAGCTGTGAATTCATATTGAGTAAAAAAACAAAAAAAGGAACCGTGTGTAAAGATGGTTGACTCACTGTACCTGACTAATAGTTTAGGGGAAGTGGGTTGTGGTGGTCTTAGTTGAAGTTCTTATTTACAAAGTCCACAACAAAATTCCAGGCCTACAATTAGTGATAAATGTTAAACTTGGCAGTTGATAAGGGGAGACAGAATGGAAACTATCTCGAAGCCAATGATTTTGGTGGGGAAACAGAGCACAAAAAGAGAGAAAAGAAAAGAAGCAGTTTGTGGTTTTTTTGTAGACGTCGTGGTTTTCGGTGCATGTGTGTGTGTGTGTGTGAGAGAGAGAGAGAGAGAGAGAGCGAGAGAGAAAGGGATTAATTTTGGTTCATTGTTGGCGCAAGTATAGTGAAGGGTTAGCTGCTCTGGCAGAGCAAATGAGTTCTGTGTTCAAGAGTTTATGGGAATGACCTGCCCTGCTCTAATGAGCTCCAGTCAGTTTGGAGACCTGCCAGCGTTCACTGCAGCTATCAGCTAGTGCTCGCCCAAATAATGGAAATCAGATCACAAATATGGGGATTGATCTATCATTCCAGATTAAAAGAATCCCAGATTTAGCACAGATTTCCTCACAAACCCGTATGAACACAAAAGGAAATATTTAGCAGAATGTTAATACTGTTCTTTTCCATTACAATGAAAGTGATTGGGGGCAGATGCTATCAAGCTCCAAATAGTGATGTCCAGTTCGTGAACGAATCGTTCTTTTGAACCGGATCTTTTTAGTAAACCAGTTGAACCAGTTCACCAAATCGGACTGAATAGTTTGAAACAGAGGTGCTTGCAGTTCACAAGTCAACAGTACACTGATCCGTGTACAGCAGCTCTGGGGTTGAGGTTGTGATGAGTTGTGAAACGTTTCAGTCGAGAGATGTAAATACATTTTACCATTGAATGTTGTGCATGCAGATTATATTTGATTTCATTATGAGCTGGATCATGGTTTCTGTAAAAACAAAAAAAAAAAGTGAGTTGATTAAGACTAGTTTAATCACTGTATATGATTTAGACATGTGTAGAACATCATCATTTTTATATCAGTGTCAGTATTGGGTGCTTTAGGTGCAAAACTTTAATGTATGATGTATTGTAAGATCACTGGATGAAACACTGATAACAATAAACACCCTTATTATTGTAACTTAAATAAAATGTAATAATCAGCATTATACGCTTACTTATGGCTTTATTGAATGTGTTTGAGCATGTATTCTATGGCACCGGTGTATTAGCATTATGTACAGTGACGTCATTGAGTGATGACGTAAAAGAACTGGTGAATCTTTTTTTTTTAACTGGTTCATTGAAATGAACCGTCCGAAAGAACCGGTTCACAGAAAAGAATCCCCAATACTAGCTCCAAAGATAAAAAAGCATCATAAAAGGAGACCATATGAAGTTTTCTGAAGCCATCGAATATTTTTTGCTGTAGCTCTCAAATCTTTTTCGTGCATGTACACATTCAAACTTAATTTGACCTCAGTGACACTGAACACCATTGATTTTTGTGTGTCCCATAACTGTACGCATTGATCCATGATTGAATATGTGAAAAGAACAGCTATAAATAGAGTTGAACTGCTGCACATGAAGGTACCGTTTGCTCCTGCCCTGTTTGTCTAATTTATTAAAGTTGTGTACTGTTTTTGTTAGTGTGAATTTTTGAAAGCATTTCTGTTTCCTGTTATCTCTAGGTCCCTATTCTTTGAATGGCTACCGTGTACGAGTTTACAGGCAGGACTCAGCCACCCAGTGGTTTACGGGCATCATCACCCACCACGATCTCTTCAGCCGCACTATGGTTGTCATGAATGACCAGGTACATCTGATTCCATACAAAATGAACATTCGGATAGTATTTTTTTATGTTAACATGCTGTGATTTACCAATTAATAAACCAGTAAGTTAAATATAAATATACCTGGTGGAAGAATTGTTTATTGTGATTATTATTTAAAGGAAATGTAATTATTGCACATTGGTGTCTTTTTTCATATTGCTGCTGTCAGCATTTTATAAAAAGCAAATAAGCCATTTTATGTGCAGCCTCTCATGGCTTTTAGCTTTAATGACCATTTTGGCTCTCTCCTTTGACTGTGTGTGTGTGTGTGTGTGTGTAGGTACTAGAGCCACAGAACGTTGACCCATCCATGGTACAGATGACTTTTCTGGATGATGTGGTACATTCTTTATTGAAAGGAGAGGACATCGGTATCACGTCACGACGCAGGTCTCGGTCTAGCCAGAACAGCAACACTGCCCATGTAAGTGTGACCAACACAAACACATTTCACCAAGCCATATGCTTTTGTTGCTAGATGATCAGAGCACCTGCCTTCCTGGATCAACTTGAGTTCAATGACTGCATTTACATGCACAAGAATATTCCTATATTAACCAGAATTTAGCCATATTCCTATTATGTAAAGTATGTGCAATATTAATGAGATAACCAGATTAAGTCAATATCCCAGTTTCAAGTAATCCAAATAAAACAGTCATGTAAACACCTTATTTGGAATATTCTGTGTAATGGAATATTCATTTATATCGGCATGCTAGGAGCCACAGGTAGTTGTATATATTCTGATTATGTATGCAACAACATAATAACATAACCAATTGCTGAAACCAGATTACACCCAACATGCCAGATTCTTGCAATCCGAATTAGACTGCTGGCAAATCAGAATTTCTTGTCATATGACATATCCCTGTAATAGATTATTCACAAGAATATTCTTACATTAACCAGAATTTGGTCATATTCAGATAATGTATGCATCATGTTAACGAAATAACTTGATTAATCAATATTCCAGTTCAATTCAAATAAGACCAACCGTAATTACACCTTATTCAAAATATTTCCTGTAGTGGAATATCTTGGTGCTACATGATACAGACACATAAAGTAATATAGGGTATACATTTTGGAACAAAGAGCATGCAGATGTTTTTCATGAATGAACATAAATCAAAATACAGTAGCGAACAATCACCATTCGTTTGCGATTCATGAAATTACTGTGTAGAAATACTAAAAATGCAGCATACTAAATGACAAAAGTGTGCATCTTCAGTAATTTAAGCAGATATTATCAGGAATATCCAATAGCTGTGGAGCATGTAAAACTCTTTTTCAGATTAAAGGCTTAACCTGAATTTAGAAATTAATTGCAAAATGATATGCGATAAACTTAGTCATTGTTAAATGCTAATTCATTGTTTATCTGTTTATTTCTGTTATGTGCATGTCTGTTCCAGTGTCTGTCTGTCTGAAACTTAATGGACGTCTGTTGTCTGTAGCTAGCTTTGAAGTAAAGTTCCTATGTGCTTTTTAAAAGTCTCTTAAAGAAATCTAGAGCCTTGTAGAACAAACATATCATTGCTCCCTTCATCATTAACAAGACTTCTCTGTTCCACCTTGTTTTTGTTTTGTTTGTTTTTCTTCTCTGTTTCCCTGTTTTAATCATTTATTGGGGATATGCAAGCAGACCACAGGAGGGAGACCAAGCGGCACCACAGGAAGCACTCAGGTACCGGGCCGCACCCCCTCTCTCCATAGATGTAGAGCTGCTTTTATTCCACCTGCATATCCCTGTATATTATAACTGTATCTCTGTAGAATGCATATCCCAACTTATTACAAGTTCTAATTTTCCAAAAAAAAGCTTACCTTGTTTCACACACTTTGCTTGCATGGATTTAGAGGATTTGGGATGAAAGTATTCTTTGAAATACAGGAGGGTTGGAAAGCATTTTTGAGAGCCATAGGAACTCTTCTTTTAAGCCTAGCTCTGTGACCACGGTTTTTACAGGCGTGTGTAATGCAGTCGTTGCTGGCAAGGAAGTGGTTATTTTGCATTGGTATTGGTGGTGGTGGATTTTGCAGTTAAAAACTCTAACTCTTTATAACTGAGTGAAATCCATTTGATGCCCCCTCATGCTTGTGTGTGTTGTTTGTGTACTCTTTTTGTATTTTTACAGGGTCATTACACACGCGCACAGGCTAACAGTCCCAGACCTGTGATGAATTTGTCTGGCTCCGCCCCCAAACAGGCCTCTCAGGCCCAGCAGCAGCAGTCCCAGCATGCTCAACAGCAGGTATCCCAGCAACAACACCAGCAACAGCAGCAGCTGCAGTCACCAGGTCAACAGCGTGGCTCACGATCCTCACGTCGAAAAGGCTCCGACAGCAGTGTTCCAGATGATGAGAAGGTCAAAGAGGAAAAAACGGACAGTGGAGGAAAAGGTAATACTGATAGGTATTCAGAACCTCAAACAGGCTGAATATCAAAAGTAGAGGAGACTGGAGGCCATTGTAAAAGGAGGCAATTGCTAAAAACACCAAATTTCTTTAATCAAAAACAATCTATTGTGATGACACTTATTCAGGACATGCTGAGTTGAGTCCTCTTGCTGTCTGAGAAAAGTGTGATTTTTACTTTGTAAGACAATAAATGTTTTTTTAAAAACACTTTTTTCCAAAAGTGATTTTTCTTTCTAGTCTTGATGCCTTTGTGTTTAAACTTATATCTGTTTTATTGCTAAGTTGTTGGGTAAAAGTTATTTGAAATTATTAATAAAGTTATGGTAAGTATTAATAAGTAATTTTAAAATTAGTAATAAAGAGACTGAGCTGTTGAATTAGCCATGCACCCTCTTTCCAAAACCCCACACTCCAAAGATCCCGTTGAGACTGACACAGACGGAAGAGCAGCAGTGCATCTTCCCATGGTTGTCACAAACAACAGTAGCAAAATAGTGGCCTCAACTGCCAATTGTTATGAATATGACATCAAGCATCAATGGTCTGTTTCAGCTACAACACTATGAGAATGTTCAAACTTACTGTCAGGCATTAAGCATCCTTTCAGCATCCTTACAGCATCTTAAGTATGTTTCTTATACCAAATGCAACATGTAAACAATGCAACATATAAAAAACATTACAGTTGAACCCATACTCCCCCTACTGCTGCCTGTCCCTCCAGTCTTTCAGTGATTGCTCCAAACATGGATCAAAGCAGTGTGTATATATATATATATAAAATACATGTGCTCAGTGTGTTTATAAATAAAGATCTAAGGAATAAGGGTTTGTGTGACTGAATTGCTTTGATTCAGTAAGATATGGATTTTGATGGGAAATGGAACAGTTACACTTCCCCACTCAAAAAAATTAAAACGTCTCCTCTCGATTGATTGTATTTTCCCTTGTTTCTAAATTCTACAGAGGCTATTATGTTTGGCCCAGGCTAGTGCTATTTACTAAAGTCAATTAAACCTTCTACTGGATAAGTTCAGTGCTAGCCTCTTGGCCAGACAGCTGCCTGGTAAAAGATCATTTAGATCCTTCCATCATAATTCCTGCAGAACAGGGTGTTGGGTCTTTGAGAGATGGAGAGAGTGCAGCCACTGGAGTGAAATAGACATTTTAAGTGTGCATAAAGTCAAGCAGGGTCCCATCCATCACACATCTAATGCAGCACTTAAGATTCAATCAGCCTTTAACCTAAGTACAAAATGACATCATCCTGATCTGTGCATTATTAATGAATTGGATTGAGTTTCTTATGCACTCAGCCTTTATGGAATTGTCTGCTGGTGGCACTTTTTGCATCTGCCTTTCTTTTACCTTTGAAAGTGCCTGCTGACATTGACTCCCTCTTTCTTTCTAGATTCCTCTAAAAACAAAAGCAAGCAGACAAGCAAGCGGAGGAAAGCAGATGAAGAGGACAAGAAGGGCAGTCTGAAACGGCTCAAAACAGAGGCGTCTGACCTCTCGGAGAGCAGCGACTCGGAGAACTCCAACAAGCGGAGCGTAGACTCCTCTTCAGAGCATAGTTCTGAGAATGAGCTGAAATGCAAGAGCACTTCAAAAGTTCCAGAAGAGGAAGACAAGTCACCAATATCCAAACCAGTGGACGAGTTGAGTGTAATCAACAGGTTGTCCCCCTGGGAGGAGATACAGGATAAAAGTGCCAAGCCAGTGGCCGTGGAGGTTCTTCAGCTGGCGGAAAGTGAGCGGCCAGCAGAGAGGAGGTCTCCAGGGGAAAGGAGATCTCCACTGCCTTCTCCAGCCTCCTCTTGCACCCAAAACCAAGGCTTGGGACCAGCCGAGGTCCAAAGCTGCATTGTTGAGATGAAAAGCACTGTGAAAACCCTCCTCAAGGACCATTACATTACAGGGACACCTCGGACGCGCACACCCAAGTGCGTGATTGATATCACAGAGGACACCAACATGCCACCCAGTTCCAGAGAGAGCTCAGAGGCCTTATCGGCCCTGCTGGCATCGCAGAATTGTGAACCCTACGTTACTGAGTCCAGACATTTGGTGCTAAACGCCTCCCACTCAGAGTACAGGAGGCCGGATGGTGAGCAGCACCAGAACTCTCGCAGCATGGGGGGCAGAATCGAATTCGCCCACTCGGAGGTCATACGGCCAGTGACAACGGTGAGTGAGTTGGCAGCCGTGGGTGAAAGAGGCAAGCTCCAACAGCACTATACATCTATGGTTATTAAAAATGCCTCGGTAAACGAGGACATCAGGAAAACTCATAAACTCAGTCCTTCCCCTGACCTGCTCAAACCCAAGTCTAACTCATCCTTGGACATCCTCAAGCCCATGTGCAATCCCTCATCTGACATAATAAAATCCAAAACTCAGAGCATTCATGAGTCCTCCAAGCCCAAACCAAATACGTCCCCTGAGGTGTCCAAACACAAACCGCAGCACTCTGAAAACCAGCCTACAATAGGCCGTTTAGTACTCAAACCCGAGCCGGACGTACCTCGCTCCAGTTTTAAGCCTGTGCCGGCCCGCGGGACGCTGTCCGAATCCACAAAAAGCCCGCTTGTCATTGACAAAAACGAGCATTTTACAGTGTACCGGGATCCTGCTTTAGTGCGTTCTGAATCAGAGAACAACCACGTGGCTTACTTGCACCCGCACCTGCATCCGCTCCATGGTTCTTCTCACGCAACGTGTCTTAAGCCCAGCACGCACCATCCACCCCACCTCCTCCCTTCTTCCTCCATCAGCCATTCAGTGCACCACCCACTACTGCCCACCGTTCTGCCCACCATTCCAACAACCTCGCTTCTGGGCGGCCATCCCCGGCTGGACTCTGCTGGGCTCGGGCATCTATCCCTGGCCCACCACCATCCCCACCAGCAGCAGCAGTTTCTACAGCAGCAGCCGCCCCCTCCCCTGCTGGCCCAGACGCATGGAGGCGCCTCGTACAACCAACTCGGCCTCTACCCCATCATCTGGCAATACCCCAATGGTACCCACTCCTATCCGCCAGGCTACAAGTGGGTCCATCCGGAGAATACGGTCAATTCAGACACCAACCTACGGAGGGTATGTGTTCACCTGCCTGTGATTAGCCCTGTGCATTTTTAAGTTAGTATTCAGCACATACTTTAAGGGTTAGTTCACCTAAAAATGAAAATTATTTAATTTACGTGCCCTCATCTCGTTCCAAACCTCAGACTTACTTTCTTCCATACAACATAAAATGTCCATTGTTTATGATGCTCTTTTCCATTCATTAAAAGTTAATGGAGACAGATGCTGTAGAGCTTCAAAAATGAAAACAAATCACCATACAATTACCATAAAAGAAGTCTATACAATCATACAAATTAGGACTGGGTAAAAATATTGATTTTTCCTATGCATTGTGATCTTCATTTGAATTTTCTCTATATTGATTCTTAAATCACAACATTGATCTTTAAGTCTATGCAACACTCTACAGTGGGAGTAAATTACTCACAAATGTGACCAAATTTCTGTGATTATCCACTGGCTGGTAATTTTTCAGATTTTAACTCAACAGTGATTGAGTTGTGTAGTGGTGAAGAAGCTCTGCACTAAAATACTTTCACTGCTTATTTCGAGTAAAAGTTTGTTTTGACCCATTCTGTGTGTCTAAAGACAAGATACATGCAACCATTTTTTATGGAATAATGTCTCTTTTAATACTTTCTGTTCTCAACATGTCAGTTGTGGATCAAAAGCAGCAAAAAATAAACATTTAATTCTAATTACACATAGCATAGATGTAATAAAGAAGCCATTCGACTCCACTCTTCTTAATGTGTGCTCGCTGAACTGCCGCCATTCTTAAAGAGACAGTACCGTTTTAGCATTGTTCTTCAAGTCAATGTAAGTACTTGTAAATAGCACAAATTGTGAATGTAAACAATAAACGTAACAAAATAAAAAAAAATGATCATGCATTTTCTTACTAGAAAAAACTTTCCAGGTAACATGTGCATGTAAAAGAGCTGTAAAAATGTACGCCATTTGTCCCATATTTTTGGCGTTTCACACCCAAACTGCTGGGAACATTTCACACATTGAGAGAAGTGGACCTGAAACACAGACATCTTTCACGTGAGTTGTGTGAGATACCAGCTGTTGCTTTACACGGACGCGATGCTTTACAGAAGCGTCCATGTGAAAGATCAATGACAATCAGCGCTTGTCTTCTGTTTCTTTTTTTTTTTTTTTTACATTAAAGTCAGGAGAATTTGGTCAAAAATATAGCATTTGAGTGCATGAAAATTGTTTCCCAGCAGTTTCCCCACCTACCTGTATTTGGCTGGTAGAAAATTGACAACCCTAGCTAGAAATAGCATTTTAGCTTACCGTAAAGCTAAATGTTGACATGACAAGTTTACACAAGGTTAACTATTTCTGCTGCTCCAAACTTACTACAAAACTCCACAGTTTACACAACAACATATTTTTCTGATCGTATTAGGATTCTCTCTATAAAGCTCTCAAGAAAAAGTTCCTTCATATCCACCTTTTCACTCATAACAGTGTGAAAAAGCCCTCTGTCGGCTCATATCAATGTAATACATCATAAGAATGTGTTTAACCGCTGTTCAGACGCTCCTCAGATCGCATTATATGAATAAATGTTTTCCAACTGAATAGACTAAATATTAAATAAAACATATGACAAAAAAATTCAAAGTAATCTTCAAATGAGATATAACATTAAACAAAGGCAACCTGAGTAAACACAAAATACAGTTTTCTTTTTTTTATTGAAGCAAAAAATTTATCCAACACCTGTATCACCCATGTGAAAAACTAACTGCCCCATTAATCTTAATAGCTGGTTGTGTCACCTTTAGCAGCAACAACTGCAACCAAACACTTCCGATAACTGGAGATCAGTCTTTCACAATGCTGTGGTGGAATTTTGGCCCACTCTTCTTTGCAGATTTGCTTTTGTTCAGACACATTGGAGGGTTTTTGAGCATGAACTGCCCGTTTAATTTCCTGCCACAGCATCTTCAAGTCAGGACTTTGACTAGGCCACTTCAAAACTTTAATTTAGCTTCTTTTGAGCCATTCAGAGGTGGACTTACTCGTATGCTTTGGATCATTGGCTATGTTTACATGTACATCAATACTCTGATTATTGCAATAATCAGAGTATAAGGAATAATTAGATTAAGATGTTTACATGATTTGGGCAAACCTCTTCAATCCAGTTTACATGCTACTTGCCAATACTCTGATTATTCACTGAGAAATGTGATGTTTTAATGCTTTTTTATTAAATAATTTATATATATAAAAAAAAAACATCTTGTTGAAAATGTGTCTTTAAATACAGCTTGGCATAAGAAAAATTAGTCAGTTTGTGAGTCTTTTTGAACGATTTATTAAAAGAACCGTTTAATAAGAGTCATTTTCAACTACACTGGATGTGCTGTCTGTTTTGATACACTAAAAATAATTGGTTTATAAGAGTCATTTGTTTGTTGGATTACACTGGTAATTGAAAGCAACATCATCCGTCTGCAGCACTGGCACAGGCGTACTTTGGTCAGAGTGGAAGACGTGATTACAGCGTTTGCATGCCAGTATAAAGCAATTAAAATAGGAGTACTCCACATATCTTACTGTGATTATCAATACTCTGATTATTAGCATAATCGCAATATCACAATCGCAATATTCTGTTTACATGAGCAACAGTTTAATCGCAGTATTGTCTTAATCATATTATAATCGCATTATGAGGGTGCATGTAAGCATAGCCATTGTCTCGCTGCATAATCCAGTTGCACTTAAGCTTCAACTCACGGACTGATGACCGGACGTTCTCCTTTAGGATTTTCTAGTAGAGAGCAGAATTAATTTTTTCCTCAATTATAAGTCGCCCTGGCTCTGAAGCAGCAAAGCATCCCCACACCATCACACTACCTCCAGCATGCTTGACCGTAGGTATGCGTCTTTTTGTGGAATTCTGTGTTTGATTTATGCCAGATGTAACGGGACCCCGTCTTTCAAACAGTTCCACTTTCGACTCATCAGTCCACAGAACATTCTCCCAAAAGGTTTGAGTATCATCAAGGTGTGTTTTGGCAAAATTGAGACGAGCCTCAATGTTCTTCTGGGTTAGCAGTGGTTTTAGCCTCACCACTCATCCATGGATGACATTTTTGACCAGTGTCTTTCTGATAGTGGAGTCATGAACAGTGACCTTTATTAATGCGAAAGAAGCCTGCAGTTCGTTGGATGTTGTCCTTGGCTTTTTTGTGACTTCCTGGATGAGTCGTCGCTATGCTCTTGGAGGAATTTTGGAAGGTCGGCCACTTCTGGAAAGGTTCACTACAGTGCCAAGATTTCTCCATTTGGAGATAATGTCTCTCACTGTGGTTCTTTGGAGTCCCATAGCCTTTGAAATAGCTTTGTAACCCTTCCCAGACTGATGTATTTCAATCACCTTTTTCCTCATCATTTCTGGAATTTCTTTCGACCTTGGCATAGTGTGCTTCTGGGTGAGACCTTTTAGCCAACTTCATGCTGCTGAAAAAGTTCTATTTAGGAGTTGATTTGATTGAACAGGGCTGGCAGTAATCAGGCCTGGGTGTGTCTAGTCCAGCTGAACCCAATTATGTATTTAGTAACTAAGGGGGCAAATAATTTTTCAAACAGGCCCAGTTAGTATTGGATAACTTTTTTTGCTTCAATAAATAACATTATCATTTAAAAACTGTATTTTGTGTTTACTCAGATTGCTTTTGTTTTATGTTAGATCTTGTTAAAATTTTTGAAACAATTTAGTATGAGATATACACAAAAACAAAAGAAATCAGGATAGGGGCAAATACTTTTTGCACAGCACTGTACCCATATGAATAAAATCAAAATCGAAATAAAAATGGTGAACTGGTATTGAATCAACATATGATAGCTTTGTGTGTGGAACAGACCAAAATGTATTTGCTAAAGAGTATTTCCTTCCACTACAGCTCTCAAATCTCTCTTGCATTTGTCTGCATCCCAAATACTGCATTAAGACACCTCATGCTAGGTGTGCCGCTAATGATGCTTTATCGCCATTGGTTTTTCTCTGTCACGCAGGATACAGGATATGCTGAACACTGCAAAATATTATTTTCAAGACAAGTATTTTTGACTTGTTTTCCTATAAAAGTATCTAAAAATTCTCAAAATGTGATTTATTTACTTGTCAAGCAAAATGGCATAAGATTTTATGCCTTGTTTTAAGAGAAATCTGGCCAAATTAATTGAATTTTAGACGTAAACAAGAAAAGAATCTGTGAATGGGGTATGAAAAATAAACTTGTTTTCCTTCTGAATTATGTTTAAGACAAAAATACTTGTCTTGAAAATATTTTTTTTTACAGTGAAGTGCCTTGAGGTTTGAGAGCTATGGTGTATTTTAATTGATTTTCACTGAATATCAAAATACATTTAAGTATTTTTCTCACAGAAGACTTATTATTTGTGAATGATTCTTTTTGGGTGAACTATTCAATTTTTATATTTTGTTACACTGTATATTTAAGTCTCAAATATTGCTTACATTTTGAAGCTGTTTAAATTGAAATGCAAGGTGTGTGACAGAGAGGAAGTCATGGTTGTTAGGAGGTCCCTTAGAGGAGGGACAGTCTCTCTCTCGCTCTATCTCTCTCTTGCTGTCTGTCTTTCTCGCTGCTGCCAGGGATTGCTTTGTTTTGAGCTCAGCCTGACATGCAACCTACCCAGCAGTACTTTAGCCTAATTTGTGAGCGTGTGCACACTACATCACTGTGTGTATGTGCTGCATTTTGTCATCTCCAGACTTTAAGTAATCAGATAAGTTCATGATAATTTGGTCATGTAGTTTGGACTCCATGAATTGGCTTGATGAGTGCACTGTGGAAATATTTCCTATTGAAAACACAAATTTCAATAAAATAAATTTTTGGCCCATTTTTTTTGGAAGAGGAAGACTGTAAATTTGAAATGCCTGTATCTGCTTAGAGTGCATTTCAGTAAGTGCTTTTCTGTCCTGGAAAATTTCTTTAAGGTAATGCTGCTCAATTGGAATCACATTGTTTCTTGTTCTGTACAAGTATGTGTGAGTGAAATGGGAAAAAAGTGCACAGAATGAGACAGTGTGTTGTAGTTCTTCTTACAGTGCTCTGACATGTCGAGAGAGATGTGTGTTGCCTTGAGTGCATTATGACCTCCTGTTTGTGTATATGTGTGTGTTACAGAATGCCCCCAGCCCCTGGTTGCACCAGCCCACCCCTGTAACCTCAACAGACAGCATGGGGATTTTTAGCCATGTCTCGTGCAGACCCGCAAGCGCTGAGCCTTATCAACCCATCAAGATCAGCTCACACTCCAGCCCACCGCTCTCCAAAACCCCCGGAGAACTCCACAAAGAGTGAGCACACACACACTTGTGTTTCTCTATGTCTGTCATTTACACGTACATGCTTAATGCATTCCCACAGCCCTGCAGTGCCAGGAACTGCGACGAGCTGTTAAATACATTGTGACCTGAGGTGAAACCATGTGATAGGAGCACTGTACGCTCATTCAGTGACTGTCCTCATAATTAAACTATTCTAGTATTGCCCTCTGAAGTTTTGCAATCTTTTGAGCCCCCCCCACCTGACTCTGGGGAAACACCACTCTAATTTTCTTAAGAAAATTGACAAATATTTTTGTGATCTAGCAGTAACACTTTACGGTAAGGTTCTATTTGTTAACAATTAACAATTGTTTATAATTTATAATGAACAATATGTTTTAACAGAATTAATTAATCTTAGTTAATGTTAATAAAAATACAGTTGTTCATTGTAAGTTTATGTTAGCTCATTAGCTGCATTAACTAATGTTAACATGCACCGGTGGCCAAAAGTTTGGAATAATGTACAGATTTTGCTGTTTCGGAAGGAAATTGGTACTTTAATTCGCCAAAGCGGCATTCAAATGATCACAAAGTATAGTCAGGACATTACTGATGTTAAAAACAGCACCATCACTATTTGAAAAAAGTCATTTTTGATCAAATCTAGACAGGCCCCATTTCCAGCAGCCATCACTCCAACACCTTATCCTCATGCTAAATTGATCATTTGGTACTAGAAAATCACTTGCCATTATATCAAACACTGCTGAAAGATATTTGGTTCGTTAAATGAAGCTTAACATTGTCTTTGTGTTTGTTTTTGATTTGCCACAGTATGCAATAGACTGGCATGTCTTAAGGTCAATATTAGGTCAAAAATGGCAAAAAAAGAAACAGCTTTCTCTAGAAACTAGTCAGTCAATCATTGTTTGAGGAATGAAGGCTATACAATGCTTGAAATTTCCAAAAAACCGAAGATTTCATACAAAGGTGTACACTACAGTCTTCAAAGACAAAGGACAACTGGCTCTAACAAGGACAGAAAGAGATGTGGAAGGCCAGATGTACAACTAAACAAGAGGATAAGTACATCAGAGTCTCTAGTTTGAGAAATAGACGCTTCACATGTCCTCAGCTGACAGCTTCATTGAATTCTACCCGCTCAACACCAGTTTCATGTACAACAGTAAAGAGAAGACTCAGGGGTGCAGGCCTTATGGGAAGTATTGCAAAGAAAAAGACACTTTTGAAACAGAAAATCAAAAAGAAAAGATTAGAGTGGGCAAAGAAACACAGACATTGGACAACAGATAATTGGAAAAGAGTGTTATGGATCTTAACCCCATTGAGCTTTTGTGGGATGAGCTAGACTGTAAGGTCCGTGAGAAGTGCCCGACAAGACAGCCACATCTATGGCAAGTGCTACAGTGTGGGGTGAAATGTCACCTGAGTATCTGGACAAACTGACAGCTAGAATGCCAAGGATCTGCAAAGCTGTCATTGCTGCACGTGGAGGATTTTTTGATGAGAACTCTTTGAAGTAGTTTAAAAAAATTCTAATTGTAATAGTAATTTTTCACGTTATTAATGTCCTGACTATACACTGTGATCAGTTGAATGCCACTTTGGTGATTAAAAGAACCAGTTTCTTAACATAAGGGCAAAATCTGTACATTATTCCAAATTTAGGCTGTCAGTGTATACACCTTTACATTTTAGATAGGCATTAGTATATGTGGAAATTCACATTCAGTATTTCAGCATCAGCGCCGCTACTGAGATTTCACATGGCTCATTAATATTCTTTACGCAACGTAACGCTCTTTTTACACTGTGCACAGTTGAATGTGGCTGGTATGAAACGAAAGGGTCCCCACCACATACACACACAAATACACACACCTACTCACAGTGATGGCACCGTATAGCAGTCCAATGTGAGTGTGTCCTGCAACGGAAAAGCAGGATACCCGCAGAGCCGGAAATTCGGCACTGGAGTATAGCTATTGCGCACAAATGTAATCATTCTCGCATGTTCCATGTTCATAATGCAGGGATTTCCTGCACACTTTAATTTAACATGTAGCTGAGAATTGGTAAACCAATCCATACAGATGAACAAATCAAATCAATAATCTGTTGTTTATTATCCATCGCTAAGCCCCGCCTTAAAAGCCCTTCTGACCAATCCTGTCTTAGCAACTGTTGCCCTGCTGCCAGTACTGACATGCGTTTGCTATTTTCCAATGACAGCCTATGGAAGTAATGTGTGTTTGAGTACTTCTAAGTGGGATTTTATCAAAATAATCCAAAAAATTTTAAATGTTGTTGACAGGTCATTTGTAATAGTGACACAAGTTACCCAGAGAGGATGCTCGTAGGGTTTTTCTTTCTTTTTAAACAATCTTTAAATAAATCTGGAGAAGAGCATGTTATGGATTAAACTTAATTCCCAAATGAACATGTAACTGCAATGTCACCTACATTTGCTCCAATGTAAATTAAAGCTAATAATTGAATGTTAATTCATTTATGTATTGATTCAAGTCATAGTAAAAGTGATGGTAAATAAACAGTTTACAGCATCAAAATGAGTGTGTTATGAGACGTTATAAACAGCTTGTTCACTTACGCTAATGTTATTAGATGTGTATTCACTATTAAATTAAGTTTATCTCTTTTCAAGTGACTGTAATAATCGTTTGCCTTGATTCTTATTCACAATTTTCACAGTTTTTAATCAAATTACTTAGTAATTTAACAATTTATTTAAAAAAAAAAAACTGAAATATGCATTACAATATCACTCTTCATACCAGCCCACTTAAAATATTATCAGTTACATTTATGATCATATTTTGCCAAAAACTGCGTTGTTCACAGCAATCTCCTATTTATTCCATTGGGAAGTTCTGCAGTGCTTGTCAGAGTAAGTGACAGTAATTAAAGGGGGCGGAGCTTTGTGAAGGGTCAATTCCAGAATCTGCGTGAATCAGTTCTTCCCTCTCTCTTGCTGCAGCTCATTGGACCCTTGTTGAGGTTAGCGTAGCGTGTGCAGTGAGGAAGTTTTATTACTGCATATTACTGAACTTAAGATGCCGTTGTACCGTGTGTTTGTAAGCGAGCGATGCGATAAAACTATCACTCCTGTTTATAATCAAGAAAGCAAAGCTGTCAACGTTGCAAGCACGGGATGTTGGAGTGATCTAGTTTTGACGCCTGTATATCGTGGCGCTCCCTCACAATACAGCACATTTCACAAAAAAAGGCAGAAACAACAAAAATGCTTTGTGTAAAATGCTACCGGAACTACTCTGGGTGAAGTGAACCTATGGCAGGGTGAAGAGAAGCTCTTAAATACCTGTTAATCTCTTATCTCCATCTCTCTAGAGCTCCATCTGATGTATACAGGTATTTTCTCTGCCATGTGAATCAGTCATTTTTATTAAGGATGTAAAAATATATAAATAATAATATACAGTTGTGGCCAAAAATATTGGCTCCCTTGGTAAATATGAGAAAAGAAGGCTGTGAAAAATATATCCTTATTGTTAATCCTTGTGATCTTTCATTCAAAATATTCACAAAAATCTATCCTCTAATGATATTAAACACATCACAAGTTTGATCAAAAAACAAATATTTTTGTCAAATATACGTGTGGCACAATTACTGGCACCCTTTTATTCAATACTTTGTGCAACCTCCATTTGCCAAGATAACAGCTCTGAGTCTTCTCCTATAATGCCTAATGAGATTGGAGAACACATGGCAAGTGATCTGAGACCATTCCTCCATACAGAATCTTTCCAGATCCTTCAAATTCAGAGGTCCACACTGGTGGTCTCTCCTCTTCAGTTCACCCTACAGGTTTTCTATGGGGTTCAGGTCAGGAGACTGGGGTGGCCATGACAGAACCTTGACTTTGTGGTCAGTGAACTATTTTTGTGTTGATTTTTATGTGTGTTTTGGATCATTGTCCTGCCCAATCACAGCCCATTTTAAGCTTTCTGGCAGAGGCAATCAGGTTTTGATTTTTTTATCAGTTGGTAATTGATAGAGTCCATTATGTCATGTATTCAAACAAGATGTCCAGGACCTCTGGCATAAAAACAGCCCCACAACATTAAAGATCCACCACCATATTTAAACGTGGGCATGAGTTACTTTTTCATATGGCTACCTCTCTGTGTGCGCCAAACTTATCTCTGGTGTTTACTTCCAAAATGCTCTGTTTTTGTTTTATCTGACCATAGAACCCAGTCGCATTTGAAGTTCCGTAGTGTCTGGGAAACTGAAGACGCTTGAGTTTGTTGTTGGATGAGAGCAGAGGCTTTATTCTTGAAACCCTCTCAAACAACTTGTGCGATGTAGGTGACATCTGATTGTAGTTTTGGAGACTTTCTGACCCCAAGACCCAACTAATTCCTGCAATTCTCCAGCTGTGATCCTTGGAGAATTTTTGGCCACTCGAACCATCCTCCTCACCGTGCGTGGAGACAATATAGACATACGTCGTCTTTCAGGCTGATTCGTAACATCTCCAGTTGATTGGCACTTCTTAATTATTGCCATGATGGTGGAAATGGGTGTTTTCAATGCTTTAGCCATTTTCTTACAGCCACTTCCCCTTTTGTGAAGCTCAACAACATTTTGCGGCACATCATAACTTTACTCTTTGGTCTTACCCACACAGGCCAAGAGAATTTGGAACTCATATTTATACCCATGTGAAACAGGAAGTCATGGCTGAACAATTTCACGTTCCATGTCACCCAGGTGTACTAAGAAATGTAAAATATGAATGGGAATATACTTCAGATAAATTTTACTCATAAGAATTTCTAGGGGTGCCAATAATTGTGGCACCCCTATAATATATAAATATTTATTTACTTATGAGATTTTTCCCAACTTTCAATTACTTTAATTAAAGGTTAGATTTTTGTGAATATTTTGAATGAAAGATCAAAAAGATAAACAACAAGAGCATATTTTTCACAGCCATCTTTGCTCATATTTACCAAGGGTGCCAATATTTTTGGCCAATACTGTAGTAATATAAATACTATAATATTAATAATATACATAATATGAAAATATATCATTTTCTATCTTTAATATACTTATTATACAAGCAAGATTCTCTCTCAGGACTTCATCTGTTAACATTTCCAATGCATTTTGTCAACATTAAATGGCCATTTTTAATGTAACTAGTGAGTATTGACTTGTACTCCTAAAATGATTGTAATTCTGTCATCACTTGCAAACTTGTATTATTTTCTTTCTACCGTGGAACTCACAAGGGGATGTTAGAGAAAATGTTAGTTTCAGTCACCATTCACTTTTATTGTATGGAAAAAAATATATATGTAGTGACTGAGACTAACATTCTGCTTAGCATCTCCTTTTGTGTTCCACAGAAGAGAGAAATTCATACAGACTTGTGTGAGTGATGACAGAAATTTCATTTTTGAATTAACTGCCCTTTAACTACCTGTTAAAGTATTTGTTTGGGGGCCTGGGTAGCTCAGCGAGCATTGAAGCTGACTACCACCCCTGGAGTCAGAGTTCGAATCCAGGGCATGCTGAGTGACTCAGCCAAGTGTCCTAAGCAACCAAATTGGCCTGGTTGCTAGGGAGGGTATGATAAGGGCACATGATAAGATGCGCAGATTGACGGTCTCAGAAGCGGAGGCAACTGAGACTTGTCCTCTGCCACCCGGATTGAGGTGAGCAACCACGCCACCATGAGGACCTAAAAAGGTGATTTAAAAAAAAGGAAGTATTTGTTTAAAGGTATCTGCCAAGAACAACAACTTAAATGTGATTCAGCACATGATTGGATTGTGTCTTGCTGGGAAACAAGTGATATATAAATAAAACTAGAGGTAAGAATTGAGAAAGGTGAGATTTTGTAAATTTTACCCCCAGAGTCCTTCAAGTGTCAAAAGCCCTCATTAAACACACACATGACAAGGCGAACATGAATAACCCATCTATAATTATTCTAAGGTCGTTTTAAGCTATTCCACCACCGATGCATGTAAATATGGGTCTGGTGTAACGGGCTCATTGACACGTGCACAACAGCACCACTGCTGGAAAAAATCCTTGGGGAAACACTGACATTAACCATGATTAGTAAGCGCTGTAAAAGTAGTGTTCATTGTTAGTTTATGTTACTTATGTACTTAGCTAATGTTAACAAATACAACTGTATTGTCAAGTTTTACCGATATAGTCTAGGAATGAGGGGGCCATCGTCTAAGAAAGCTGATGCATTTTAACATTTTTATTGGCTTTATTTGATTGAGTTAACAATTAACTCTTCTTTTAACTATGGGTACTGTTTCCTCAGAGAACGGGAGAAGAATGTGTTTGGGGATCCAATGCGTAGCCTGGCCACTGCCCACCTGAAGCAAGAGCCAGATCGCAGCCGGACGCCCACCAGCAAAGAGCTGCACCGTCTCTACATGGAATCCCCCCACAGCAAGCAGCAACCACCGCGCGTGCCTCAGGAGGGGCCTGACCGCACCAGCAAATACAAGGAAGAGAACCGGCGCATACTTCAGGAGAGTATCGAGGTGGCCCCCTACACCGCCAAGATCCGCACCGGAGAGTCCGACCGTGAGCCCTACTCTCGTATTTCCTCCCAGCTAAAAAGCCATGAGAAAGAGGTGGAGCACTCTGTAGCTGATCTGTACAAGTACAAACACTCAGTGTCTAAGTCCCTCCCCCAAACCAACTACTTCACCACACTGTCTAATAGTGTCGTGAACGAGCCGCCTCGACTTTACCCATCCAAAGATCCCAATTCCTACTTTGACAAGGCACCTGCAGTCTCCAGTCCCTTGTCTTTGGGCTCATACAGTTCCAGTCACACCAAGTCCTTGTCCAAGCCTCCTCCTCTCATAAAGAACCAGCCAGAAGGAGAGGGACTGGTAGGCAAAATCACAGAGCAACTCAGTCACCAAGCGCCCATGCACTCGCTTAGTACCTCAGTGGTGACGGTCAGTGACCACTGCAGCCCTGCCATCTCTCCCTCCGGTCAGCCCAAGGGCATGCCAGCCCTGCGTAAAGCACCCATTTTTCACCCGCCCACCCAGCAGGCTCTTGACCGTAAGGAGGGAGCCTACGGTCGCCTCTCCCCACCCACGCTTACCCCCATCCAGCCTGTTAGCTCGGCAGGGAAGGTGTCCGAGCAGCAGAAGCCACCCACCCTGATCCCAGAGCTCAGGGATGAGAAGAGCGGAGCCGAGCTGGGCTCGGCCGAACCCTGGCGAGCCGGTGGTGAAGCAAAGATCCACGATAAAATGTCTTGGCATTCTGAGAATAGCCAAGGGAAGCAACAGGCAGCCATGGCATCTGTTATTGTCCGCCCTTCTACTTGCAAATACGATGGCTCACCAGGTCCCAAGATGAACTCTAAGGAGCCTCTCAGTGGCAGATTGTTTGCCGGATGGACTCAGGCAGAATGCCTGAAGGTGGCGGATTGCAGGGAATCTGGTAGTATGATCCTGCCAAACACAAATTTGGAGGGTCCTGGTGATCAGTACAAGAAAAATGTTCTTAGAGTGCCACAAGGTAGCATTCCCTGCACGGTGGTGGCTGTGACCAATTCCATGTGCAGTGCTAGGACTAATGACAACACTGCTGCTATCAGCGGCACGTTTAGCATGCAGAGCCAAGGTAGAGCAAAACTTGCGTTCTCCATCTCTGGCACCAGCAGTAGTAGTAGGATTGAGAGCTCTGCTTCCAGAAGCCGGACTCCAACTGTTGTTGAGTCACAGGAGGGTGGCTCGAGAACCACCTCGCCCAGTGTGCTGCCTCAGGCCAGCTCTGCTGGCACCACGCAAGCCTACTCAAGAAACTTTGTCCATCTGAAGAAGGCCAAAGCAGCTCTGGCTGCGGCACAGTCGCAAGGCTCCAGCAGCGCCTCGGAGAGCGAGAGTGGTAGTGTCAGATCTTCTCAGGACTCGCCCACCATCGCCCAGGACAATATCACGCCCAGCAACCCTGCTAGCAAAGCCAGCCCGTTGCCCAACGGACAGCCAGCACAAGTGTGCCAGCCTAACTACCACAAGCTCAAGAAAGCCTGGCTCACGCGACACTCAGAGGAGGACAGAAATACAAACAAACCCGAAAAAGGCACAAATGCCATTTCTGAGCTAATTAAGCCATGCACCGTCAGCCTGATCGCCCCTGCATCTAGTGATGTGGACATGTGCGAGGACAACAAAGCGCAAGAGGACAAGCTGTCACAGGATGACAGAAAGACACGCCGTGGCCCCAAGCGTCACTACGAATCGGGCTCTGAGAGTGGCGATGACTCGGACTCTAGCGAGAGCAAACTGGAACAAAGGACTAAACGGCAACCCAAGCCAACATACAAAAAGAAGCAAAATGACATGCAGAAACGGAAGGGAGACAATGAGAAGGATGAGGATGATATGAAGCCAAATGGTATTTTCCGGAGTGCCAAGGAAAAAGCTAAACTTAAGCTGGCCAGTCCCAGTAAGTGCACCATGATCTACCTTAGAGTTTGAACATGCATATTTAGAATCTCACAAGGCTCTTAATGCAGAAGGTTCATTCACATTAATGGGAATCTTTGACACTCATGATATTGGAAAAAGTATTATTAATACACATTCCTGGTCTAATTTTTAATGATTCATCGATGCATTGCAGTGTTATTGCAAAGAAAAGAAAATAGTTGTCTTCATATGTTTCATAAAAATTTAAAAACTTACTCCACCTCTGAAACAGCATTCCTTGTGGAGTTCTACTGATGTTGGAAATGCAGCCTTTTTTAAACATCTTGCCAGTACTTAAAGGTGCTGTAAGTGATTTTTATTAAATAACATGCAGAAAACTCCTGTTACCTGTCAGATATCATTGACGTTAGTGCCATGAAATATCACAGCCCTAGGCTGGGTAAGTAGCAGGGGAAAAGATGTCTGTGGGCTGTAGTCAGATCGTTTGTTTAGCCAATCAGAAGACTTTCTGCCTGTCAGTAATTAAGCTCGTTCACAGGGCAGCACATAGATGCTTGTGTAAGTGCCAGTACAGTGTTCTTCTCCCGCAAAACACACAGGGTCAGATGGCAAAATGCTCAGGGGGATGCTCCATCCTCCCTCTGCTCCAACAAACACAATGTTCTCTAGTGCGTTTGTGTGTGTGTGCGTGTCTTTTTGCGGGGTTTTGGAAAGAGGAGTCTTGGCTAATTTAATGTCTATTCTGGTGAAAGTTCCAGAACGGATTAAATCGCTTACAGCATTATAATGCCAGTTAATCTTTAAGGTTTGTGCAATAATAGCAAATAACAATAGATTTGGGAAAAACAGTGATACAATTAAGATAATCTTGAGGGTGAACTTGACCTTCAGCCTCCATGTCCCTGTCAATAAGTGTCCTTAAATGTGGGTGCTGACTGTGTTACAGAAGGGGAGTGGTCTTTCACAATCCACTGCAAACTCGCATTTAGGTCTGACTCACTTTTCACGATCCAGTCTGTTCCCAATGGATGAAAGCAAGTCCTGCCATACATATTTTTCCTCATTGAATGTTCATTGAAATGGTCCACATTATGGAAGAAAAATAGATTGTGAATGCTGTTTCATGTTGACTTTAACTTTGGGGTTATTGGAAGGTTAGCTGAGAAAGAGAAGGAGGTGTGTTCGGTGAACATCTGGATGCCATCTGTGCAAAAAGGTTTCTAGATGCTCAAATTTATGTGGAAAACATCTCACAAGGGCACTTAAATCCAATGTTTTAATAGTTTCTGATGAGTGCTGTGTAGCAAAATGGAGCCTCTTTGTAATTGTATAGCCATTTGAAAGCTTAAGGTCACTATAACAGTAACAAAAGGGCATAATTGTCAGGTTTCATAATGATAGTTCTTTGTGATTTCAACATGAACATCTCTTCAACCCCTGCATAAATCTCTCGCCATTTCCAGCGTTCCATTTGCCAGTATTTTCCGATTAACACTTTTGATTGATTCTAACAAATGAAACGGAAAAGCAAAACATATATGCACAGAATCAACTTTTAACCCCCATGATTCCCCTTCCCCCTCCCAATCCCCAACCCCACCCTGACCAAAGCCAAATTACACACACACACACACACACAAAATAATTAAATAATATATATATAAAATAATAATAATAATCACACACATTTAAACTATAAATCCCTCTCCACTGGCCCTCCTCGAGAACCTTCTAAAAATGTCAGGTAGCTGTCCCACTTCATATTAAACACCTCCATGTTGCCTAGCTTTCTATCTGACGTCTCCTCAAATGCCGCCACCCTGCCCATCTCCGTGCACCACTCCCGAAATGAGGGCGCACCAGCCAACTTCCATCCCCTCAGAATGATCTGTCTACCGATCATAACACTGGCTAGGACCCAATTTCTTATGTATTTAACCCCTTTCTCATGTATTTACCGCCCCATCGCCTTACATACAGAGTCTTGTCTCTGAATTTCAGCTAAAACAATAATGACTCTTCCTAATTTATCTTTACTCTGTTTGAAACATTTGAATTGTAGATGTTTACTTATCCGTGTAATGACTCCCTTGATCTTACTCGAGCCAGCACTATAAAATAAATGCCCACCCCATATCTTTCCAAATTTTTCAGCTTCCTGCAGGGAAAGGTGCATTTCTTGAAGAAACACTATATCATATTTCTAATGCTTAAGAAGAGAAATAACCTTCCTTCTTTTTATGGGGTGCCCCAACCCATTCACATTCCACATGGAGAGAGACAATCCACTCATATTAACATTTGACATTTTGACATACTGTATAAGAAAGAAATAGATTTTGTGTCAAAAACAGGATTATAAAGACCACATTCCAACATTGCTGCAACATTCAAACCTTGAACATCCCCTAGAACAGAAAAAAAACAGAAAAAAGAAAAACGTGCGCATATTTTGTTATTCTACAAAATAAACTCCAGCCGCTAGGCGGAACTTTTACTAAAAGAGCACACAGATTCTTCAGACAGTCAAGCGAATGTTCAGTGAGCTGGTCCACTCGGCTGCAACATGAGTGCAAGCAAATAACTTACTCCAATAACTTAGCCAGAAATACTCCACAGAATAAACTCCAGCTGATAGGTGGACTAAGCACAAAGAGCATGTAGATTCATCCACAAAACCATCCCGAAGGTGTGCTGCTCTACAAAATAAACTCCAGCCGCTAGGCGGAACTTTTACTAAAAGAGCACACAGATTCTTCAGACAGTCAAGCGAATGTTCAGTGAGCTGGTCCACTCGGCTGCAACATGAGTGCAAGCAAATAACTTACTCCAATAACTTAGCCAGAAATACTCCACAGAATAAACTCCAGCTGATAGGTGGACTAAGCACAAAGAGCATGTAGATTCATCCACAAAACCATCCCGAAGGTGTGCTGCTCTACAAAAAAAAAAACTCCAGCTGCTAGGCGGAACCAGCACAAAAAGAGCGCTCAGAATCTTCAAACAGTCAAGCAAATGTTCAGTGAGCTTGTCCACTCGGCTGCACGTGAGTACCACTAGATGACTTATTCTGACTGACTTTATGAAGGACATCACTTGCTGTGGACATGTGAATGTTTTGCGGCCATCCTTACCATCTGTTCTCAATTTGGCCTGCAATATCAGTGCAAAAGTGACCTTCCGTTGATGTAAAAGTTTCTTGCATTCCTTGAATCGATCATGTTTCTCTCTTGTCGAGTTCGCAAAGTCTGGGAACAAGAAAATGCTGTGGTTCTTCCAAGAAAGCCTTCCTTTACTCCTCGCTTCATGTAACATAATATCTTTATCGGATGATCTCAGAAATTTGGCCAGAATTTATCGGGGCCTGTCTCCTTCCACGGATCACTGAGCCGGAAACTTGTGAGCTCGATTTGCCAATATTTTCAAAGAAAAGTTGTACATGTATCTTTTTTAGTACAAATTTTGACAGTGTCTAGTGATTGGCGTGGCTGCTTAATCAGCCGTTTTGATATTTGGACATTTTGAGATTATCATCATTGGCCGATAACTGCGCTTGCTTGGCAAATTAACAAAAGGGTGTCCAAAATCTACTGATAACATTGTTAATGGATAATCCACCTTTTTGTTTTTCTATTTTAAGGTAAATTCCAAGTAAATAGTGTCTAAAATAAGTGTTCACTTAAATGCAGCAATCTTGCTGTCATTGTCATTTCATGTGACCACAAGCAGATTCATGTTTACCTTTCATAACTAAAGTTTAATTTCATATCTTTGAATTACAGTATGTTAGGTTGTTTGCACAAATAAGATTTAGTTTAATGTGCTTTTTGTGCCTTGTTGACAGTATATTTATGTTGCTATTCTTCCGTTTATTTCAATTATTAATTTGCTAACTGCCTAATGCTTAATAAATATAGAATTCCTGTGCGATACATTATTACTGAATAGTTTTTAGTCACTTATCTGTGGCATGCAATCATGTGTTTTTAGATGGCATTCCCCGTTCAGTGCTGAAGGACTGGAGGAAGGTGAAGAAGCTCAAGCAGACGGGTGAGTCCTTCCTGCAAGATGATTCATGTTCAGAGATCGGCCCCAACCTGCAGAAGTGCAGGGAGTGCCGCTCCATCCGTACCAAGAAAGGAGAGGAGCCTGCCCACTCACCTGTCTTCTGCCGATTCTACCACTTCCGCCGGTAAGTGTGAATGAAATATGGAGCCACATGTCATGTTTGTATTGCACTGATTATACTAAACTCATCCTGGTCTCATAGAATGAACATTACTCTATATGAATTTTTGCAAACTGACTTTTATGTACCGCTTTTTATATTCCGCTGCAGTTTACTGAATGTACACTAGAGGCGCTACAACAACTGTGCATTTTATTTATTGTCACGAGTACAATTGCTCATTATGACTTTATAAACACTTATTTTTCACTCTATTACTCACATCCCATTTGTTTAATGTAATGTACTTAATATTTTTTTATGTACTGTAGTAACAATTTTATTAAAGCATTAAGACAGTTGCATGAGTAGTGTTCCATAACATATCAGGCTGAGCATTTTTAGGCCTTGATAGAGAACGTTTTTGGGTCCAGTCTGTGAGCAAAAAGAGAATGTCGAGAGGTTGTTGTGGTCAGGCTCAGCACATGGATTCTAACCGTTTTTGACAAGTATGAAAATATTTGTCATTGCGAGGCGCCTCAGTGGTTGTCTTTATTTAGTGCAAGAAATCTGCTTTTACTAAATCCAAAAAGATTTTTTCTTCCATTTAAAATCATCATCACCATCGTCAGACCCGTCTTAGCCACTCTGTGGGACCAGGCTGATGTCATAACACTGAATATACTCAGTGTTTACTTATCATGCTGTTTTTCTGCCATTTCTAGTGTCAACAGTTTTCCCCTCTTGCTCATGATGTTACAACTCAGGATTTCTCTAAGAGAAAGAAGTGAACTCTAATTGCACACTCTTTCCAGCCTCTCTTACAGCAAGAATGGAGTGATCCGGATTGATGGCTTCTCCTCACCTGACCAGTATGATGAAGAGGCTCTCAGTCTCTGGGCTCCAGATAGAGTTGAAGAAAACAGTCTGGACCTAGACGCCTCGAAATATATCCTCGGCTACATCGGTGACAAATTTTGTCAGCTGGTTATGACCGAGAACACAGCAGCTACATGGATAAAGAAAGATGGTTAGAATGATAAATTCTGAACACAGCTTATACAGTCCTTCCATGTACATCAAATTCTCTTCACACAGACATTCACTTTGATGATAGAATATTAATATTTCATCCATCCAGACTGTTGGCATAGCTTACCAAAGCAATAAGCCAGGAGAGGACATGCATCAGTCATTTTTCTGTGGTAAAACCACATTTTGGTTTATTGTTTTTTTTCTTTTATTCATTGGATAGTTCCAAATTTTACATTTTAAAATGATTCTTTTGCCAAGTAATAATGTTCATTAGCCTAACGTAGCAACTTGACACAACCAATGTGCGGTCACAGTTGAGGATATATCGACTATTTTTCGATATCAACAACAGCTTCTAATGCGGCTTCTAACGTGGATCAACCAATCATATTCCAGAGTTGGAACTATACGGTTTATAGTTTTGAAAAATGGATCATAGGTGATCTCCTGCAATTTTGTTACCAGTGCAGCCTGCCTGTCTGATATAGGAAAAGAGAGCGAGAATGGGAAAAAGAGAAAAAGAGCTAGCTCTGTGAATGTCCATTTCATGCGTCTCCTGTTTGCTTTGCTCTGCAGCCAAGATCGCCTGGAAGAGAGCGGTGCGCGGCGTGAGAGAGAGCTGCGATGCATGTGAAGCCACATTGTTTAACATTCACTGGGTCTGCCAAAAATGTGGATTTGTGGTGTGTTTGGACTGTTACAAGGCCAAGGAGAGGAAGAGTTCCAAAGGTCAGTTGTCATTTTCATATTCACCTCTGAACACCGACTGTGCTTGTACACTTCTACTTGTTGTGTCAGCCCTGCAACCTGTGCAACAGGGTCAGAAATGAACTAGGGCTTATGGCAAAAATGCACCTGAAAGAGACAGAAGTGCCCAAGAGATTTATTTATCTGTTGTGAGTTCCTCAGTTTATGTTTTCTAACTTGGGTATTTTTTCAAAATATTCTATCTAGACAGTGCAGTGACATGTATCTGTCTGACATATGTATGCACAGAAGAGACAATGGTTGTTGTGGAGCTAATATGAAGTAGTTTTTCATAAAAATAAAAAAAAGAATAAATACAAAATAAACAAAAAAACACTAACATCTCCAAAACCCACAAAATCTGGTTTTGCAATGTTCACTGTATTATTTTATATAATTATTTACAGCCTTTGTTCAGTTTAATTAATTGGTTCAGTTTAAGTATTTGACATACTGTAAACAGGTGCCACACTGTGTGATTTAACATGGTTAGAAAATAAATATGCCTTCCTAAAAGTTAAAGGAATAGTTCACCCAAAAATAAAAATTCTCATAATTTACTCACCCTCATGCCATCCCAGATGTGTATGACTTTCTTTTTAGAAGAATATTTCATCTCTGTAGGTCCTTACAATGCAAGTGAATGGTGATCAGACATTTGTAGCTCCAAAAATCACATAAAGGAAACATAAAAGTAATCCATAAGACTCCAGTGGTTAAATCCATACCTTCAGAAGTGATCAAAATTTAAGCTCTTGTTTTACTCTAAATCTCCACTTTCACTTTTACATCTGAAAGTCACATGTGGTGCCTGTTTAGTTTCTCATTCACATCTGAAAGTGAAAGTTAAAGTGGAGATAAAAAAGGACTTATATATTGATCTGTTTCTCACCCACACCTATTTATTGCTTCTGGAGATATGGATTTAACCACTGGAATCATATGGATTACTTTTATGTTTCCTTTATGTGATTTTTGAAGCTACAAAGGTCTGATCTCCATTCACATGCATTGTGAGGACCTACAGAGCTGAGATATTTTTCTAAATATCTTTGTCTGCATTCTGCTGACGAAATAAGTCATACACATCTGGGATGGCATGATGATGAGTAAATGGTGAGAGAATTTTCATTTTTGGGTGAACTATCCCTTTAACAATGCCCACAAAAATCACTTCCTGGGTGGCAAATAAAAAAGCAGGGTTCCCACTAGGAATGTACCGAACAAAATTTGTGCGATATCTGATTACATAGAACGACATCTGTCATTACCAATAGTTTGGTGGTTCTGCTTTTTATGCTACCTTGTTTCAAATTACAGAAAATGAATTACACATGTTTAAAGGAAATTGAGATAACTGTATTCTCTGTTTCTACATGTCTTCAGTTTTTCAGAGTAAATGGCCTCAGTTATACACAAAACAATGAAACAACAAGCACTTTATGAACTGACATTAACTGAATTCTAAATAGCCTCTTGTAAGAATCTCATTAAATTGGTAAGATTTTCAAATTTTTTTGATTGGTCTTAACTCACATGAACTGAAATCTGAATGATAAAGCTTGTCCCTTTTTTGCTGAAGCAGCCTCCACTTTATCTTTAATAAACTCTTCACATTCCTTGCTGTGTCGAGCTTTAAGTTGAGGAATCAAATTAGTTGTTTAAAGTTTTAACGGTACTTCCACCACGAGAAACTGCAGCAGTGTAAAGCCTACAAATTTCAACTCTACTGTCATTGTAGCCCAATTTTAAAATGATTCCACACAAGAGACATTGTCTTTCACACACAGCACGAGTTGTAGGCTAATTGTCTGATGCATTTTTCCAGCCCCTTTTTAATTTGATAGGAAATAATCAGATAATTGCTTTTATTGGCCGACACATTGGTGTGTTGCTAGTTCCCACATCTTAGAAAACTTGGAAATAATGGTTTCCATGCATGAAAAAGTCATGAAAATTTCTATTGTGAATATTTTGTCTAGTTATACTCAGCTCTAAAATATTTATTTGGCTAGATATTACACTTTGAAAGTGCAATTGCTATAAAATGATTTGTATCCTGTAAACGTGAGTGACTGAAAGAGTCATGGAAAAATCACGGAAATGCATTGGTCAAAAGGTGTGGGAACCCTGACCCTCATTTGAAACTCTGCTATGCAGTTGCATTTTCCAGAGGGGTGAGAGTCTAGTGTCCTGAGGTGGGTTGGTTTGTTTGTGTGTGTGTGTGTGTGTGTGTGTGTGTTCGTGTGCATGCTGCAGAATGTTGCAGTCGTTCTAGAGCTGTCTGGCTCTGCTGTCTCTGGGGCTTGAAGCCTAGCTCTGTCTCTTCTGTCCCCCTCATTTAAGTCCCTCTTTTCCTCTCTTCCTGTCTCCTCCAGTATTCTGCCTCAGGGCATTAAATAAAAACTCAGACTCTGGAGGTGTCATTTCTGCTGAATCACACCTGTGTATGCTCTCCCACAAGGCTCAGAGCTCCATATTTACTTTGATGTATAAACACATTTTATTAACACATTTATAAACAATTTTCTCTTCAGGAAGAAAAGGCCAGAAACAGCGCCAGTCGCATTTAAACACCGCCGCGCTCTGTGAGTAATGTGCCTTTCATTTTTCCACAGACAAAGAGCTGTATGCCTGGTTGAAGTGCGTTAAGGGACAGCCGCATGATCACAAGCACCTGATGCCAACGCAGATCATTCCAGGAACTGGTATGGAAAGAACCGCTTCCACTCCGGCATGATGCCAGATTTCAGATTGCTTTTGGTTATGCCTTGGGAAGCAGTTAAAAAAAAAAAAAAGAACACAGAAGTGCTTCATTTGACTGTTGTTTCGTGTGTGTTTTAGTTCTGACAGACTTGGTGAACGTTATGCACATGCTCAGGGAGAAGTATGCCATTAAAGCACACTGCTCGTGTGCTGGGAAGCAGAACACAATCCTCAACAAGCTGCCGTCCACCAATGGCGTCTCCCAGGTGTGTATGTATGTGTGTGTGTGTGTGTCTCATTGGGCGGTGAATGTTTCAAGCTACTTCATGTTTTCTTTGTCAGGTTAGGTATGTAGCTATATTTCATTTCTCAGGAATGAAATTGACGCTGCAAGGGCTAGACAGACAGCAGACTAAACATTTGAATATAAGTCTTTCCATACTAAATTTCCCTTGGAAATCCCAGAAAACATTACAGCATATTGAACAGACTCACAGCTTCATTTTCATTTAAATCAGATTAAGACTAAGGTCTTCAGGACACAAAGTTGTCCTCCAGGCGGTGCTTATGGGGCTCAGAAAGCTAAATCATTCAAATCTCAGGAAGAGTTTGTTTGTACTGGAGGTATTGCAATAATTAGCCTCAATTCACCAAAATATTTTAAATCAGAACATGTTTATAATCCATTGACAAGGCTGACGGTAGATTTTATCTGTCATGAAAATGGAAAACTGTTCACAATTTCGTGAAAAAAAAAAAAAAAAAGCCAAATCCAGTCATCAAAATGACTGTGATTGTTCCATCCTAACCAGCACTGAGAAAAGTAACAAACACCTTCAATATGCTACTTCAGTAGAGACGTGTACAATTACTTACACCTGAATTTAGGAGATTATTTAGACCCATTTTACTTCACCAATTTACAGTAAGACAATGTCACTAATATGTACCTTTATCATTGTATAAGCACAAGCTCCGGCACCCTCTCAATCACACACTTATTTTCACAATCCTGCTCCATAAACCTCTAAATATTTTTTTTTTCCTGTATGCGTGTTCCACAGGCTCTTGTCCGTCTCTAACACACTCTCTCTCTCTGTGTTTTCACAGGTTTTACAGAACATGCTCAATCACAGCAACAAGATCTCTCTGTGTAAGCCTGAGAGCGGTCAGCAGAACTCCTCTCTGAAGGTGGAGGCCAACGGAGGGAGCAGTCCCGCCAGCGACACCAGCACCGACAGCAAGTTCACCCCGCCCGAGTCCCAGTCACCGTTGCACTTCCTGGCTGATCTGGCTGAGCAGAAGTCCCGCGAGGAAAAAAAGGGTGGGTATGAGAGAGCTTGAGCAGTTCAAACTCAGGCAGTGTTGTTGTTATTTATGAAAAATAAAAGAAATCATTTTCATTTACTGAAACAAAAATACAAATTTGCATCATTGGAAAAATGTAAAACTAAACAAAAATACATTTTCATGGCTCCAAAACTAGCTAAACTAAAAAAAAATAAAACATTTTTTTAAAAAATATATATATATATATATATATATATATATATATATATATATATATATATATATATATATATATATATATATATATAATTTAAAAATCTAAAATAAATGTTGTTTTAGAAGTTTAAAAGTTTTTATTCATAGTATGTTATAAATGTAAAACCTTTAAAACCTGCCTGTTATAATGATAACAGTGGACAGCCCAGAGAAATGTATCATTGTTAAACATACAGTATATAAATTATGGAGCCCCTTAGAGGACAAGGAGGGAATTTATTTTCCGAAATAATTTTTTGCATTCACTCACATAAGTTTGGTTTTGGTTTTACAACAAATACCGTTGTTGAACTATGGTAAATGTAGTAAAACCATGGTTAATTTTTATAAGAGACAGATAAAACTTATTGCGAGGGAATGCAAACTATTGCGATGAAATGGAGAGCTATTGCATGGTAATACAAAAAAAACATTTCGTCCCTGTCTTCTAAGGTGCCACGTGATAAATGTTATTGGTTAACACATTAACTTTAGCAGCCCTAAAATAAAAACTAAATATACAGAAAAAATTAACTTAAACTAGAAAAATGCTAAATCAAATCTAACAGAGTGAAAACTAATAAAAACAAAACTAAATGTAAAGGACAAATTGAAGATAAAATAGAAATAAAGCTAAAAACTATTATAACCCTGACTTGAGGAATGGTTAAAGTAATGGCAGCCAGAGGCCAGGGGTCTGCCAGCTGACCCTGTGTTTTTCCTTTCTCTGCAAGCGTGAACGTGCTTGACAGGCAGCCAACATTCCACAATCCTCACATTTAGTGGTATACATTACAGGCCTTCTCAGTCCTAAGCTCCCACAGTCTAAAGAGCTCACCTAACCACATGTTTATCTAGTTCTTCAGCCACTCTCACATGCCGAACAGGCTGCTCTCTCCAAATGAACTGCACTTAAAAGACCATCAACCCTGTGGTCTTTGGCACAAGTTCAGTTTGTTGCCCAGTGCAACATAGAAGTTTCTTCATTTAGCAGGAGTGCTTTAAAGGGATAGTTCACCCAAAAATGCAAATTCTGATCATTTACTCATCCTCTTGCCTTTGCTGATGTGTATGACTTACTTTCTTCTGCTGAACACAAAAGAAGATTTTTAGAAGAATATTTCAGCTCTGTTGGTCCATACAATACAAGTGAATGGTTACCAGAACTTAGAAGGTCCAAAAAGGACATAAAGGCAGCACAAAAGTAATCCATAAGACTCCAGTGGTTAAATCCATGTCTTCAGAAGTGATATGATAGGTGTGGGTGAGAAACAGATCAATATTTAAGTCATTTTGTATTGTAAATCTACACTTTCACTTTCACATTCAGCCACCTGCTGGGTGGGGCTGGTCAAAGGTGGAGATTTATAGTAAAAAAGGACTTAAATATTGATCTGTTTCTCAACCTCAACTTTGATGCTGCCTTTGTGTCTTTTTTTGACCTTCTGAGTTCTGGTCACCATTCACTTGCATTGTATGGACCTACAGTGCTGAGATATTCTTCTAGAAATATTTATGTTCAGCTGTGTTCAACTATCTCTTTTATTGTACTTTGTGATAAGCCTACATTTGTGGTGTCTCATTCCTCATGTAAAGCAACACTTTAAACTTTCATAGCACTTATAATCAGTACTGTATATAGTTGCATTGCATGGTTTTTTTTATTTAGTTTTTTGTTATCGTTATTCTAGCATATCATATTGTAAGATGCTTTAAAACAAAATCTAATTTGGCCCTTTTTACTCAATGTTTGTTTTGATTTAATTATTTATTTTTATATAATGACTGCTTCTACTAATGTAATCTGCTGTGCAGACAAGGATAAATTTACATTTACTGTTCGTGGGTGAACTGCTTCTTTAAATGTGTTTTGAATGATGTTGAACAATGTGAAAGAAATGGATACCTGAGGTTTAACCGGCTGTATACCTGTGCTTCTCTCCTGCAGAGAATAAAGAATCTGGTGTAGTGAAGATGGAGGAGAAGGAGCAGTCAGAAGCTTTAGAGTCTCTGCACAGTAAAGCATCGTCCCTGGAGCAGGGCTCCACCCTCCGAGACCTCCTCACCACCACTGCAGGCAAACTGCGCCTAGGCTCCACAGATGCGGGCATCGCATTCGCTCCTGTCTACTCCACTGCCTCTCAGGTCTGAGAGTAAACCAACACCTACAAATCACTCTAAAACACACAACTACGCTAAAAAAAAAAAAGATTATTGCAGGTTGTTCAGTTTATTTAATTAAACTGAACTAAAGCAACACAATTCTAGAACATTTTGTCTTAACTTGATTCCATTACGTTCTATAAAATTAAATTTGTAAAACTGAAGTTTACTTAATCAATTTGAGTTAGGACTACATGAATAATTTTTGTAGCATTGATGAAACTGGGCAGGGGATTTCCATTTCCCATCATGCTTTGCAGGGGACTGGATGGGTTTTTAAATGTTGAAACTAAGTGTTATTTTATGCATTTTTGAGTAATATAAGAATAGGAAGAGATTTGTTCACGTTTAATGTTGTGTTATATTGGCATTTAAAAGTATTGTTTGTTAGGCTGGAGTTTTGGAGTTACCATTTCAAATTCAAAAAACGTTATTGTCTATCCCATGGGGATAGAACATTTTCTTTGATTAAAAGGCTCAGTAAAACAATACATACATTACATTAAAAACACATAAATTACATACACTAAAAACCCAAAGGTCACAGTACAATATAAATAATAAAGAATGAGTATAAAAGCACTGAGAGTTAAAAATCTCATCTTGACTGCTTATTTAAAATACTATTAGCAGTTGGGATAAAAGTATTTCTGTACAAGTTCTTTTTCACCAAAGGTACCGTGTACCATCTCCCAGATGGGAGTAGTTGAAATGAGTCATGGAAGGGGTGTGAAAGATCCGTTCCAATAATGGAAGATTTCTTTTTGACTGCCCGTGTGTACAGTTCTGAAAGAGATACTTGCTGTGTGCCTATTATCTTGCCTGATTTGTAATCCTTGAAAGCCTGTTTTTACATTTAACTGAAAAAGAATTGACCCAGGATGATATATTGAAGATGAGCACAGATTCAATGAGTGATTTGTACACAGTTGTTAAAATGTCCTTGCAGATATTAAAACTCTGCAGCTTTCGAAGAAGGCCTAGGTGTTGTTGAGGCTTCTTAAAAACATTGTCTGCATGCTTGGCAAAGGTGAGATGGTGGTCAATCTCTGTACCAAGGTATTTAAAAGAGTCCACCTGCTCAACCACCTCTCTGTTAAACTTGATTGGATTAAAAAGTGGGTGAGCATTATCAGCACCACAGCACAGTTCTTTAGTTTTGCTGATATTAATCTCCAACAAGCTTTCCTCAGTCCAGGCTGTGAGGTAGTTAACAAAACTGAAGTAATTGTCCAATGTCTGACTATCCTTCACACACCCTACCAGTGCCATATTGTCTGCATATTTTATAAGTGCCAGATTGTTGCTGTTGCAGGTTGTTTTATTGGTGAATGGAGAAGAGAATTGGTGATAAGACACAGCCTTGGAGGAGTCCGAATAAAAATATTATATATTAATATTATTTTCCACTTTCACTGACTTAGATTTTTTTAACCAACATCAGTCCTGATCATAACTACCAAATATTCATTCTTTTTCAGGATTTTAACCCTTTAAATGCCAGTTTGTTTACTTAATGCCACTGTTGTTTTTCACACACACACACACACACACACACACACACACACACACACACACACACACATTTCTCAAGACACACATACAAAGCACACTCTGACATCCATACCAACACACCCACACATTTTTAGCTGCATCATTTATTCAGTTGGCCTGCAGTGGTCTATAATACAGCAAACAGAAAATATGAAAAAAGCATGTATTTGCTCCGTAGGCTAAACATGAGAAAAAATGGCGCTATCTGGTGGAAAATATTTAAAAATTACATTTTGAAGCCAGGGCTCCAGAATGAAAGCATAATATCATAGAATTCATGATTTTATGCTTTAATGGCACTGGTATCAAATATTGCAATATTGTTTTATTTGGTTTCAATGGGGACATTTTTGTCTTTAAGGTCCTGAGTGTAACTAGTTTGTGCACACTGTATATTATAGATGTATTATAGGAACTGAGGTTGAAATATCAGAACTCCCCAAAAAATACACACCTTTGGAAAATTTATGCCGTTGGAATTAACGTAGCCAAAATGATAATAAAAACAAAAATGAAAAAGACAAAAATGTCCTGAAGGTAGCACAAGGGTTAAAATCACGTTCTCTGATTTAAAACCATTTACCAGCACATGTTGTGGTTGATCCTGTAAAAAGCTTTTAATCCATAAATCAGGGTTTGATGCACTTGTATGTCCTCCAGACGGTTTAAATGGGTGTTAGTATTCAATGTGTTAAAAGCAGAGGAATAAATAAAATACTGATGTAGGAGTGTGGCAAACCCAGGTGCCTTGCAGCTTTGTCCAGTAGTGTGAGACTTGCATCCTCAACATCACGACTTGCCCTGTATGCAAACTGTAGTGGATCGAGCTTGCCCTCCACTGCCCGGGAGAGCTTCTGGCTGACCACTCTTTCCATACATTTGCAAAGCACAGATGTCAGCACCACAGGTCTGTAGTCTTTTGGCTCTTTGGCATGTGACGTTTTAGGGAGGGGAATGATGGTGATTTCCTTCCAGGCCTGTGGGACAAAGCTGGAGTTGAGGAATAGCTGAAAAAGTTGTGCCAGCACACCCTTCAGCTGAACTGCACATTCCTTCAGTACCTTGCCTTGTATCCATCTGGCCCCGGTGCCTTGCGGGGCTTGACATTTGCCACAGTGCCTTCTTCAGTTGTAACGTGTGGAAAAGCAGGAGGGTTCAGAGGGGTCCAGTGGTCTTTTGAGTCTGTATTATTTTTTTATTTTTTATTTTATTTATTTTTTTATCCCCTTTTCTCCCCAATTTGGCATGCCCAATTCCCACAACTTTAGTAGGTCCTCGTGGTGGCGCGTTTACTCACCTCAATCAGGGTGGTGGAGGACAAGTCTCAGTTGCCTCCGCTTCTGAGACAGTCAATCCACGCATCTTATCACGTGGCTTGCTGTGCATGACACTGCAGAGACTCGCAGCATGTGGAGGCTCATGCTACTCTCCGCGATCCACGCACATCTTACCACATTCCCCATCGAGAGCGAGAATCACTAATCACGACCACGAGGAGGTTACCCCATGTGACTCTACCCTCCCTAGCAACCAGGCCAATTTGGTTGCTTAGGAGACCTGGCTGGCATCACTCAGCACACCCTGGATTCGAACTCGCGACTCCGGGGGTGGTAGTCAGCGTCAATACTCGCTGAGCTACCCAGGCCCCCTTGAGTCTGTATTATTAAAATGGGTATAAAATGTGTTGAATTTGGTGCAAAACTGGCAGGATCAGAACACTGGTTTCTAAATGACTTCTGGTTTCTTCCCATCATTGTGTTTAAGTTGTGGTGAAGATTGGCGCTTGTTCTTATGTTGTGTATGGACTCTCACTTTCAGTGAAGTTTAATTTGAGTGCTGCTTAGCTCTATAAGCAGTTGCTATCAAAGAGTTTCACTGTTGTTACACTTGCTCACCTGGCACATACTAATGGTTAATAAAATGAATTTAGTTGGACCTACTAAAGACATTTAATTAGATCTTATCTATTTGTTCTGACAAAATGAATTTAAGTTTGTACAACTTGAACTAGAACAAGTCAGAAAATTTGAATTTAATTGCGTGGCAAAGATTTCCTCAATTTAATTCAGTTTAGTGAACTACTTTTTTTTTTTTTTTTTTTTTTTTTTTGTGTATATTAACAAACAGAGACTAGTATACAGAGATTTCAACATGTTTACATTAGACCCAAAATTTATTTGTACACTTAAGCCACATGAATGTCATTGCATTAGATTAATTGTCAGCCAAGTGGCACTTATTTTAAATAAAGGTAACACAAGTAAATTTTTGGTGTTTTGTTACAGTAGGTTTGAAATGATAAATCAATAGATATACTTTTCAGAATGAAGACAAAAAGTATTTGGACACTTTCTAGTTGTCAAATGTTTGTGGAAAATATCCATAGTTAATATGATGAACTACTCCTGTGGTTACTCTGCATGGACACCTTTATGAACTTCAAAAATTCACTAAAAATCACCTTTACACTTTCTTAGAAAAGTTAATTCTGAAAAAAGGTGTAGCATAATTTCTTTTGCAGACGACATTTGATTTCATATTTTGCTGTCTAATGCAATGAAATTCAAGCATTTCTTGTGTTACTGTAGACTATATTAATATACAGAAATTTAACTTATAATAATAATTAGTCACAATAAATTACAAAATGCAACTATTCTAGCATTCTTTAAATGAATATTCCAGGTTCAATACAAGTTAAGCACAATCGAAAGCATTTATAGCATATTTATTACCACAATAATTTATTTTGACTTGTCCCTCCTTTTCTTAAAAAAATAAAATAAAATAAAAAAAGCAAAAATCTGGGTTACAGTGAGACACTTACAATGAAAGTGAATGGGACCGATTTTTGGATGTTAAAATATTCACTTTTTCAAAAGTATAAAACAAGACATAAAGGATATGCGTGTTAACATGATTTTACTGTGATAAAATCACTTGCTTACATTTTCTGTGTAAATTTATGGCCAATTTTACAACTTCGTTACCTTGACGATGTAATGTCAACAAACCCTAAAATGACTGTAAAAATGAAGATTTAAACAACTTTACAGCTCAAATAATACATGAGTTTTAACAGAATAATTAATGTAAGTACTTTTTATAAAATTATAAGCTTCACATTTCTGTGTTTAAACCCTTCAAAAATTGGCCCCATTCACTTCCATTGTAAGTGCCTCACTGTAACCTCGATTTTTGCTTTTTTAAAGAAAAGGAGGGACAAGTTGAAAATAATTTTTGTGGTGATCAACATTATGCCACAAATGCTGTTGATTGAGCTTAACTTGTATTGAACCTGGAATATTCCTTTTAAAAAAGGAATAATAAAAATAATACATGCACTACATTTTAAACTTACTGTCCTTAAATAACTTGCTGTTTTATTTGTTGTGCTCTCAGATTGTTAAGAGTGGTCGCAGCATGCCCAACATCCTGGATGACATCATCGCCTCTGTGGTAGAGAACAAGATCCCAGCGGGCCGCGGTACCAAGCTGAACCTGAAGCACGAGCCAGTAGAGGAGCCCAAAGCCGAGAAGAAACCAGTGGAAGAGCTGCCCAAACTGTACGCTGACATCCCCCACTGCTGGCTGTATGAGCGCAGGCTGCTCTGGCTCAAAGACCATCGTAACAGCAACAACTGGAAACTCTTCAGGGAGTGCTGGAAACAAGGACAGGTCTGTCAAACAAAGCCTTTATATAGATTTCAAATCACTACACCTTTTTTCTAACCTGGTTTTCACCATAAAAATAGCCATGGAAGCTGGGATTCTTCTGCGCTAGCTTCTACTCTATACTACTATAGCTACTCTTGGAACTTGGTGGTTCAATACTGCAAAACCGTCTGCTGAATGACGATGTAAATGTAAATATGTTATGATGTATTGAACCTTGATTCTTAGGCGGTTGACATAAGTTTGAGTCTGGGACACAACATTTTCTGATCTTCCCTCTTCACCCTATTACTATCATCTCTCCATTCTACCTGTCAATAAAAGTGGTAAAAACAACCAGGTCGTTTCTCATGTAGTGTTTAGGGTTCTGTTCCAGAATTCATGATAATCCTAATAATCCACTATCGTCCGCCTAGAGGTTGCACTACAAATAATCATCCATCACTTTGATTGACTGGGATGTAAAATCTCCATCATGGTCTATTTTAATCCTTGTTTTTTTTTTTTTCATTTCATTTGTGTATGGGTCTGTGGCCCCATTTACACCTTGCCTTAATGTGCATTTTCGATGGTCACTATCTGATAGCACTTGAGGTGGATAGTAACGTGCTACATTTACTTAGTTACATTTACTTGAGTACATTTTTGGAGAAAATTTACTTTTAAGAGTAGGTTTAATATTGGGCACTTTTTACTCTTACTCAAGTACATTTTTAATGAAAAAGGTCACACTTTCTATTATGTGGCCTCAACTACTATGTACTAACATTAAATACATACAAGACTATGTATTTACTGTGTAACTACATGTTGTTCTGTAAAATGCCCACATTTGCTGCTACTGAGGTTGAGGTACGGGTAGGTTTAGGAGTAAGGGTAGGGTTAGGATTAGAGTTAGGTTTTGGGGTAAGGGTTGGGTTAGGGGTAAAATTAACAGTGTAACTACAAATGTAATTAAATGCAACAACATGTAAGTACATTGTATCAAATTGTTATGTAAATAGTAGTTCATTAATTTTTTTTTACTTCATTACAATGGGTTTATGTTCCTTTCGTTACATTACTGGCTTTAATTCAATAAGTTTTAATAAATGCATAATTTATTGAGAGATGTTTGAATGGGATTTTTACGACAGTGGAACTTCACAGTTGCGCTTTGTCACTCGAGTCTAGTCCATCACTGCAGCAGCAGCAAACGCTCAAAACAAACATTTATTTTTCGTAACGCAGTGCCTTCATTTTACACCAAGACAAGTGGATATTTCAAGATTAGAATTGCAGCTCCAATTTAAGAAAACTCATTGCGGTGAGACTGACAGTCTTAGTCACCATTCCCTTTTAAAATATGGAGGGAAAAAAACATGCAATGAAAGTAAATTGTGACTGAGGATAACATTCTGTCTGACATCTCCTTAAATGTGTTGCATTGAAGAAAGTCATACAGGTTTGGAACAACATGAGGGTGAATGATAAAATAATTTACAATAATAATAATAATAGTTCTTATTATTAAATTATTATTATTATTCTGTAATACATGTTAAATGTGTATTATGTAATGGAATATTGGGGAGTAAACGTCCATTGTGTTGCATATGAAAGTAACTAGTTACTTGCTACTTGAGTATTCTTTTAATTGGATACTTTTTTACTCTTACTCAAGTAATTATTAACATCATTACTTTTACTTCTACTTGATTAATTAATTAATTTATTTTTTATTTTATTTTTTTTCAAGTAATTGTACATTTACTTGAGTACAGATTTTGGCAACTCTACCCACCTCTGCGCTTGACCACATTAAAGTTCAATTCAGTTACCACAGCCTATGATGTAACATGTAAGTAGTGTTTTCCATTTTGCGCGAATAACTTTGATCAGATCTCTCTATCCGAGTGTATTGCAATCCAGCTAAAGATTATCCAGATACTATTTGGATATGAAACGCATGTTAAGGCAAGGTGTAAATGGAGCCAATGACGTAATGCTTTTTTTTGTCCGTTTCTATTAAGTTATTCAAAAATACATTAAAAATTTTATTCACACAAAACAATTACTTGAATGCGCCTGAACTATGAAGAATTGTATTTATTTATTTATTTTTTAGTTCAGTTATTTAATTTTTTTGCTGTGGCTTAAAGTCAAAAACATCTCATTAAAAGACTTAATCAAAAGACATTAGAAGTTGTAAAAGTTGAAATTCTTGAAAATAGAAATGTTGGAAGAAGTTTGTAATAATAGTTGAGTATTATTTCTTTTTAAAAATAAGCAATGAAACAATTTTGTTTAATAATGTTTAAAAAAGGGGGGCCTGGTTAGCTCAGCGAGTATTGACGCTGACTACCACCCCTGGAGTCACGAGTTCGAATCCAGGGCGTGCTGAGGTTCTCCAGCCAGGTCTCCTAAGCAACCAAATTGGCCCGGTTACTAGGGAGGGTGGAGTCACATGGGGTAACCTCCTCATGGTCGCTATAATGTGGTTCTCGCTCTCGGTGGGGCATGTGGTGAGTTGTGCGTGGATTCCACGGAGAATAGTGTGAAGCTTCCACACGCGCTAGGTCTCCATGGTAATGCGCTCAACAAGCCACGTGATAAGATGTGCAGATTGACTGTCTCAGTCGCGGAGGCAACTGAGATTCGTCCTCCACCACCTGGATTTAGGCGAGTCACTACACCACCACGAGGACTTAAAAAGCGCACTGGGAATTGGGCATTCCAAATTGGGGAGAAAATAAAAAAAATTATAATAATAATATTTAAAAAAAGTAGGATATTTCAAGTGAGGATGTACTTCCTTTAGGATGAAATCTGATTGTCACTAATGACCAAAGGGAAACAAAAGAACTGTGAGGTTGAAATCTGTAGGCATAGTTCCTCTTCCTCTTTGACTCATTATCATTGTTCAGAAGCTGGTGCTTAGACGGAGGAGAGTTTCTGCCTCTCTGGGTTTGAACTGCATTTTCTGCTCCAAGATGACATTTATTGACCCTTGTTCAGTGGAGCATGACTTTACAGTTCTGCAGGAAATAATATAGTGACACTAAAAAGAGTGGGTCTCCTGATAAGTGGGCTCTTTTCCCAAACCTAGTGAGCTGCCCATATGGCAGTATTTTAAGGCATCACAAGCACGCTCCCAACATGAAGGCTGTTCCAAAAGGTAGGCATCATAATTATGCTGCTTTAAAAAATAAAGTTCTTATTTTGGCCAAATTCAAATTGTAAATTCAGTCCAAACTGATGCAGTAAGCAAGCAAAAAATTGTAAATACACATGAAAAATACCATACATTTGGGTGGAACCTGTGATGTGGCAATTGGAAGACCCTTAATTGTTTTTGTATTAAAATTTTCTGCAGACAGTGCAAGAACTTTTCTAAGGTTAAAATAGACCTGCAATAAATCTGTAAGCTAAAAACACAAATGAGGATTTAATAATTAGGCCTGTTTCCATTATTATTGTCTGACATATGGCCAAATACGAACATGTAAAATTAAAGTTCATATATTTGAGCAAAAAATGTATGTACATATTCAGTATTCAATATTCAAATATGTTACATATATGAAAATGGCAATTTTTGTAATATTTTGAAATATGCAGTATGTTGCATATTGCACACTGTATTAAGCACTTCAAATTAAAATCACATTTTACTATCTAACTAAGGGAATTTTAAGCGAATATAGAAATGCTATTAACGAGGGGGTTTTGTGTCTCATTCGCTGCACTGTGCTGTGGTGTACGTGTGCTGTCTGCGGTCCCGCGAAACTTTAGACAAGGATTGTGATAGTGAACACAAAACGTTCCGGTATCACTTTCACATTTGTATAATAGCAAATGTTCTTGGCCATTGTGGGTTCATGCAGGTAGGGTTAATGACATGCAGTGACACAGAGGAGTCGTCGAGGAGGAGACGCTTACTTTGTTACTGTGGAGATGAGAACGGCAGCTGTGCAGTTGAATATGTCGCGACTGCTTCAAGCTTTTCAAGCAATTGTTTTGCTGCTGTCAGACATGGAGGAAAGCGATGGGAATACCTCAGATTCATGATTTATGTGGAAAATTTGCGGAAATTATATAAAGTTTTAAGCGACCGTAAATAATGCTGAGATTGCTTGAATTTGCAAGAATTTGTGATCGCAAAATCACAGAGGGACTGTTAAGTAATTTATTAGTCAAATCTCCCTTGAGTGAGTTGTTGCCTTTGTACAGCATTCCAAATCAATCACTTGTGAACTGATCCATTTGAGTTAGGGTGTTGCCTTAAAAGGTACTTGCATATGTATGGCTCACTAGCAGGGATGTGATTCTTCTGGATTACTCTGGAATTAAATTTTTTCCGACCTAAATATATGATCCACGTGAATTGTGTAAATCTGTTAAAAAATAAATAAAATGGTTGTGTTCATATTTCTTCGGGGGGGTTAATATGTTATCGACAATATCCTGTTTAGTGCATTCTCTAAGCATTTTTCACCCCAACAAGTGTCATTCAAACTTCCCTCGGAACTGATTCATTCACTTAAAGGTCATTGCTGCTTCTGCATCACGCACACACTTTGTTGAGAACACGAGAGAAGGAGGCACCTGATTCTCACTGCCAGGACTTTATTCAAGTAAGCCAAAAGAAAGTGGTTGGACATGAAACGGGTTTGAACCGTTGCCACTGTTGCTGACAGGTGAAATATTGCTAGCTGCAATTCATGTGTCACAGACGTGATATTTGCGGTGAAATCGTGAAATGTATCTTAACATATAAAGTGTCCATTGCCAGTATATAGAACCATTTGTATGTATAATCATAAAACCCTGCAGATGCAGTCCAGACATTGGGAACATTTCAGTCTAGACAAATGTTTCCCCCGTTTAGATCGGGAAATTAACTTGGTTGGATGTAGTAAAAGGGGAGACCACTCTCTGTAAAAATCTCTATAAAAAGAATTTAAATGCACAATCCAGAAATAATACTAGCCACACAATGAAGAGGGGTCAGTACTCCCCAGAGCATGTACAATATTACATTTTTATACACTGTCATTTTCACGTTAATGTGGAAAAATCGTGACAATTGTAAAAGCAGCACTTACAGTAAGTACATATTGAAGGAACGCTCTTTAAAATAATTCAAATAGCGAAGCTTGTCAAAACGATCCCTTCCCAAATGTTGGCAATAGTTGCCTAATATAGACTTCATTCTGAGCTCTGTTTGGGTGGTTTTGTGCTGATCAACAATAGCTATGTGTTTGTTAAAAATTATTGGTAACACTTTACAATAAGATTTTATTTGTTAACATTAGTTAATGCATTAGGTATCATGAAATAAATATTAACAATATTTTAACAATTATTAATAACACTACCACCCCTGGAGTCACAAGTTCAAATCCAGGGTGTGCTGAGTGACTCCAGTCAGGTCTCCTAAGCAACCAAATTGGCCCAGTTGCTAGGCAGAGTAGAGTCACATGGGGTAACCTCCTCGTGGTGTGATTAGTGGTTCTTGCTCTCAATGGGGCACGTGGTAAGTTGTGCGTGGATCGCGGAGTGCGGGTTGACGGTCTCAGAAGCGGAGGCAACTGAGACTTGTCCTCCGCCACCCGGATTGAGGTGAGTAACTGCGCCACCACGAGGACCTACTAAGTAGTGGGAATTGGGCATGCCAAATTGTTAGAAAAGGTGATTAAAAAAATGTATTAATAAAAATAAATAAATGATTAATAACAGTTATATTTTTTTCTTTGTCCCCCACTTTGCTCAGTACATTTTCCTGCTTTTTTGTGCTTAGCCGATCACATGCCTGCACAAGGTTTTAAAACAGAGCCATAGACACACTTTAAAGGGAGTGCCAACCTTTCAGGCGGTGGATTTTGGGCCTGTATTTAGACTTATCAGTGCAGAGGCTGGTTGTGCATGTTTGCTCACATAAATAAAAACATGATATGTTGTTTGTTAGAGATGTTTTCACAGAGGCTAGTTTTGTACATCAGTTTATTAATCACAAGCTCACAGAACTTTTACCAATCAGTTAATATAAACATTCCTGTTAATCTTTCAATTGAAAGTAATCAATTTTACGATCTCACTTTTTGTCTTGTTTGAGGTTGTGATCTCAGCTGTCATTAAAAGGCCATTTCTTGTGTGGTGTTGTTGCAGCCTGTGCTTGTCTCTGGGGTGCACAAAAAACTCAACGGTAGCCTGTGGAAGGCCGAGTCCTTCAACCAAGAGTTTGCCGACCACCAGGGGGACCTTTTGAACTGCAAGGATGGAGTAATGTCCAACTCAGGCGTCAAGGAGTTCTGGGACGGCTTTGAGGATCTCACGAGTGAGTGTTATTTTACACGTGTCATTTTAAGTCAACAAAGAAACAATTTTCATATTTATTAGTGTACTGTATTTCTTATTATGCGAGTCATGCTCTCTTTACAGAGCGTCCTAAGTCTAAAGACGGAGAAACCGTGGTGTATCGGCTGAAAGACTGGCCATCTGGGGAGGAGTTTATGGCTTTGATGCCTTCCAGGTACCTTATTGACACCAAAACACTTATTAATAATAAGCATGCTGGTAAGCTAAAGTTATTCGCTCAATTTACCAGCCAGAATCTTGTTATCATGAATTTAAAAAAAGAATAATAATTTTTGTCTTTGTAATCTTTAATAAAAATGGTGTAGCAACTTTCCATTCCGTTTGACGTTATAGGTTGCGCTTGCAATGTTAAGCAATAGACAGTTAGCTAGTTGGGTCTATTCTTCTGTCAAATGCACACTTTTTTTCTTTTCTCATTGAGTATCCTGTTTTACTCTGAAATACAACACATTATGGAAATAAAATGGGTTATGAATGCCATTTCACGTTGACTTTAAATGTTTCATTCTTGCGCTCTGAAAGGACATAAATCAGCTCTGTTTCGGTACGAAATGTGTTGTTGAAGTATGTGCTGTGATGACGTGCTTTAACGTGTTCATGTCATTTTTGTGTAGGTATGATGATCTCATGAAGAACCTCCCTATGCCAGAATATTCAGACCCAGAGGGAAACTTCAACCTGGCCTCCCATCTGCCCTCCTTCTTTGTGCGGCCGGACTTGGGCCCTCGTCTCTGCTGCGCTTATGGTACGGCAGCTCCCTCTGAGAAACACACACATGCACACATTTCTAGTTTAGTTTCAATTTTATAAGCGGCTTGCAGTGTTTTCTGCATATGTTTATAGTAAAGAATTTTATAATTTAATCACAATTTACATACAATTTCTGATTGAATCGCACAAAACTGGTCAAGAACATATCTTGGTCATATTTCACCCCCAGATTAAAAGAGGGAAATATATTGTATTTTGGTTAAAGAAAATGAAGCCAATTATAGGACCATTAAGATGTTTTTGTAGTGTGACATTATTCTTATGACAATTAAGCATGTGTTAATTAGTTTTACTTAGTATTAGTTTAATAATGAGAATAATTGGAATTACAAAATCATTAAAAATTAAAACATGTTTATGTATAATGATAGAGAACTTAGGTGGGGTTGGTGAGCTTAATTGCCATGAAAGTAATGCCACAAAGCAAATATACAGTATATTGCAAATATATTATATGCAAAATATTATTTATTTTAAATCTAATGAGAATAATTGGAATTACAAAAACATTTTAGAGTAAAACATGTTGATGCATTACGGTAATGAGAATTTAAATTTATTGCATGCAAAATATAAATTACTTTGTAGGGTTGAAGTATGACTCAGACATGTTTACCCCTAAAGTGCACATAAAAATAAAAGCAACAACAAAATTGCTGCTAACTAACTAATAACCAGCTTTGTTAATTGAATGGTGTATTACCCATGTCACAGGTGTGGCGGCGTCTCAGGAGCAGGATTTCGGCACCGCTAACCTGCACATGGAAGTGTCGGATATCGTCAGTGTGCTGGTTTACGTAGGAGTGACCAAGGGGAATGGTGTCCTCTCCAAAACGGGTAATCTTGAGACCACGCTCAACACACAACTGTCAAAAGCCACTGTCCATTTAATAAACTTGATCAGATTAGTCGCTGGGGGAAAAGCCACCTCCTCAAGCACAAATCTTCCCTAGCCCCCTCTACACGAGAGCTCACAGAAAAAACATGTAGAAGAACCTACCCTGGATGCAAAATTTGGAGATTGTAGATTGGGAATGATTATACTGTATTCTAGATATGAAGTAAAATGATTTATTTTTTTATTTATGACTTAATAATTAATGCATAAAAGTTTAAACAGGCTATAGTCGCTACTGTACCTTTACATTTACATTTATTCATTTAGCAGATGCTTTTATCTAAAGCGACTTACAGAAGAGGGATAATACATTATAAGCGATTCATATTAAGGAGACAGTGGTATGAAAAGTGCTGCATTACAAAGTTTCACTAGCACCTTTAGGACTTATAGACTATGTACAAGACTACACTGATCAGCCACAACATTAAAACCACCTGCCTAATATTGTGTAGCTCCCCCTTGTGCCGCCAAAACAGCGTCAACCCACATCTCAGAATAGCATTTGTACAGAGTGGTTATCTGAGTTACCGTAGACTTTATCAGTTTGAACCAGTCTGGCCATTCTCTGTTGACCTCTCTCATCAACAAGGAATTTCCGTCCACAGAGGTGCCACTCACTGGATGTTTTTTGTTTTGGCATCATTCGGAGACTGTAGTGCATGAAAATCCCAGAAGATCAGCAGTTACAGAAATACTCAAACCAGCCCATCTAGCACCAACAATCATCCATGCGATTATCTAATCAGCCAATTGTGTGGCAACAGTGCAGTGTATAAAATCATGCAGATACAGGTCAGGAGCTTCAGTTAATGTTCACATCAATCATCAGAATGGGGAGAAAGGTGATCTCAGTGATTTTGACCTTGGCATGATTGTTGGTGCCAGATGGGCTGGTTTGACTATTACTGTAACTGCTGATCTCCTGGGATTTTCACGCACAACAGTCTCAGAATTTACTCCGAATGGTGCCAAAAACAAAAAACATCAAATGAGTTGCAGCTCTGTGGACGGAAATGTCTTGATGATGAGAAAGGTCAACAGAGAATGGCCAGACTGTTTCAAACTGATAAAGTCTACGGTAACTCAGATAACCGCTCTGTACAATTGTGGTGAGAAGAATAGCATCTCAGAATGCTATTCTGAGATGCAGGTTGGCGCTGTTTTGGCAGCACGAGAGGGACCTACACAATATTAGGCAGGTGGTTTTAATGTTGTGGCTAATCGGTGTATATATCCTATGTTATGATTGGCTGTCCTCTGTGTACATAGTTCACACTCTTGTTCATTAGAACAGGCGAAGTTGCCTAATGAATCAGTGTTGGTATGCACATGTAGCCGGTCAAATGTTAATGTGCTCATCGTTTTGATGTCATAACTATGATGATTTCTGAATGACCTGGACTTAGTTTCCAATATTAAGTGTAAGTTGTACTTCTGTAGCGTTCAATCTTTGCGTCTTGTCCCGTATGTCTCGAGGAAACGTCTTCTGCTAGTCCACCCCCTTCTCCTCCTCCCTGCTGTGATCATCTTTCTATTTTTATCCACTGTCTCATGGGCAGACACGAGGAGAATACATAAAAGCCAGACACCCACGCACACTCCTAACCATTAATTTTTTAAACATCGCTCTATCTTCAAACAAGAATGGTGCTCTCTTCCAGCCAGATTGCCTTTTTAATAAATTAAGCTGACTGTGTAATATGTATTCTGTGTGTGTGTTTGTGACCACATTAATGTGTTTGCGCAAAACACACAGGAGTGCTTAAGAGGTTGGAGGAGGAAGATCTGGATGACAATGTGAAGAAAAGATTAAAGGACTCGAGCGAGACTCCCGGAGCCTTGTGGCACATCTACACGAGTAAAGACGGCGAGAAGATTAAAGAGTTTCTGCACAAGGTTATTTCCTTTTGATTTCTCCTCCTGATCTTGAAATAATACAGTGCATCATTGCTGTGACGCAGTCTGTTGATCTCGGTCGGTGAGTGTCCTTATAAAACTTCTCCTTCTAGCAGACGTTTTATAGGAAACAATTAATCACTGTCCTTCCTGTTAATGGAGTGCCTTACTTTCAAAGAACTAATGTTGTCATGTAGGAAATGTCTCAGGCATTTCTCTGAAATGACCCTAGTTTCTCAGAGTTTGTCTGCTTGGAAAATTATAAACTATTTAAAATAGTCATAGTTCACCCAAAAATGAAATATTTACAGGATAATTTATTCACCCCCATGTTATACCAAACCTGTATGACTTTCCTCCTTCCGTGGAGCAGAAAGGAGTTGTTTATCAGCATGTTCACACTGCTCTTTTCCATATAACAAATGTTTATGGTGACCAGGGGATGTTAAGCTTCAAAATTAACAAAATTTGAGTATACATTGACATACTTGACAGCATTAATACCTCACCAAGATGGAATTATGATGTTTATTTTACTGTTTACGTGAGATCAACCAGTGTTTGTCTTGCTATCTACGTAATGAGCATCCCTGGAATAAAGTACAAGGTCGAGCTTGTGATCATAAGACCCAAAAAGACGATTGTTCAAATGAAAATCACAAATGATCAGAAAATCAGTTTTTTTTTTACCATAATACAATTCAAATACGGCCCCTTTAGGCATGTCTAGCAGAACCGAATACACCAAGCTACTTTGAAAATGTGGAAAAGATAATGAAATTAAAAGACTTTCAGTGACTAGAAATTAAGTTTCAGTCTGTTCCCACACAAAGCTATTGTATGAATTCAGAAGACTTGGTATATAATACAAAAATAGTATTGACTACTTTTATGATTCTTTAATAGTCTCTTGGCGTTTTACAGCCCCTTGTCACAAAGTTTTTTTTTTTTTTTTTATTGTGCTAAAAGAGCAGCGTGAATATTAATCTTAATTTCTTTTGTATTCTGTGAAAGTAATTTGTTTAATATGAAAGTTGAAACTTTCTCCAATGACATAAACACGTGATTTTACGGTTGTCTGTCAACCACAAAGAGCCAACACTGCTAGTGTTCGATTCACTTTGGAGAATATTTGTATTCTCTTAAATAAGTGTAAATCAAAGAAAATGATGTGTTTACTCAGGTTAGGTTGGACTGTGTGCAGATCTTTTGTCCTCACACTGTCTTTTTATACTTTATGTTTGCATGTGTTTGGTCATGACAGGTGGCGAAAGAGCAGGGTGTGGAGATCCCAGCGGATCATGACCCGATTCGTGAGCCAGGATGGTACTTGAGCCGCAAGCTGCGTCAGAGGCTGTTGGATGAACACAGCGTTCAGGGCTGGACTGTGGTGCAGTTTCTGGGAGATTCAGTCCTGATCCCCGCTGGAGCCCTGCATCAGGTCTTACAACACACCATCCACTTCAGTGATTTTTCTGATGCATATTGCGTATGATTGTGCATGTTTACATGCACGTTCTTACACTGATTATGCAGAATAAGCCGACATGTGTGTGGTCATGTAAACGCATTAAACAGTGTTCCTTTATTGCTGTAATGTCATAAACAGTGTAAGAAAAAACAATCAACACAGATAGATTTTTGCCCATTACCACGATTTTGTGTTACATTTAAACACCTTTACCGGTGTTCTTACCGGCTTATCCAATGAACGCATGTGTTGTGCGCATGCCTCTTCGTGGTTTGATGTCAAAAGCAGAGAATAACTCCATTATTTCCAATCTTTTGCATGCAGCTAAACAAATGCGAACCTCAGTCTAGCCTCACAGCCTGACTTTTGACTATTGGCATAAAATCTGGCCCACATTGCAGCTTATTCTTAGACATGAAGAGACCATCTGACGGACATGTAAAACAACCAACTGCAGTTTCCTTCCTACATGAAAAGACTCAAAGATATCTTGTTGAAGTGCTACTAAGCATCTCAGAAGTATCTTTCAAAGACTTGATGACTTTGATTAGTTTTTATCAAGACTTTGTTTCATAGTAGTCTGATGAAAGCCTGTGCCCTCTGAGTCTGACTCCCGAAAATGGTGTAGCAGCCAGCCAATCAGATTAGAGCTGATGATTGTGGCTGTTCTTACCTTTTTGTGCACAATATGCATCAGACGGTCAGTGAACCCACCCTCTGAAGCTATGTCATACTTGAAGAATTGTTCTGGGTTAAATCCAAGATAAAATTGGAGTTACAGTGAGGCACTTACAATGGAAGTACAATTGGGACCATTGCATGAATACATAGTTTTAAAAGTATAGCCACAAGACGTAAACATTATATGTGTTAAACATTATAATTAAACATAATTTTGTTGTGGCAATGCCAGTAAACCCTGTAATCCAAGTATTGGATATAACTTTACACAGAAATGGTTAATAACCGATTTTATCACACTAAAATAAAATCACACTTAGCGTTTATGTACTGGCCTACTCACTGTAAGTGCCTCACTGGAACCATTTATTCACTGGAACCAGTTATTTTTTTTTAAATGAGGCACAAGTCGAAATTATTTTCCATGGTAATCAATATTATACCACAAATGCTGTTAATTGAGCTTCACCTGGAACATTCCTTTAAATGATGGCATGGATTTGCTTAATCAAGTTGTATGTACTGTATACTTACAATAACATCAAGGTGATAAAGGGTTCTCACCATGCATATTGTAGTTGCCTTAGATATATGATGTATTATTGTTGTCATGTGACCATGTATGATGAAATGCCTCGAACAATTGCAGGCTAAATTGAATTCAGCAGACAAACACACATTGGAGTATGTACATCTTGTATGTGATTGTCACAGGCTAATGTTTGTGTCATGTGTACAGGTGCAGAACCTTCACAGCTGCGTCCAGGTGATCAATGACTTTGTCTCTCCGGAGCATGTGGTGCATTCGTTTCACTTAACCCAGGAACTGAGATCCTCCAAAGAGGAAATCAACTATGAAGATAAGCTACAGGTAGAATGAAAACACTGTTTCGTCACTCTCAATACACCCTTAATGAATAGATCACAGACCACAGAATTAAACACATGCAACGCTGCTGGATCAGAGATAGCTCTGCCTTAGAGATCTGCAACCTGACCCAGGCCCCACGGGAACCGAGATCCCGACGGGTTTGGGGCCGGATTCGGGTCAGTTTTTCAAGTAGGGGTTTGGGTTGGGTTTGTAATTAATGATAAATTAAACAGGCCTACCGAACTTGTTTCACGCACACGCTCTCACTCACAGACACGTGCGAATGGATGAGTTAGGGGTCGTTCACACCAAACGTGTTTTTGCATGCATCTGTTCTGTTTTTCCCTTGTTTTCCTATGTAAATACATGCTGGACGAATGTCTTTGACTGTTGCACCGCATTTCGCTGTTTCTTCAGCAACTTGGGCAGGATTGGCACTTTTTATACACTGTATCAAGTTAAAAAGAACTTCAAATTGTCAAAAACGCTTGTCGAGACACCTGCACTCTCTTTCATTCTTTGTGCTGCGTCTAGACTTAGTGCAGGTGTAAATACAACGATTTAACGTTCTGAACAAGTTCTGGCTGCATAGAGGGGACTGTTACATTGTTTCATAGTATTCCAGATTGTTCTGCACCAATTAAAGTTTCAGCATATAAACGGTAAGGCTATGCTTTTTTTTCCCTTCTGCTCTAGTGCACTGAGTGGCTGCCATCCCTTGTTAAAACTGTATGTTTACCATTTAAATATTATTACAAATGTTGCCTATATGCTTACATAAAATATAGCCTATTGCAACAGTACTTGATAGAAGAAATTATAAAGATAGTGAATGATTTTGGGTTCGGGCTTATAATTTGACGGTATCGTTTGGGCCGGGTAGGGTCTCGGGTACAGGTCGGGTTCGGGTTTCATTTTAAGGCCCGTGCAGACCTCCACTCTGCCTGTGTTCCAACTCTCATAAATCTGTTTCATCACCTGCATCCAGCACATCTCAAATTGTGTATTATTTAATAAAATTCAGAGGTGGAAATACATTTTTGGGATTAAATGGCTGCTTATCTTGATTTGCTAAAACTAATTTCACAGCTAATTTTATGTACACTAATTAAATAATATCCTCACGCTTTTTGCTTAATTTGGCAGAATTACAGATTGATTGGAAATGATGCCCAATAAAAATATTCTGCTCACAAGTGATATTTACCTAAAATCACTTGTCTCATATTTCATCTCAAGCATGCTCTTCTCTGACACTTTTGACAACTTGGTGAAAGAGTACACTAACCTTTGGAAAAAAACTTACCAAGGGCAAAATTTTGGTGGAAATTTGGTTGTAATTTTTGAAAATCTTATAGAAATAATTTTAACACAATAAATACTGAATGACTTATGTTTATTTCACTCTTTGTTTAGATTATCATAGATTAAATATTTAGTAATTTGTATTTTTATCATGGATTTTCATAGTTTAATATTGAAAGTCTGTGTCTTTGAACATCTGTACACAAAGGACATTTAAAAACAGGGTTCCCACATATCCTGGAAAACCTGAGATTTTGCAATGCAATTTTCCAATCATGGAAAAGTCATGGAAAATTGTAAAAAAAAAAAATATCTAAATATCCTAGAAATTAATTATTTGTCCTGGAAAATATTTAAGTATAATAAAACGGTTTGACTGTGTTGCTAACAAGGATTCTGTTACATGTACAAAAACATGGTAATGATCGGGACCGATTGGGACTCAGAATAGGAGTCAAATACACAAATTTATATAGTTTTGTCACTGCCGGCAGCGCGCATTGTGAAACATCAATGGTTAAGGCGCTTACACCCTCATGATTGATTACAGCAGCAGCCAATCATGTACTTGGCAATTGCGCTCCAACCGAGGCAGATCCCTTGATTTGTTACAGTTACGGCCTGGCTTGGCCACAGCAGTGCGTGCACAGTGAGAAGCGGCACTCGTGAAACTTCTCATTCATAAACAAACTGAATGAACATGTACCGACTGCCTGAATGAGAGGGGCATGTTGTATGTTTACTTCAGCATCGGAATGCAAGTCTACCTTGTTCATCACGGAGAGAAAAGGGCGGAAGAGCTATTAATGTGTAAAACAGGGTTCCCGCAGATCCTTAAAATGTCTTAAATTCAGTTTTCTGAAATTTAAGGTCATAAAAAGTCCTAAATATCTTAAATGATACACCAAAAGTCTTAATTATCATTTAAAGAGGTCTTAAATTTGGGAGCAGAAAGACAGGAATCGTGATATGACCTAATCTGATTATCAAACTTAAAAAGAATACGTTTAAAAATAATTAAATAAGTGCATGCGCTGCATCCCTCAAAGTGAAAACGTGAGTCTTGTATTTTCTCCAAGCACATGGGTGCTTGTGAGTGTTTCCAGCTGTTGCAGAGCAGTTCGCAATCATGAAGCCATATCGAAAATTTATAACAAGCGATCACTCATGATCAGCTGTTGATGATGATGATATAGGCTGCATCCGAAACCAGGAAAATGCTGCCTCTGGAGGCTGTATATGGAGGTAAGAAGGGATCAAGGCATGTCCAAATCCAGTGTTTGCGTCACATCCTGTCTACTGAGATACCTTCATTTGATCGATTTTTGAAGGCAGCATAGATGTATCCTTCGCTGCCAATGAAATCTCACAATCCTGTGTGCGTGGATCCATAGCGGTTGAGCTGAAGAAAAAAATGATGGCCGAAGGGGCAGATGATAGCCAATTACGTTTTTTCCAACTTTTGATTTAATTTCTAGCAAGAAATGAGTATTGTAGATATGAAATATACACTTGGTTATCGCCAAAACTCTCTTGATTTTGTTCTAGATTATTAGACCATTTTGGATCGGTTGATGCATCACCTTTAGTGGGCACCAGATGGTGTTAATCAGTTGCTGGTATCCTAGCAACGAGGTGACATTACACTGCCTCAGTAGCCTGTCCAAAACCAGTTTCTGGAGGTCCGCAGGCCAAGTGCCGTAGGTAATCACAGCAGTGCTGATTAGGGCCATATAGCATGATTACGAGTGTGATATTGCTTATATACAACAATTCAATTAACAAATACATTTTTAAAAATTTGGAAAAACTGAGTACGGTCACAAAAAACGCATTTGTGCATGGAACTACTTTCTTACGCGACGGATCTGCCATTGCTAGTTCAAACCAAATGATGTGTCCAAGCCTTCGTTATTCAAAAATGTAACTTTAGAACTAAAATCATGGCTTGGGCTGTTTCTAACAAGTTATTGGTGCGTGCGTGTGAGAGAGAGAGAGATGGAACGTGTGTGATCACCTGTTGATGATGCTGTAGTCTGTTAGTCAGCTTTCTGAAGATAATGTCATTTTGGTGAAATGCATCCTATTTTTTCAGTGGAAAAATAGCCGTACAAGCGGGATATTCGTTCCCATTTCGCGGTAACCGGTGCACAACTGGCTCATATTGCACACAAAAATGGTCTTTTGCCTCCACCTGCTGGCTAACATATGTAATGTCACAATATTAAATGTAAAGAGACAGATGGCACTTAACACATATGCACTGCTCTTACACTTTAGTTTAGAACGGCACAAACACAAGCAGACTGATACAAACAGTGAAGTGTCCGAGTGTTGATGGTGCGAGACCATCAGTACTCATGAAACGTCTCTTGTCCAATCAGATTCGAGGACCGGAACTAACTTGTGTGTGTGTGTGTAAAACATGTCTTGAGTATTTTAAACTTGCATATATCCTACCCTGTTTTACTGATGATCAATGTTAAGGCCATGTAGAATGTGTGCCTCTGCCTGTTTAAGTAAGTCTGTGATACATGATTTATATTGAGATTGTGTGGGTTTGATTTGGTATGGGGATACAGTATAAATTTTATTTGTTCAGGTCTTGGAAAAAGGTCTTAAAAAGTCTTAAATTTGATTTTAAAAACTCTGTAGCAAGCCTTTAAAAGTGACTGATATTTATACACTTTGAGGGGCTTTTCACATGACTCGCGTCAGCAACCTCCAACTTCACACCAAAGTGTTTAACACACGTTTTTGCCTCACAAATTATGTCTTTGGATAATTTTTTTATATTTATTGTAGCTTTGTGCTCTCAAAGTTATGAAGATATTAAATGTCTCATCATTTATTTTAATTAATTATTACCTTATTGTATCCGAGTATCCAGAGAGTTATTGATCTACAGTAATTACATTTACCAAAAAAAAAAAAAGAAAAAAAAACCTTAACATAAACAAGTCCACTTTTTACTTTCTGCAATCAAAGAAATTGCCATTTTTTTCTCTTCCAAATAAATGTTTTCAATGGTTATTGTGCACACCTCCTGCTTTCTTGTGTTGCAAGCTCGTAAATTCACCCCTCCATGACACATTCTGCAGCTCTTGTCTTGGAGGGCAAAGCGCCGCTTTGAGTGTTGATGCCTCGACTCAACTCATGTGAAATGTGCTTTACCATGAGGAAAGGACATTATTGAAACTCAAAATTATTGTTGTCTTTTCTGATAAAAGTCATGCTCAGCAGTTTAAATACTGTAGGAAATGTATACAGAAGATCTGCTTTGTTCTTATAATGCTTAAAGGAATATTCTGGGTGCAATACAAGTTAAGCTCAATCGAAAGCATTTTTGGCATAATATTGATTACCACAAAAATAATTTAGACTCGTCCCCCCTAAAATCTGGGTTACAATGAGGCATTTACAATGGAAGTGAACGGGGCCAATTTTTGGATGTTAAAATATTCACTTTTTCAAAAGTTTAAACACAAGACATAAAGGATATGCATAAAAACATGATTTTACTGTGATAAAATCACTTACATTTTCTGTGTAAATTTGTGGCCAATTTTACAACTTTGTTACCTTGATGATGTAATGTCAACAAACCCTAAAATGACTAAAAATGAAGATTTAAACAACTTTACAGCTCAAATAATACATGAGTTTTAACAGAAGAATTAATGTAAGTACTTTTTATAAAATTATAAGCTTCACATTTCTGTGTTTAAACCCTTCAAAAATTGGCCCCATTCACTTCCATTGTAAGTGCCTCACTGTAACCTCCATTTTTTCTTCTTTTTTTTTCTTCTTCTTTTTTTTTTAAAAAGGAGGGACAAAATTAACTTTTGTGGTAATCAGTATTATGACACAAATGCTGTCGATTGAGTTTAATTTGTATTGAACCCGGAACATTCCTTTAAACATATTCTACGGAAGTCAGTAGATTTGACATGTACATTTTAATAAAGGAGAAGATAAGGATGCTATTGATACTCATTGATATTATTAGACTATTATTATTGTCTTTTTGGATGAAAAGTCATGCTCGGCAGTTCACAAACTGAAGGAAGACTATAGATCTTCTTTGTTCTTATAATGTTTAAATACTATAAAGTCTCTTGGCAGATTTCGGTCGTGAACATCTCAAAATGATTCAGTGAATCACTCATTGCACATAAGACGCTCATTTGTCACCACCTAGTGGTATTTCCAGAAGTGGTCACTAAACTAATCAATTAATCAAACTGAACAGATTTGTGAAACAGAAGCAAGCCACACCAAAATATCCTTTTATTTTTGCAGCTAATTCTGCACAATTGTTCAGATACATTTCTTTACTTGAATCATTAATTTGAATTATTCTTAACTATTTAGCTTAAGTTGGTGCTTTTAGCTTATTCTTAAAAAAAAAATAACCCCGGAAAACACAGTGATTGTCTCAACTTTTTCGACCCTCATGAGTTTGCGTCCCTGTGAGTTGTAAACTTTAGACAATGATGACAGTCGGACTACTGATCTTTTTTTATTTATTATGAATTCACACTGGGTTGGTAGCGTGGTGATTCAGCCTTAATACTTCGGGATATGAATTCATTTTCAATAATTCAACAATCGCAGTTACTACATGTTCATGTTTGAATGTACAATTAATCAAATTAAAATTGTGATATGTCCTAGTGTGATAATTAAATTAAAAAAGTCTGTGATTTAATTAATAATAAATAAATAATCTGCAAGTGATGCACGCTTCAAAATGAATGTGTAGATCCAACCGCTCATACGCTGAAAACACCTCATCATTGTCATCTCACACACAAGAGCACGCATGATGATCGAGACAGAGAGCACTCTGAAGTGCACAGCACATGCAGACTATGTGTTTATTTATTAAATCACAGCTTTACGGGGATTAATAATCACACTGGGCCATGGAGCAAACTGCTTATCTGGTGATGAGAAACTACCGTCAAAAACACACAGAAGTTAAAATCTATTCATTCTAATCAAAATCAAACCCTGAGACATAAAAATGGCCAGAAGTTGAAGAAACACCCATTTATATAGAATTCAACTGACGTGTGGTCACAGGTTCGTGTAGACAATGGCTTAAACTATCTGTTTTATAATGGAACACAGATTTGTTAGTGCAGCAAATCAGTGGCAGGCCACAGCGAATTACTGTAATTAATCTTGAAAATAGACACCTCACAATTTGTCCACATTTAACGTTTATATTTTTCATAGTCAGTTCAGTTTGTCAGTTTCAATGTGATTTTAGTCTGTTTTTAACTGTATTCTAACAGCACGCTGTCTGTCTCTCTCAGGTGAAGAACATCTTCTACCACTGTGTGAAGGATGCTGTGGGAACTTTAAAGAGGTGCTGTGCAGAGGAGGAAGAGGAGACAAACTCATGACACACTCTCCCTCGTCAGCCCACGACCGCCCATCAACACTTTACCCCAAATATGCACACTAACGCTCACTTCATGTACCTCCAGTGCCAAGCAGAGTAGAACACCAGGAAACTGTATTTATTTGTTACTTACACCACAGCAGTATAGCAGCCCATCAGGACGACTGTGATTGACACAAACATATCTGAAGATTATCCGACAGCACCGCTGTCCCGACTAGTATTTGCTTGTCTGTTTGATTCTTTTGTTCTTTCATACTGTATAATTTCAGTGGAATATTGTATTTATTTTTAGGAATCCTGCGCTCTGTTGGAGATCAAATAAATGTAAATGTGACTTGTACAGTTTGCTAATGGATTTCTGATGCCGCTCACTACTTTGGAGACTTGGAGTTACTGTGAGAGTGATCAGCTATTTCGTGTCCTCATGCCATATCTTTTGAGAAAAATGAACTGCCAAACAATTGTAAACATTGTAAAGTTCTATTATGTAAAGAAAGACTTAAAGAATAACACACTTCAGCATTTTATTAAGAAGTATTCACTGTAAAATGCATACATTTACAAAAAAAAAAGTTGTAAGTTATTTAAGGAAATTGTCTAATTTCTTTCTCCTTTCTATGTGAAGATTTACTATGGAGAACTTTTGAAGTTCAATGAAAAAAAGGAAATCGTACTATGCTGTGTAAATATATACATATATACATTCACTGATGTATTTTTTTAAAACATGGTTTGCTTCAATTTCAAATTTTAAAGCGCAAGTGTTATATGCTTTGTACATTGAAGTTCAAAGGGGTTTTACATTTTCCATTAAAATGGATTTATCAAATAACCGCCTGCCTTTTGTCTCATTGTCAAGCTGACAGAGACATTTAGACAAATTATCAAAGTTAGTTGCAGGATGATTGGACAAACAGTGTGCTGATATTTAGGCCATGTCCACACTAACCTCTGTTTAAAAACTCAGTTCTCAGTTTCCCAATATCATTGTTTTCCAAAGTATGCGGTTATGGCGAGCATTTTGAAAAGTCTCTGTTTTGTTAGTGTGGATGAAAGGTGTAAATGAAGCTAAATTAATTTGAGAAGTTTTAGTTTTGTTAACATGACTGTTGTACAAAATCACATTAGCAAGAAAGCCTTTTTTACTGAACATTTGGTACAACAGCACTGCTAGTGTGATATTGATCCAGTAAACATTTGTCATCTGTATGCATGCATTTCACATACTACAGTTCTATCTATGCTTACATAAAATCAGTTTTCTTTAATGAATTTTTAATTCATAAATTGTTGCCTTATTTCTATATAACGAGTCTCAGTTCACGCAACTCCTACAAGTCTGTTTATGTTCAGAGCACTTATATATATATATATATATATATATATATATATATATAATCAGATTAATGTTAAAATTCAGGAGAACAGAGGACCGACATACAGGACCTGGTTGTTTCTGTCCTAGTCCAGACAGAATGAGACAGCTGTGCTGTGCATGTGTTCCCGGCAGGGGGCGTCCGAACGCAGCTAATTATCGTGGATCTGAGTAGCACAGGAGCCCTCTCTGGAGAATGGACAAATGAGTTGAATGCGCTAATTAAGTTAAAAAAAAAACGTATATATGATATTCAGGGCCAGATTAACTATATGGGTAATGGACACATGCCCAGAGGCACCACGCAACATTTTTTTATTGCCGTAGAGCCATTCACATGTGACTAGAAAAATTATATATCGTACCATTAAAATGAGGATTACGTGTATGTGTATGTGTGTATGTATATATATATATATATATATATATATATATATACACACACACACACACACACACACACACACAGTATACAGCTCTGGAGAAAATTAAGAGACCAATGCAAAATTATCAGTTTCTCTGGATGTACTATTTATATATACCTTTTGAGGTTCCTGGAGATTGCATTTTTTAAACTTTTTAAAAAGGTTCCAATTAGGACCCTCTCTTAAAGGTGCATTAAAGACCCAGCAGAGTTCCTTTTTGAACCTGTTTCTAGTCATACTGTATGGTATTATTATTATTATTATTATTATTATTATTATTATACATTTCACCATTTCATAACATAGACAACACCATGATTCTCCATTAAATGTTTATTGCATATAAAAATCTGAAGACAGGACAACACTATGAGCAAATAGACTGAAAACAAAGAAATATTCTCTAAAACAAAAATAACCACCCATCAACAATCAATTTCATTTAACATTTAAAAGAATGTAACTGAATATATATAACATTTAGAAAGCAAAATAATGCTGCTTCCTCCACATCATGTATTTACATTTTAATCACTGTGGGTGGCATTTTGGTTTCATCATCAATGGCACATCAAATACTTTTCAAAGAATAAAAGCGTTTTTCTCATCTTTGGAGCATATTCAGTGTTGAAGATGAAGTAGATTGCCATCAGGTGACATGTACCTCACAGACCTGCTCGCCTTCCATCATTATTTCCAAGACTGAATCTGCACCCAAGGGGCTTCCTTTAATATACAGTACAGGGTTGGGTATATTTGGTTCCTAAACAAGGAAGGGATAATGTTATTTTTTTATCTTTAAAAAAAAAAAAAAAAAAAACATTCTAAATTCTATTTTTTTTTTTTTTTTTTTTTTTTATATTCATTTAACCTTTCACAATGTAATACAGGTTTTGAAAAGTTAAAATTGAAAGATGGGGCATTGCCCACGGTACACAGCCTGTGAGTAAAAAGAGGGCATGTACACAGAAACCTTAAATGACCAAAAAATGGTCAGAGAGAGGGTGGAAAATGATTATGGAAAAGTAAAGGAAGAGTGTTTTTGGTGCAAGAAACCTTGACTAACATTGTAAGTGGACCTCTGAGAAAAATAAAATTATAAATATAAATTATGAACAAATTTATGTGACCCTTTTAAAGGGATAGTTCACCAAATATGAAATGTCTGTAATAATTTAGTCACCATTCTGTTGTTCCAAAAGCAGTGTCAACATTTTTCAAAATTCCTCCTCTTGTGTTCCACTAGGAAAAGAAAGTCATATAGGTTTGGAACAACATGATGGTGAGTAAATCATGACAGAAGTTTCATTTTTGGGTGAACTATCCCTTTAATCCTTCTTGTTGCTGTTACAGCTGAACCTGCACACAATCAAACAGTTCTACTGAATAACCCAGTAAACAGATGTTCAGAGGAAATCATAACATTGAGAAGAAGCTGAAAAAGGAATATTATAGATTTAAATGTTTAATGAATGAACTGACCCAACTACACTTACCTCATTGATGACATAAAGGGATCTTGGACTCTCCTTGAATAGAAGTGGAAGCAACAAGGCAGCAGCAGCCATTGAGAGACCTTTAATATAAAATTGTGAAATTGCACATTAATTGTCATTCTTAGTCTTACATTCCATGCAAACCAGGGATTTATTACCTTTGTGTGCCAAATCAATGTGGGTTTGTTTCACTTCATCCAATTCGGTATGTCCACTCCAAACTGTGGCACTCATTAATCACTTTCTGTGCCACCAGGTCCAAATTTTTCAGGATGTTTCTATCAATGTTTGTGTCAAGTATGCTTTGGACCTCAAATGCAATCTATTGGAATCCAATACAACAATATTAACTGATACAATATTTCAGCAAATGTTCTTTGCTTTTTAATTTGGAACAATATTCTACTCAACTGAGGGGACTTTAAGGGCTGGATATCGTGATAATATTTCCTTTGTAGAGTGATGTTTTATGAAGTCTGTCCTCTCATTCCTTGTCCATGCCATGCGGTCCTCTAAAAGTTTGATATTTGGTGTTCTTTTCAAGCATTCTGTTTTCATTTTCTCCAAGTGGACCCCAATGCTGTAATCATCTGCATGACTTAGTCTACCCACAAAAACACATATGCATTTATTAACAGTATACCCTACTGCTATTCTTGAATCCTGAAGATGATTCTAGAGTAAGTGTGACACTTACCTCTACAGACCTAGGCCTCATCCTATACGTGTCTTGGTTTCCCTCAGTCTTAAAAAATAAAAACATAACACACTCACAGCATATTAATGCTGTAAGTGTCCATTAAGGTGTCACTTCGTGTGGCATGCTTACGTCTGCATTGGTTGTCTGTTGGACCCTTGATGAAATCACTTGGTTCCTTACTTTTCCGAAACTGCTATGAACTTCCTTTACCTCATCAACATCAACCAAGGGTGATCTTTCTTTTTTGAATTTGTTCTTAATCATTTCATGCCATGACTCCTTGGTTATATATATTGGACTTATTGTATTAAAATTACCATGTATATGTGCACAACTGATCAAACAGTGCTTGAATTATTTTTGATCTCCATTTGCTCCGTCCCGTCGAAGAAACAAAATCTCCACTCTCCTCATCAAGTCTTTTCTGAATTGACATAGGAAAGTTTGGTAACTGATAATTTGCTGGCCACCCTGTTCGAGCGTGTTGAGATTGACCCAACTGGAAAACCAAATGAAGTCCTATAGAAAAAGAATAAAAGGAAGTCTATGTTTGTATGTTACAGAGTGGTGTATGTTTGCATGGTACGAACACCAAACCAGTTCAATGATTTTTTAGTTATTGTAAAATTTTGCATAGATAGTAATAGACTTACTCATGACTGGTGTGTGTGGTCTTAGTAGGCATCTCAGTCTTCAGGTTTTTCTGTAATCTTATGAATTTAACTTGATCCTTCATTTTAGGGAATATTTTAGCTATCATAGTTTCAGTTAGGTTGATTAATGTCTCCCCATCCATTTCATTCTCTAAAACAACAGTTTAATAGGGAGTAAAAGATGATCATTTTCACCAAATTGCATTCAGAATTGTATATTACAGCATATACACATATACTAATGTTTATTGATGCAGTGTCGCAAGGGGATCAAAACATTTCCTTCTAGGTCTTTATAAGAGTCCAGTCCATGGTACACTAACTCTTCCCCTACTTCAAGGGCACACCAAGATGTTTCGGTTACTTTGTATGCATGGAGATGGCTGTCAAATTTGAAGTATTTTTCCAAACATGTACCACAAACCAATATATCCATATATTGCCTTGATCTTGAGGAATTTTGGAATCTCTTCAGTGTGTACAGTGTCAATCACTTTGCATTCGCCAGTTTTATAAGTTGTATTATTAACTGTGATGGAATTTGTTTTTTTGTAGGACTTCATTAGACAGAGGTTTGCCAACCTTTGATTCCAATGTAGCCAAAACTAAAGAGGGCAGGGTGTCTGATGGGACTTCAGATGATTCTGAGGCATGGCACACTTCATATCCAATGCTTTTCTTCTCAGCTTGCTCCCAACACTGTCTCAGCTGATGCCTTCTAGCAAGTGTTTTGGTGATGTTCTTGAAGTTGCAAACAACAGTGGACACGTTCTTGAAATACTGGTGCTTGAATTTACCATTAGGTAAATGAACTAATGGACCGTATTTCAGCATAAGTGAAGGGTAGTGCACAAAAAAATGCATTTTCGGAATAACACCATCAGGAAAGATTTTATGAAATGTTGATAAATCTCTGACATTTTCTCCTCCAGATGGGTATCCATGATCACATCTACCACTTCTCGCAGTAAAATGTAGCAGTTCCAATGGACATAAGACCCAACCATCAGTGGTAGCAGTGGAAACAGTGTCCAGGTTTCTGACACTTTACCAGAGAGATGTGTTCACAGCATTCTCTCAGTCAGGATTTGTGGCTTAGATGTTTTATCATTTACAGAAAATGAAACATTTTCAATTTCAAAATTAAGTTGAGCTAGGGTGAAGTGTTTATCCTGGATAAGCTGATAAAGAGTCCACCTCAGAACATTAGGGATGACTCTCTGCAAAATATCATGCATCACATCAGGTGGAAACAAGTGAGTTATCAATGAAGGAGCATAGTTAAGAGATGAGAAACAGCACTCTCTCAGCACACCCTTCACAAACAAAGACTGTGCTTTAGGTTTTGCAGTAAATCTTCTGTTGTAAACTCTCTGCAGTTGGTAATGTCCACCAAGTCAGTGGTAGGAAACTCCTCTTCAAAATCATCAATATGTTCCTCTGAGTTATTAACCCACATAACAGTTCCTTTACAGGGAAAAAAAAAAAAAAAATACATTTATATATTTTTTATAATAACTTATTCACAGTTCTACAGCGAAAATAGGCTACATCACTTTTGTGATTCATATCTTAAGAGTCACATAATTACCAGGGCTTTAGTCTTATTTTTTTTTCTTGGACTTAAAATAGGTAACCCACGCCTTAACGTTAATGTTACCTTATGTTCATGTTATTTTCATAACTTTTCAAAAAGGTAGTAATTTCATTAGGTCTTACCTCAGATATTCACGCAGTTCCTATATATATATATATATATATATATATATATATATATATATATATATACAGGTGCATCTCAATAAATTAGAATGTCGTGGAAAAGTTCATTTATTTCAGTAATTCAACTCAAATTGTGAAACTCGTGTATTAAATAAATTCAATGCACACAGACTGAAGTAGTTTAAGTCTTTGGTTCTTTTAATTGTGATGATTTTGGCTCACATTTAACAAAAACCCACCAATTCACTATCTCAAAAAATTAGAATATTTTGACATGCCAATCAGCTAATCAACTCAAAACACCTGCAAAGTTTTCCTGAGCCTTCAAAATGGTCTCTCAGTTTGGTTCACTATCTACACAATCATGGGGAAGACTGCTGATCTGACAGTTGTCCAGAAGACAATCATTGACACCCTTCACAAGGAGGGTAAGCTACAAACATTCATTGCCAAAGAAGCTAGCTGTTCACAGAGTGCTGTATCCAAGCATGTTAACAGAAAGTTGAGTGGAAGGAAAAAGTGTGGAAGAAAAAGATGCACAACCAACCGAGAACCGCAGCCTTATGAGGATTGTCAAGCAAAATCGATTCAAGAATTTGGTGAACTTCACAAGGAATGGACTGAGGCTGGGGTCAAGGCATCAAGAGCCACCACACACAGATGTGTCAAGGAATTTGGCTACAGTTGTCGTATTCCTCTTGTTAAGCCACTCCTGAACCACAGACAACGTCAGAGGCGTCTTACCTGGGCTAAGGAGAAGAAGAACTGGACTGTTGCCCAGTGGTCCAAAGTCCTCTTTTCAGATGAGAGCAAGTTTTGTATTTCATTTGGAAACCAAGGTCCTAGAGTCTGGAGGAAGGGTGGAGAAGCTCATAGCCCAAGTTGCTTGAAGTCCAGTGTTAAGTTTCCACAGTCTGTGATGATTTGGGGTGCAATGTCATCTGCTGGTGTTGGTCCATTGTGTTTTTTGAAAACCAAAGTCACTGCACCCGTTTACCAAAAATTTTTGGAGCACTTCATGCTTCCTTCTGCTGACCAGCTTTTTAAAGATGCTGATTTCATTTTCCAGCAGGATTTGGCACCTGCCCACACTGCCAAAAGCATCAAAAGTTGGTTAAATGACCATGGTGTTGGTGTGCTTGACTGGCCAGCAAACTCACCAGACCTGAACCCCATAGAGAATCTATGGGGTATTGTCAAGAGGAAAATGAGAAACAAGAGACCAAAAAATGCAGATGAGCTGAAGGCCACTGTCAAAGAAACCTGGGCTTCCATACCACCTCAGCAGTGCCACAAACTGATCACCTCCATGCCACGCCGAATTGAGGCAGTAATTAAAGCAAAAGGAGCCCCTACCAAGTACTGAGTACATATACAGTAAATGAACATACTTTCCAGAAGGCCAACAATTCACTAAAAATGTTTTTTTTTTATTGGTCTTATGATGTATTCTAATTTTTTGAGATAGTGAATTGGTGGGTTTTTGTTAAATGTGAGCCAAAATCATCACAATTAAAAGAACCAAAGACTTAAACTACTTCAGTCTGTGTGCACTGAATTTATTTAATACACGAGTTTCACAATTTGAGTTGAATTACTGAAATAAATGAACTTTTCCAGGACATTCTAATTTATTGAGATGCACCTGTATATGCCTACACACACGAAAGTGGACCAAGTGAAAAAGGACCCAGTTCTCTTTGCATTCACACTGTCTGAGCTTGTAAGTGGGTTCAGATCTCTTTTTGATCCACTTTACCAATTATGGGGTTCTCAGTCCTTTTTGCATTCACACTCTGTGTAATTTTGGGACCGAGCCCACTTTAAAAAATATAGTATTTCTTATAATTAACAATGGCTACAATGGAGTACAAATGGCTCTACATATGAACTTATAAGATAATATAAACATGCATAATACTCTCAAAATGAATAAGCAGCATAAGAACAGGTGTCTATGTTCAATAAAACATCTTTTATTGATCTTTGGCATCAATATTATGCAATTCTGTGTTATCACGTATTGTTTATACATTAAAAGAGAAAAGTAATGCATTAGAACTGAATGAACTGTATTTTTATATTTAAAACAATACTGGATTTTAAGGCAAAAATCAACATTAAATCATGGTAGATTAGTCTTATTAATGACAAACAATAAGATGAATCACAATTAATGTTTAATCTACTGCCAGCCTCGGGTTACTTCCATTCATAGAAAACAATTTCTTAACTTTCATGCGGCTTTTTAAGACCTCTGGTTAAACCCTTGAATCTTAATTTGCACAGAACACTAAAAGACATTTGAGTTCGTTTTGTGAGCAGTTTCCAAAAGTTTAATATACTTCTCATGCTGTCATCTCCATAGAAACAAAGCAAGCGGCTCGTCGCGTCCCTCCCGTGCTCGAATTGTTATTTCCTGCATACGGGAACCTGTCAGGGCCAAACATGTTTGGCGTTACGCAAATGAGAAAATCAAGTGAGCCCGGAGCGCTTTTTGTTCTCTCGAGATGGTCTCGGCTCGGTTCGCTTTAAAGGGGTCTGAGATAGTTTGGTGTGTTCACATTTGGGCCAAAAATCCAGCTAACCGCGCTCAGACCTCTGAAATGAACCAAGTGTGAAAAGACCCAGAAGACCGAAGTGTGAAATCACCCTTAAATGGTGAGAGCAGCTGAGACATCACAGAGCATGATGGGTAACAGCTGTGGCGTAACTACAGGGAGGGCAGGGTGGACAGCTGCCCTAGGGCCCCTCTCACTCTGGGCCCTAGGGCAGCTGTCCACCCTGTCCTCCCTGTAGTTACGTCACTGCTGCTACCCACTGGCCAAATTCATCTGTCAATAACTATTGTCTTATGAAAAAAGTAAAAATGCAAAAACCAAGCAGGTGGACTAACAAATTAAACAGATTTGTGCCTTCACTTGTTAAAATCTTTAATGCTTGTCTGAACATGTAAACTCACAAAAGAATTATACATAAAGTCTTGTTGTTAATATCTTAACAATAATATACTTACAGCTAGAATAGTCATTCATGCATCAAAACACTTTCATCAAATGATTTCTGATTATTTTTACATCACACACAGATTTTTTTGTTTAAATTAACAACAAAAAACTCATGAAAACTGATTCACCCTGATAACTGTGGTAAACAATTAAAAATTGAAATAAAAGAAATAAAATAAGACACCAAAAATGCAAACTTGGTTCCCCTTTTGTGACACAAAAATGACCCAAAAATTCTAAAGATTTCTGTCACATTAAAAAGCCTTTACTTTCCAAGTACGTCTGGCACATGTCGGTGCACATGTGATTGGTATGAGGATTGAACCTGGTTTATTGTTAGACATGGTATGATTGTGCAATCACTTACCTGAAAATATTAACATTGTTATCCAGATGATCCATGACTGATTACAGTACAAATTAAGCTTGAAAAAAAGAAAAAAAAAACTCAACATATTTTTAGTTCATCGAGAGTTCACATAAGTCCTGAAGTGGAACAGGGATGAAGGCTTACAGATCCTGTACATCCATTCCTGTTATGATGGCATTGGATCTGGGATTTTGCTGTAGTGCAGCCACTGAACAGAGACGACATGAATAATGACAGAGCTAAGCAAGAATTTATAGGACAAAACATCAAATATAGTCAAACAAAAAATGAAAAGAACGGCCATTTCAATGAAGTGATACTGTAGCACTTAACATGGTTATTGCTTATACTTTATACTCCCTTCGACACATATGCAATTAAATGGTTTGTTCAGTCCCTTATCCTATATAAATAATACAATATTATTCTATAGTTCACGGTTGCTACTGTACAAAGCCACTGTGTGTCGTCCAGGGTGGAAATCTGATAGTGATGACATCAGGACCAGGCTTCATATTAGTCTACACTTTTGCAGTAAGGCAAAACAAGTGTTTACTGCTGCAAGCTGGTTATCTGTGTATGAAAACAGAATGCATAACTAATTGCATTGATGCCTCTCAGCTTTCCTCTATGCCCAAAGTCTCACATTACCATCAGTAGTGCTAATCAACAAGTCAGGGTACTGCACAAAACACACATGTAGTTCACAGTGTTCCCTTGTTAGTGTTCATGTGGGAAAAACATTTTTTTTTTTTTTTTTTTTTAGTTCAAAGAGGGGTTTTAAAAGGGGTGAATTCACCTGCTGATAAAGGTCAGATGTGGAAACTATCTGTATGTAAAGACTTTTAACGCGGTGTCCGGCAGAAAGTCTGTTTGTCTCCCTTTTCACATAAACTTCATAACAAAAACATGTCAGAAAGGTTCAAAAAGGCACAATTACTTCAAAAAGTTTTTAATTTATATCCAATAGCTAGAGGGTGCCACTGAGAAGAGGAGTGAACCAAACGTGCAGGCGGCTGTGTAAACTGTCATTTATGCCGCTGAGTTGCTTTACCGAAAGCCCCGGCCGTATCGGAGGGTTATGATCGGCGAATGCTTCTAATGTGTGTTCACTGGCACGAAATGGTGTACGAAGTCCCCTTTGGTGCATGTTTTGAGAATGAGCGATCACAGCTTCTCTCCATCCAATAACTCCTGCAATTCTTGCTGGATGTCCTCAGGAAGCTCCAGGCCTGGAAGGTCCTCCAGAGGGATCTCCTGAGTGGGCATCTCCAGCGGGGGTAGCTGGGGGATGGGAATGTCCTTGGCCTTGCGTTCCTCACCCGGCTGCGGAAGCACCCACAGCTCTGACCTGTCCACGAAGTCTGCATCGACGTAGGGCTCTTTCTTCAGCCGCGAGTTCTCCGCTCGCAAATTCTCATTCTCCTGTTTCAGACGCTCGTTCTCGGACACCAGACGGTCCACCAGTTTGCGCAGGTCCTTGATGGTGGTCTGCTGCTCTTCCAAACGAGTTTTGTCATCTTTCTGTGCTTTACTGCCTGAGCAGGGCTCTGGGGTGGTGCTTTTGTTCTTCAGGAGGTACAGCCAGGTGTCGGACTCGCGATCAGATGCTTGGGAGATGTCTAGAGCAGGTGTGCCCGGCTGGACGTGGCGGCGAGGGGTCTGGTCTGAGGAGGGGACATGCAGGAGGGTCTTGGGCTTGTCCTCTCGTCTTGCTCGCTTCCATCGCTCTTCAATCAGCCTCTGCTGCTTCACGTGACTCTCCCTCTGGAGCTCCAGAGACAAGCGAGCCTTTGCAATAAACAAGCATTCAAATATCTCAGGAACTAATAATCAGGCTGAAGACATTTTCATACATCAACATCAACCAGCTGCACTAGTGCACCTAGTGAACACACTAGGTGCACTGAGTACTGTTTTGTTAATATATTCAGCTGGCCGATTTGGTCGTCTTGGACTTATACTGGCACCTAGCAGCGTAGATGCAGCTTCACACAAAAGTAAAAGATTTTTTTAGGTTTACGTGCACTTAAGAAAATGGCTTACTCCGGGGTTTTGCAAAAAGCGGTGTTCTGTAAAAAGTCATGTAAACGCGAATGCCGTTTTCCTTACACTTTTTAAGGGATTAAGAGAAAACAGTTTAACAAATCTATGTTTCTGCTGGATAACGTGGCTTATGTGGCCATGTAAACATATAAGCTGTGTTCTTACAAGTTTTTGAAGAGTGCGCATGTACGTACATTATGCACTCAAGTGCGCCTGGGGAATCCCGGAGTATGACATAAGAGGGAAATCCCACTATAGCAGTGCAATACCACGCATGTTGCATTGGAATGTTAAGGAAACAAACACAGCAGCAACTGTGGGACATCTGTAAATAAAGCAAAGGATAACAAAAAATGCCGAAGACGTTCTCAGACGCCATGTTCGTTATTTACACCAGCTTCACAGTGAAATTACGTTGCTGTGGAGAAAGCTGATTTTCTGACTGAGCTGCATGAATAAGAGAATACAGAGAAAGCAGTGAACACGGTGCATGTAAATGCAAACACCACTTTCGTGTCTTAAGCAGCTTTCTTGCAATAAATGGCTTTCTGGTGTCCATGTAAACGAGCTCATTCTAGGAATGCAGTATTTGTAGTCTTAATATTGAGTCTGTCAAGTGTGTACATTATTTTAAACATATTTTTCAAAAGTACTATTCATTCCTTTGTGTGTAAAACTTTCTTAATGAGAAAAGATTATTGGGTGCACCTTAAAGTTATATTGCAGAATATAATCAGAAATAATTATATTGCAATAAAAATGTCAGTAAATTGTAAAAGAGCACCTTTTGCATTGATTTACAAGATACATAAGAATTTGATGAGGAAATACTGCAGCTTTAAGGTTTGATATGTTAATCTTCCATTTCTGTATGTATTTTATCAAAACAGAAAAGCCAACATTGAGTATCTTTAAAGTAGTGATGTCAAAAGTACCGGTCCTTAGATACCAAGTTGATACTAAAATTAAAAAGATGTTACAATACCAGTGTTTCTGCAGTACTGGTAGTACCGAGCACAGAGTAAATTCGATACCAGCATGCTGTCTGACAGACACACAAATTTTTTCAAATGCTCACACACTTATTTGAGCATGTGCTCTGTTGCTCCTTTTACACTGAAATGGAAAATTAATCAAATTTAAATATTGATATGTCCTAGTGTTATTGCAAAAGGCTGCAATCTTAGTCTGCATGAGCTGCATGCTTTAAATGAATATATAAATCCAACCGCTTATATACTGGAAAATCCACAAACATTGAGAATCACTCATGTTGTATAAGATGACAAAGCAGAGCACTAATCCACTGTGAAGCGCATATTACATGCAGACTATATACAGCTGAAGTCAGAAGTTTACATACACTTGTTGAAGTCATTAAAATTCATTTTTTAACTACACCACAGATTTAATATTAGCAAACTATAGTTTTGGCAAGTCGTTTAGGACACCTACTTTGTGCATGACAAGTAATTTTTCCAACAAATGTTTACAGACAGATTGTTTCACTTTTAATTGACTATATCAAAATTCAGTTGGTCAGAATTTTACATACACTAAGTTACCTGTGCCTTTAAGTAGCTTGGAAAATTCCAGAAAATGATGTCTTTAGGCAAATAGCCAAAATCAAAAGAAATCAGCCAAGATTTCTGAAAAAAAAACTGTGGACCTCCACAAGTCTGGTTCAACCTTGGGAGTAATTTTCAAATGCCTGAAGGTACCACATTCATCTGTACAAACAATAGTACGCAAGTACTAACACCATGGGACCATACAGCCATCATACCGCTCAGGAAGGAGATGCATTCTGTCTCCTAGAGATTAACGAAGTTTGGTGCAAAAAGTGCAAATCAATCCCAGAACAACAGCAAAGGAACTTGTGAAGATGCTGGAGGAAACGGGTAGACAAGTATCTATATCCACAGTAAAAACGAGTCCCATATCGACATAACCTGAAAGAATGCTCAGCAAGGAAGAAGCCACTGCTCTAAAACCGCCATAAAAAAGCCAGACAACAGTTTGCAAGTGCACATGGGGACAAAGATCTTACTTTTTGGAGAAAAGTCCTCTGGTCTAATGAAACAAAAATGTAACTGTTTGGCCATAATGACCATCGTTATGTTTAGAGGAAAAAGGGTGAGGCTTGCAAGCCGAAGAACACCAACCCAACCGTGAAGCATGGGGGTGGCAGCATCATGTTGTAGGGGTGCTTTGCTGCAGGAGGGACTGGTGCACTTCACAAAATATGGGTCTTCCAAATGGACAATGACCCCAAGCATACCTCCAAAGTTATGACAAAATGGCTTAAGGACAACCAAGTCAAGGTATTGGAGTGGCCATCACAAAGCCCTGACCACAATCCGATAAAAAATGTGTGGGCAGAACTGAAAAAGTGTGTGCAAGCAAGGAGGCCTACAAACCTGACTCAGTTACACCAGTTCTGTCTGAAGGAATGGGCCAAAATTCCAGCAACTTATTGTGAGAAGCTAGTGGAAGGCTACCCAAAACGTTTGACCCAAGTTAAACAATTTAAAGGCAATGATACCAAATACTAACAAAGTGTGTGTAAACTTCTGACCCACTGGGAATGTGAAGAAAGAAATAAAAGCTGAAATAAATAATTCTCTCTCTACTATTATTCTGACATTTCACATTCTTAAAATAAAGCAGTGATCCTAACTGACCTAAGACAGGGAATGTTTTCCATGATTAAATCAGAAATTGTGAAAAACTGAGTTTAAATGTATTTGGCTAAGGTGTATGTAAACTGATATATTTATATAATTAAATCACAGCCTTTGCGCTTTAACGATCATAAGCGAAGCTTTCGTCAAAAAGAAACGTCAAAATAGAAGCTCACGTCAAAATAAAAGTACGATTCAAAATTGATTTTTGCTATGTATCGAAATTGTTATTGAGAACCTTGAAATTTCACTGGTATCAGTAACAATTACAGAATTGTTGGTATTGTGACAGCACTAGTTTAAAGTAAACAAAATTTCAAAGGAAAAAAAAAAAACCATACAGCCTAATAAGAGGGAACATCTGAGCATACCTGTTCACACTCTGTCAGCTTCATGGCCTCCTTGAGAAGTTCTGTGACATGGAGAAAGCACAGGTTGTTAAGGCATAATCTTCTGCCGCCAGATTCCCAAACACAGGTTGACATTAGCCTTGAACTAAACCAGGTTTAATTAAAAAACACCATTAAAGGAATAGTTCACCCAAAAGTGAAAATCCTGTCATAATTTATTCAATCTCACATTGTTCTAAACCCATATTACTTTTTTTCCTTCCTTAGAACACAGGTTATTTAGCAGCATGTCCTGGCTGCTGCTTTCCATAGAATGCACGTGAATTGGGATGGATACAGTAGAGCTCCAAAAAAAAAAAAAAAAAAAAAAAGAAAGAAAAGAAAAATACGATTTGTTCGCTGTATTACAATAAAATATAGAAATTTTATTAATTATTCACTGATGATTTTCACCTCCACTGCAGCTAGACAGCATCCATCACCATCCACTTTTACTGTATGGAAAAGAGCAGTGTGAACATTCAGCTAAACATCTTCTTTTGTGTTACATGGGGTGGGGGAGATATATTTAGGCGAACTATTCTTTAAATTATGGAGTTCAGTCATAAATTTAACTTAACCTGTGTCTGGTGAACTACTGTGTTAACTATTGTGGGCAACTTTACAAAACAGTCCACAACAGTTCACAGGAAAGATGAGATTACAAAATAGAAAAAGTGGCTGCAAGACCAACTCAAGGGAACTATAACATGGACAAACCTGCAGCTTTTCTGTGGCAGGAGATGGCGTCTTCAAATTTCCCTACGGCCAGCAAGCGGTCCGCTTTCCGACACTGTTGATGGGCCTTAGAGAGAGAGGGGGGATATAACCAACTATATTACCCCATCATCCCCTTTTAGACATGTGTAAATTCAAACTTATGACACAACATGAGTACAGGTAATCAATTACCTTCTTCCTGAATGTGCAACTGTGATTGCAACTCTACAACTAAACCTAATTTAATGTAACCGAAGTGCACTTTTATAGAGCGCAACAGTAGGGTTCCTGAAGTAAACATCCCATTCATTTTTTCCATAGGTGAATACGTTTTTACTATTAACGATAATAAAACCTTAAAGGGATTGTTCACCCAAAAATGAAAATTATCTCATCAATTACTTATCCTCATACCATCCCAGATGTGTAAGACTTTCTTTCTTCTGCAGAACACAAGTTAAGATTTTAGAAGAATATTTCAGCTCTGTAGGTCCATATAATACAAGTGAATGGGTGCCAAAATTTTGACACTCCAAAAATCACAAAGGCAGCATAAAAGTAATCAATATGACTCCAGTGTTTTAAATGATACCTTCTGAAGTGATATTATAGGTGTGGGTGAGAAATAGATTAATATATTAGCCATTATTGCTTGAAATTCTTTTCCCTGCCCAGTAGGGGCGGTATGCATGAAGAATGTGAATTGTGAGTCTTGTAAGACATGTGACATGTTAAATGTTAAGCACTGTGGTCTCAGGAGACACTTTGTTTTGTTTCTTCCCCTGTACGCAGGAGGGTAATGACCATAAAAAACACCTGACTTGACCAAAAACACAAGAAGAATGTGAAAGTTAAAGTTAAAGTGCAGCTTGACTGAGCAGAGAGGAGAATTTATAGTAAAAATGGACTTAAATATTGAACTGTTTCTCACCCACACCTATCAAATCACTTCTGGAGACATGGATTTAACCACTGTCTTATGGATTACTTTAAGCTGACTTATGTGATTTCTGGAGCTTCAAAATTTTGGCACCCATTCACTTACATTGTATGGAACAAAGAGCTGAAAAATTATTCTACGAATCTTCATTTGTGTTCAGCAAAAGAAAAGTCACACACAACTGAGATGGCATAAGGGTGAGTAAACGATGAGAGAATTTTCATTTTTGGGTGATTTATTCTTTAAAGACAGACACACCATGAGCTCAGAGCTTCTTAATCGATTGTATATGCTTCTGCTGAACCCATCAGTCTGTGTTAACTTTTTCTTATTTAAAAAAAATTATTATAATAATAAATAAATCACGCTTAATAGCGGTATGCCTGATGAAAAACTACAATACCCAAGATCCTGAAGAGAAACACTCCACCAATCAGAGAATCGTGGCCAACAAAGCCCTGCAGACAGTGACTTTTTTTTTTTTTTTTGGTGAAATATGAAGAAATGTGAAGCTTATAATTTTATAAAAGCACTTAACTTGTGCTGAACCCTGAATAACTCTTTAAGGTTCTGCACTATTTTTAGGTCACTTTTAAAATGAACAAATTGGTGAGATTGACCACATTGTCTCACTTTATTACCCTTACTCATATCTCACACCGGACTGTCATAAATTATATTATTATTATTATATTATGTTCTCTCTTAACGACTGACTATCAACCGACAGCCTGAATGTCAATACAGTACAATACTGTACATTCTCTATTTATATATATATATATATATATATATACTATATATATATATATATTTTTATATTTTTATTTTTATTTTTATTGAATAATGTGTATCTATATAGTGCGTATTGTATACTGTACAGTGTATGTTATTATTTGTATGTTGTGTTGTGTGTAATTATGTGTATATCAGATGTTTAAATTGTGTTGTGTTAATCCGATGTTATTGTAAATTGGTATATGTCTCATCACTGTCACGACTGCTATGTTGATCGGAACTGCACCCAAGAATTTCACACACCATTGCACTTGTGTATATGGCTGTGTGACAATAAAGTGATTTGATTTGATTTTTTGATTTGATCTGCCTCCATTGAGATGGAAATCATATCCTGCTGGGATAACATGAATCATCATCAGGTTTAGCACAAACACGTGGAGTTCGTGCCAGCTCAAGTGCATGCTGTCATTAGCAAAAGAGGGACATACTACATTAACAACTCTGAGATTCATATTAATTTTAGCTATTGTTAACTTTTAATTAGTAATGTTAATTTTCAAGTTGATATGATTTCTAATGAAAATTTCTGTATTTAAAAACACTAAAATAGAAGCGTTTTCAATAGGCAGATGGTCGCAGACCACCACTGTGTGTCATTCAAATGTATCTATAAAGATGCTGCACTACTCTAGTCCGTTATTTATTGTCATCATATGTTCACAAGAGATTAAAATAAATAGATCCTCCTTCAGGATTATCTTCTAAACAGTTTACAGTAGCATATTATCACTGAACTGAAAATTTCATAAAGATTCAACGTCCTCCGCATTGCTAGATAATTAATTACAAATTCAGAGTCAAATGTAGGTGAATCCACTTAGTGTGTATGCATGTGTTTTAAATGTGATCATCTGGCAACAGTAAACAAACACTCATACTCATACTACCTAAAAAATCTAAAGAAAGCACAGCCAGCATGAAGCATTCACGGCACGATTAAATTCCAAGACCATCAGTAAATGGCTGGACGTGTTTCTAGACAGGTGGATGCCATCACATGTTTATTTTTATTCTGATAAGAGCTGAGACGCGGCTAAGCTAACAGCAGCTAGCATGCTAATGTGGCTTGTAAACAAACACTTACGAGGTTGAGAGGACTGTCCACCACCTCCATTCCTTCATCAACAGCCTCAACTACATGAGAGATCCGTACACGATCATTGGCAGAATATGTGATTTATTCCGGGACCAGAGACTCTGGTATCACCGGACATCGATCCACAGCTACAATTTACAAGCACAAGCAACAACTTCCACCTCCGTGACGTCAACGCCTCGTCACAGCAACGTGCGTGACGTGAGAATGTTGTTTCTTTTCGTCATTTCTTCAACACAAATTACAAGAAATCAAAGCACATTGCTAAATTACATATTTTTTATTTTCAAATGTATCTCACTACGTGAAAGCGTATAAAGACGCACGAAGATTCCTCTGTTATGGAGTGTCGTTATTTTCTTACCACTAGAGGGAGCGTTTGTCCAAGTAATTGATACTAACAAAGTGCTTTCGAGGCAAGTAAGTCCACTCGGCGGCCATTTTTGGAACGCTCCAGGGCAGGCTGGGCAGCTGTTTTCTAAGTAAACAAGCGGCGTAAAAGCACAGCTCGTACCTACGTGTACTGGGAAAGACCGAAATCTCCGAAACGGTTAGTCTAGATTAAGATCAAATAACATATTTAAAATGAAAATAAAAATCTGACAACAATATCACAAATTGTTCTTGATTATCTCAGATCGATCACATGGTAAGGCACCTTGCTTTATAATCTTTTTTTAATTATTATTTTTTTTTTTTTTATTATTTTTTTTTAAGGAAATGAGGACATTGACTCAGTTCAAGCCTATCTGAAACAAAAGGCAATAACAACTGTTAAAACATGTAATTTCTTAAATATTTTCATGTAGATTTATATTATGCTCCCCCTAATGTATAAATACTGTATTATATGGTTTTGAATGTGTTTGTTATATGCAATACTGATGCACAAATAAGAAAAAAGCTAACGTGGTAATATTTTTTTTATTTTTTATACATGTAACATGATAATACTCTTCTTTTTTTTTTTTCTTCTTTTTTTTTTAAACATGTACCATGTTAATACCATGTCTTACACGGAGTTCCATGTAAACACTGTGGCACATGCATATAGTAATTAATCAGTACCATGATATATGCTCAAAATGCCTACAGTCTATTAAAGTACAATAGTATTACCATCTGATCCCATCACTTTACCATATTTCTTGTAAGGGAACTATAAAGCAAACTTGAGATCAAATAAAATAATTTGATCTATTTTTACTTTATTTTATTTTAACATTAGTAATTTTATTAATTACACAACAAATATGTCTCATGTGCCATGCAGACACTATGGCCACATAAATGACTATGTTTTCACTCCACTTAGATGGGACAAAAGACAATCAAACTGCTCATCAAAAAAGAAAAAAATCCATTGCATAAGATTGGACATAAAACAAAGATTCTGATAATGAACAGTACATACAATAGAGACACAGCTTGCATGTCCATTGGTTTGGAAATTCCTTGCACAACATCATAACCCACTCTTTCAAAAAGAGTGCAATTATTGACATCATCAGCAGAAGTACTTTGTTTTTGTTGGCAAGTGCCACTTGCTTTATCCAAATGCTCTTCAGTTACTACTAATAGAGAGTAGAAGCGGATCAGAAATGGCCTCATGAGTCACAGCCTAAACACTGTCCTACAATACACTTACAGCACTCAGGGCCATATGAGGTTAATGCACATATCATACATGGAATCTTTGATCAGCTTTTTTTGGTGCTTATTTTTGTGTAGTTTCATGTACTGTAGATAGTATACAGTATACAGTCAAATTACATTACATTACAGTCAAAATTAAATGCCAAAGGGGAAACTGTATAGCTCAGAGATTGCTCTTTTAGAGCGTATAAGACAGTGAGTTCTCGGTTGTATATTTACCAATTTTGTCACAGATGTTTCTAAAACTTCTTAGGAAACATAAAAATGAGTCAATTGTTGACATACAGTAAGAGTATAGAGCTATAAAAATGAATGTGAATAGCTCAGATCATTTGGTTTCAGAACAATTTGTTCAAATTGAAATATCTGACTATTGATTGCAGGTTTACTTAATTTTGCGCACAGTTTCACAGTTTCACAACTTAATGTGCTGTCAGCACTAAGTTAATATTAATGGTATGAAATTAATTAATTATTATATGACATGATAATGATTAAAGTGAGTAAATGTAACAAACGTTTTTGTAAAAACAGTAACTTTTACGTACAAATATGATATACATGGTAATTAAAAAAACGTAGTAAAATTTAAATAATTTTTTTTAGAACAAGTCATGTTTTGAACTTTCCTTACAAACATGTTTAATCACATACCACATGACATATGGATGCCTCCCACAGGGGAGCTTAATGCATGCCATGTAGTTTATGAGACAACATCACCTTGCATTAATGGCAATAGTAACACAATATAGAGCTGTGCACACAGACCTCAACACTTGGTGAAAAAAAAAATAAGGCCCGATGACAGTGGTAATCAACAGATATTTTTTTTTTTTTTTAACATAAACGGGTAATTTTGAGTAGAAAATGAACTTTAGGCTGCACAACACAAGAAGTTACAAAACATAACAAGTAGTTAGCAAACAAGCTCATTAATTATTCAAGCCCAGTGCATGCTTTTGATCACCAGCTTCAAAAAGTTAACTAAAATGTACTTATTTTATTTACCCAGTGAAATGTACTCAAATTAGCAAATTAATATGACAAGGTTTTCTTCATTAGGGTTGATACATGATGATGCATTGTAAAGATAACAAACAGTCATAAATAATATTTACTTATAAGCTACAGCTTTGATTTTTACATGTTTGAATATAGAATTGAATTAACATTCTGAAGTTCATGCTTAAACTATCTTATTCAATGTAGAAAGTCCTTAACCTTTTCTGCTTTATTTACGTCACCAAAGAATTATATATATATATATATATATATATATATATATATATATATATATATATATATATATATATATATATATATATATAAAATAATAGTTTCAATGCATTTTGTGACAATTGTGGAATCACTTCTGAAACTCTAGAGGAGACGTGCAGCTACTGGGATCTTTTCTTGGGAGAAACAGGAGACTTAAGTCTCCATTTGTTGTCCATTTAACCCCCATTACTCTCCAGAGAAACAAGTGAGATGTTAATTATCTTAAAGAGCTGTCCTTTGTTTTTGTTTTTTCTTATGGGTGCATTATAGAATTTCAGCAGACATCTGAAAACTGAATTTAAGGGAATTTTCCACATAACATAAGGGAAGTATTTTAAATATAGCTTCATGTTTATGATTCTTAACTCAGTTCTGTTGCATATCAGTGTAAATAGCATATATTTAGCAGCCACACTGCAAAGCTCTTACTGTTTTCTGTGCACTGTATGAAAAGGCAGGGCATAATGTTCACTGGAACACTGTGGGTGTCCATCGAGACAACAGACAAATGTGAATCAAATCATAACTCATTGAAAAAAATATGCCCGTTCATGTACAGCAGGCCACTAGCACAGAGTTGTCTTTGTTCTTTCCTCTGAGGTGCAAAGTTAGCCTGCTTTTCTCCTTCAAAGCGATCCTGACTGCTGTGTATGTGTGGGCTTCATTGTAAACCTGTTTCATGCACTGCTAACTAGGACTTGACCAACCCTTTATTTATTACATGAATAATGCCTTCTGAGCTAGGCTATTAGCAACAGAGGCCACAAAATGTATTTGGACACTTAAGACACTGCAAACGAATGATGCTAGACCTTTTCTCAGAACTAACTCACAGAAGGCCCAGTCACAGAAGTATTTTAGGACACTTATTTGAGTGATATTGTTCAGGGAGTAGGAATTTTTCTCCATACCATCCCATAAAAATGTCTTTTATAGCACCTTTAACTACAGTATATGGACATATACCATTACATCTCATAACCAAAATATGTCTTATACTTTTTTTGTGTGTGTGTGTGATTTTCTCCCTTTTTCTCCCCAATTTGATGCCCAATTCCCAATGCACTCTAAGTCCTCATGGTGGCGTAGTGACTCCCCTCAATCCGGGTGGCAGAAGACGAATCTCAGTTGCCTCCACGTCTGAGACCGTCAATCCACGCATCTTATCACGTGGCTTGTTGAGCGTTTTACCACAAAGACCTTGCGCATGTGGAGGCTTCACGCTATTCTCTGCGGCATCCACGCACAACTCAACACGCGCCCCACCGAGAGTGAGAACCACATTATAGTGACAACGAGGAGGTTAACCCAACTTGACTCTACCCATCCTAGCAACCGGGCCACTTGGTTGCTTATGAAGCCTGACTGGAGTCACTCAGCACACCCTGAAATCGAACTTGCGACTCCAGGTGTGGTAGTCAGCATTTTTACTTGCTGAGCTACCCAGGCCCCCTGTCATATACTTTTAATAAAACAGCTAGAATAGTCCTCAAATCTGATTGGGCAAGCACCATTCCAAGAGTGCTGATATTTAGTATAGCACTTTACTGTTTGTATCACTCTGTTTGTCCAGGTTCGCAGTGTTCTAGACAGGCTGTCAGTCTGTGCATTGCTTTGCAACATATAACAGTAAATCCTACTTTGGCTTCTTTTGAAACTGTTTAAAAGTTTCTAAAATGTAAGTAAATTGATATTAACTATTAATCATGCTATTCGAATATCAGCACATGTTGACATTCAGTACAACAGCATTCTTGCTCATATAACATGCTTAATTGTCTTCATTTTGAACAGCATCTATTGTTTTATTATTAAAAACCTTCTTTTTATGATTTATTCTTCTGAAAAGTATGTTGTGCTTTCTTTTGAATAAATGGTAACACTTTACGTTTATGTTCCCTTTGTTAAGGGTTTCATTAATGACCAATAAGCCATTTACAAATGCATTATAAATCATTAATGTGCAGCTATAACAACATGAATAAAAAGGGCGACTTTCATGCAATACTTGTTTGATAGTGAGCATTTTAACTTACATGCTTTTAATGTGTGCGTATACATTAAATATGTATGTGTATATGTATATCACATAAAAAAAGTCTAATGGCCATTAAAACATACTGAACTTTATGGACATATGTTTCTAATTTCAGCAACTCCTTAATAAATGCACTTTACATTAAGGTACATTTTCATAGGTTACTAATGTTGAATAAGTGTTATTAAGTAATTGTAACGTGAGGTACAATGGCTCACTATTTGGCAAGTATTGCATGAAAGTTACTAGGATTAAGTACGTTGAATAAGTATACAAAAGTAAGTAAGTTTGAATAAGTGTATGTATTAAGCATTTATAACAAGTTAAAATGGTCATTAGGACTAGATTAGACAGAATTTTGAGTAAGCGTAACTATATATAAGTATATAACATAAGTATATAATAAGTGAATAAGTGTATATATGAAGCATTTATAACATGTAAGTTAAAATGCTCACTATTTGGCAAGTGTTGTGGAAAGTCACCCTTTTTATTCATGTTCTTATAACCACATATCAATGATTTACAATTCATTTATAAATTACTTATTGGTCATTTTTATACATGTCATTTTTATAGCATTTATAACAAGTAAAAATGCTTGCTAGGACTAGATACAGAATTTTAATTAAGTGTGACTACACTGTATATAAGTATGTAATATAAGTATATACTAAGTGAATAAGTGTAAATATTAAGCATTGATAACATGTAAGTTAAAATGCTCACTATTTGGCAAGTATTGCATAAAAGTCACCCTTTTTATTCATGCAGTTATAACCACATATCAGTGATTTATAATTAATTCATAAATTAATTATTGGTCATTAAGGAACCCCTTTATAAACCCTTAACAAAGGGAAGATTAATGTTATGTGATACCAAGTAAATACTGCTCGGTTTGATGTTGATTTTTGGGGCCACTGTAGCTAGGTGAAACATTGTAAAGTAACTCTAACACTGTTGTGGTATATGAAAACTGACAAATGCTGCCTTCACAAGTAATGTAAGGCACATTTGAGTCCAGTGTTTTCTTAACATCCTGTCTATTGAGATGCCTTCTTCTAGTCAGTTTTTCGAAGGCAGCATAGACAACCTGATCTCACTGTGAATTCGAAAACAGTAAGTTGAATTTTCTTGAGCTAAACTCGGTCTGTGCACACCGAAATTGGAAGCAATGCTCCCAGTGGCCAATGCAGAAAGTGTTTTTGAATATAAAGGCACATATGAGCTCCAGTTTCCAGGTAAAATGCCCACAGAGGGGCACCTGAAGCAAGTTATAAAGCAAGCTGTTTTTAGCTGTAAATTATGTAATACAGTGACAAGAAAATCATATTTTATTAATTCTACTCCCAAACTCCAACCCTAAACCTAACCGTCAGTTGAGTCGAAATTTAATTTTAGAGGAAAAATGGAGCTTCTGAGTCGCGCTCTGATTTTTCAAACATGATTACTTCTTGGTTTAAACACGGGACAAGTACCCAGGTCTCACACACTGCTAGCACAACACAAATTCAATCACATCACAGGAGAAGTTAAACACACTTGAGCCGATGAATAAGGTCTTTTGGGAGATGGCACTTGTCATGCTGGCATAGATGCATCTTTTTCTACATACAGTATGATATCTTACAATCCTTTGCGTGCAGTTCCGTGGTTGGTTGAAAGAAAAAAAATGCCATCTTATGGAGTGGTTGAAATAGATATATGACTCAATTTCTACTGAAAATTAAGCATTGTAATATGTATTTGTATATACTAAATATTTTTATCTTGATAATCCATAAAGCTCAGTTTAATTTGTTCTACATAATAAAGCCTTCTAGATAATTGGACATGATGTTATGGTAGCTTGGAAGCCTGTCTGAAACCAGTTTCCTTAAGGGGAACCTTCATACAGAAATGCTGATTGTGAAGTTATTGCCTAACAAAGCAACAAGGCTTTGGGTTTTGGATGCAGCCCGCATGTTTTTATTTGCGTGTCAATCCCTGCACTTCCTAAAACACTGTTGCTCTTCTTCTGTCAGCACGTCACCAGCTGACAGCTGTGAGAGAGCGTGGCCAGCTTCCACTGGAATCTGAATGTAGGAGGACGAGCTGTCACCTCTTTCACCTGGCTCACGTCGGGCCTGTAAAGTAATGATGAGCCAGCCAAGCAATAGAAGACCCCCAGCTACTCAAGAGACAGGATGCTGCAACCCACACTCTCCCCGAGTCTGACTGCGGCTCCTTTGCCACTCTCTTTGTCCTCCATGCTCTCCACTGTCCTGGGACGAAGGATTCTGCTTAGAGCGGGTATTTTGGCCTGTCAACGTACAGCAGCGATTCCTATGTGCTTTTGGAGCTGTTGTATGGGGAATCCCACATAGCCTCCTACACAGTGTGCCCTAAAAGAGAAAGGGAATGTAGTGGGAGTTTCACAGGCCACCCCTCCAACACACAATGGGAACCCCACAGAGAGCTAATGTGCCTGACAAATATTCTTATACATGTTAAACTAGTGGATAGCTCTCAGGCTTTACATCAGTGTCAGGTGTTTAGCTTTCTCACAGAGAAGCCATCTAGGTCAATGGTTCTCAAATGGTTTTGCTTCAGGACCCAGATATTACATAGGAAATCAAGTGACGACTCAACACAGTACCAAAATAGTTTGTCGTACAAAAGTAAACAAAAACATCAAAGGGTCATTTATACAATTTGATGCCTTTTTGGTTTTGAAACTTTTGATAAATGAAACATAATTTTTATTGACATGATTTTATCAGTCATACAGGTCTAGCTTAAATTCAGATGTCCATTGGGTTAGGTGGGCTGGTTCAGGGTGGGTAATAAAAGGGTGGACACTCAGTGAGTAAAATTAGCCACTGCATGGTCTGTGAAAGATATTCAGCAAACATATTTGTAAAATTAAAGTGATGATTTTATTTCTGTTAACACAAATATATTGGAATTTTTAAATTAAATTAATTTCCCAGATGTTTCTCTCATAACAAGGTAGACATGTTATGATTGACAGCTTATGACTAACATAATAAAAGAATACTCAACACTTAATTGTGTGGGGGGAAAAAAACATTTCAAAATTCAATGATTTAGCACTTATTTTTGTCAAAGATGTATAAGATGCAACAATGGGGACAATGCCGATCCTGCCCTTTTGGCACTCTAGGCGAGACCCACCAGCAGTATCTTGGCACAAATAAATTAGTCATTTTTGTAGAAGCAAACCAAATTAGGCACATGCACTCATCCTCGAAAATCATGCACAAAACCACGCATGGAAAAAAAATGGACTCTTGGACATTAAGCACAGTATGGACATTAAGCACAGGATCACTTGCAATGACGATAAAAATGGTTTGTGCCAAGTGTAGTGAATTATTAGTTACTCAGAGCATGAAACCATTGAAATTCAAGAATCAAGAGTGCATTTACATGTACTGTATAACAAAACACTGATACCTATCAAAATCTGACAATTTAATTTATGAAGTGATTATTTGCATTTAGTGAAAATAGCACCTGCCACACAGCGCAGCTATTTGCACTCCAATAGTCTGGTGGAAACACAGAAATTAAAGAGAAACTGCACCCTCCAGTACCACTGCAATGGTGCAACGTGTAAAGATGGTGTGGGTGTGCTTTTTTTCATGCGGAAGACCTGGATTCAATTCCCCCTTTTGTCCTACTTTTCCCCATCCTGTTTCCTGTCTCCACTTTGAATATTTCCTTTAATACAATTCACAGTGATTTGGTTATGGTGACGGTCCGGGAGTTAAGAAAAAGATTTGATCCTGATAAAATTAACCATGGTTTTAGTATAGTAAATTAGTAGTAACCATGTTTTTGGCGGAAGCCATAGTTTAAATGCAATAAACCATGGTGTTACTACATTAATATAGTGTGAGAGCTGCACAATGTAACTTTTGGCCCTCTAGCAGTTGAAGCATAAAACTGCAAGTTACTTGTGGAGGAACATTGTTTTGGTAATTACGTGAGCTGAACTTTGGCTCTGTTCTTCTGGTTTGAGGAGTACCGGTGTAACCATGGTTACAGGTGATCATCTTATCAGAGCGAATGTCACTACCGATAACAAAACTCACCCCCTCTCCTCAAAATAAATAAATAAATAGCGAAAGGAAGAAAAAGACGGTATCCGAAAAATATGTCTTATTAGCAGGTAAGTAGCATACCTTCAGCTGTTGTTTTGACTTATTGAAAACAATTCTTTAAAAATAAATAATGTTACAAAGTTAGGCAATAATGACATTAGACATAACGATTGCTAGTCATATCAATCAGATAAAGTCAAATGGTGGAAACTATTGTAACTTAGCTAGCAGGCAAATAGACTAAGGTAGTAACTGGTTTAGAGATTGCGTTGTTACCAGCATAAAGTTATTTTTTCCCATTGTCCTTCCTCGAAAATGAAATCAAGCACTGCAGTACCACAATCCATAACAAAATACCACATTAGAGTGACTAACACTTTCTAATGAACTATCGTGCTAAGAGAGCTACCTGGCTAACTATCAGTCCAATAAAATATCTTACATGTCAAGCGAGAAAAACTCCATCTCTGGGTCGGTTTTAAATCCTTTCAGATCCCGGAGTTGATTCATGTTTTATTACGGGTTCTATTGATTTCCCTTTTTACTTGCAGACTCTTCTCGGTTCATGATTTGGGTGATTCCCCAAAGGGTTGCCACGTTGGTATTTGTTGTGGCTACAAGCGTTCAGCTTCAAACTACTACCACACGTATCACCGCACATATACATGCGCTGTATAGCTGGACCTTCTTTTCTTTATTTACGGACATGATGTAAACACACATGAATGACTGACGGAAGTATGTAATTTCCCGCCAGATCTGTCCCCTCTAAAATATAAATCATTATTATATGCTAACTGTAGTGAATCAGGGTAAGGCAAATACATGGTTTGGAAAACAGATTGCTGGTCTACTTGCTCATTAATTAAATTTAGTTCATTTCTAACAAAAAAATCTTACATAGTATAGCTTTAATATAGTAATCATGTTTTCATTTTGTGTTTACTATGATTTTATTACAAAATACCATGGTGATACTATGGTTACTGTAGTAAAATCATGGTTAATTTTTGAAAGGTAAGGTTAGGGTTAGGTTAAGAATTAGGGGTCGGTATAGGGTGTCTGTGGGACTCTGAATAAACACAATTAACACACTGCTATTTAATTAGGAGTACAAATAGTATCTGCCACTATTTGCTCCAGGGTAGATGCTATTTGCACTTAGTGCAAAGAAGATGCTTTTGGTTGCTACTTACACTTAGTGCAAATAGCCTCAGCCTTGAACAAATTAAAAAAAGAACAGCCTTGTTGTTAAGTACAACAAATTAAAATGATTTAAATTATTTCAAATGTGACTTTTAGGCCCACTTTTTTTGTAAAATCAACACCAAAGCATTAGGTTCTGGTGATTTCAAGAGCATTGTGAACTGTCCAAATGATTCAGACAGAATCACATGCTGATTCAGGCCATTTTGCTAGCATGCTAGACCAATTCATTGAAAAGAACTGACTCAAAAGAGTGGTTCATTCACTAATTTCATATTACTCATTTTGATTGTACAGATCCGATTCAATACAGCCCCATGGAGGACACCATTACATGTTATCCGAGTGCATGGGATGCAGTATATTTGACACAGGTTCGGCACATGTTGAAAATGCCCCCCAAGAGATGGCACCCTAAGTGGTCGCCTATGTCTTCTAATCTGGGTACCCCACACCCTAAAATGTATATTAACATAAACTGCATAGGCTAAACAAAATGCAAAATTTAGTGTTTGGTTTCTAAATGATTGCTTTTACAAAAATAAAATGTAATGTAAACAGCTAATGGTAAAACTGTTTAAGCAAAACCTGATCAGCGCACCTACATTTTTGCCCATTACCCCAAATTCAGTTCAACTTGTAAACACTTCTGCTGGTGTTTTGGTTGCTTTTTTTATGTACAGTAGGCTACATATGTCTTGTGCTCATCTTTTTAAAACCAGAAAAAATGTGATGATTAAAAATATCTCAGAATTCTTGCATAGTCAGATTTTTGATAGGTATCAGCATTTAGTTGAACATGTAAATGCAATCTTGACATTTGAATTTCAATGGCTTCATGCTCTCAACAACCAACAAATTACTGCAAAAAACACATTGTCATTGGTACTACAAACCATTTTTATCCTCATTGCGAGTGAACCGGTACTCAATGTTTGAGTCATATTTTTTTTCTTGCATATTTTTGTGCATGGTGTTTGAAGATGAGTGCATGTGCCTAATTTTGCTAGCTTCTACTAAATGACAAATTCATTTGTGGCAAGATAACATAGAGTTTGACTGAACACACCACCACTGACATCAACAACAAAAGTTATGGGAAGCCTTTTCTCCTCCCTATATAAAATTATTATCCCTATTTATTTTGAGGTTTCTAAAATGTTTAAAATTAAATACACATTGTGCACTTGATAGGCTTGAAATGTAATCTCTTCAAATAGCAGCCAATCAAACATAGCATTTCGGTTTTAGGGGGAGGATTTTTTTTTAAGCATTCATTGTTCAAAATTCTAATTATTGGAAAGGACTAAATGAATTCTGTACTCAACATTAATATATTGTTATATAACATAAGACAGCTGTGTGAAGGTGATGAAGGACAGTTATGAATGACCTGTCTCGACTCTTTTCAAAGGAGGGATGTGTCAAAATTCACACCACTGACATCATATGTGTTTATTTGGAGATGAGGTGCTGTAATTAGGTAATAAGGTACAGGAAGCCAAATTGAGGCCATATGTCTAAAGGGCATTATAAGTCAGTATAAGGCCTACAGCACAACCTTAGTGTCTAATTGCTTTAAGAAAATGCATAAAAAAATAAGCATTATAACGTAATTTTACTAAGCAAATGATTAAGTGCCATCCTTCCAGAAGATATGGTCCCTAAAATGTAAAGTTAATAGTTGGCCTCTTAAAGGTATAGTTCTCTCATCATTTACTCACCCTCATGATATCCCAGGTGTGTATGACTTTCTTTCTTCACCAGAACACATTTGAAGAAAATTAGAAAAATCTCTTAGCTCAGTAGGTCTTTAAAATGCAAGTGGATGGTGATTCGACTTTTAAAGCATAAACGCTCAGCATAAACGTCATCGATACGACTCCAGCAGTAAAATTAATGTCTTATAAAGCGACACGATCGCTTTTGGTGCGTAAAACATAATTATTTAAGTATTTTTTAACTTTAAATCATTGCTTAGGGTCAGAAGCGGTATGCACACGTGACGTAATCACGTTGGCACATGAGACACGTAAGAACTGAGGCACGTGCGTCACACATGGAAGAGCAGCATTTGAGAAGGAGGAACGCTGTACAGAAGCTTCATTGGTTTTGTTTTAAATCTGTATTTATCTGTTTCTTCACTCACAATGGTGCATTTGTGTGCTCATCCTGGATGTCTCAACTGAGAGAAAAATGTGAGATTACGTCCGTAACATAGCAATGGCAATACGTCACACGAGAGACTGCTTGGACTCCACCCTCTTGTGAATGCGCATACAGCTGCTGACCGGAAGCGTTGGATTATAGTTAAAAAGTACTTAAATACTGTTCTTTTTTCGCACCAGAAGCGATCGTATCATTTTATAAAACATTAATTTAAAATCTGGAGCCAGTATGGATGACGTTTATGCTGACTGTCTGTGATTTTTGGTGCTTCAAAAGTCGAATCACCATCCATTTGAATTTTAAGGACCTACTGAGCTGAGATATTTTTCTATTTTTCTTCAAATGTATTCTGATGATGAAAGAAAGTCATACACACCTGGGATATCAGGAGGGTGAGTAAATGATGAGAGAATTTTCATTTTTGGGTGAACTATCCCTTTAACAGTTGGCTACTATATCATGCCTTTTAGCATGACTGGAATGTTGTTTTGACCACTTAGCAACCAGGACTGAAACTATCCAGTTATAATTGCTTCCCAGACTGGAAGTATAGGATTCTGAAACCCAAAATAGATACAAATTCAAGGATGTTACCAAATATTCCAGACTGGGTCAATATCGGGGGCTACTACTGTAAATGTAAAACTTTAAGAATCAATAACTGAAAACCCCATATTGATGTCAATGTTAGTGATTATGTCCCTGTACAACTTATATATAGTATTTTTATCATCCATATATATTTTCCTTAAGTCTAAAACAGGTAATGAAAATGATTAATTTCAAATAGATATTGTTGAAACAATGGTCACATCAACTGTTTATCACTGTGGATCTCATTGTCTAACCTCAACTGACTTGTGTGAAGTATTTTGCAATATGAGATAATGAACCAAGATGAATCATTTAGTTCTCCTTTTGTAACAGAGTTTGAAATATGACAAACTGAGATTTTCACAGATCTCAACCCAATGAATTTATAATGTTATAATATTTAAAGTCTGTCAGGCTCAGTTATCGTTCTTCCCTTTTGTCAAGGGAAAAATCCTCCTGTACTTAATATCACTTATGAGGTTAACGACTCCATAAACAGCTATTTCATATTGCACTTGAAAAAGATTCATTCATAGAGCTATTGGTATTATTGCAGTCATAACTTTACTGACTCTAGCAATGATAATGAAATATTAGAAAAATGAATATGAAAATTTTCCTCACGATCCAAAATAAATCTCATTGACTGAATAGATGGATATGTTTGGTTTAAGCTGTGTCTGAGCATTAAAAAGACGGACATAAATCATTGCATTCACTCTTAGATTGAGGATATTAAGTGCTATCTATCTATCCATCTATCTGTCTGTCTGTCTGTCTGTCTGTCTGACTTTTATTTAAGGAAGTGAAAACTTTATTGTAATTAAAATAAAACAATGTGATTTCTCTTGTAAGCATTTGTTTTAACCTTTAAAAAAGATTGCGCAAAGACCACTTGACTTATTCAAATTATGGAATGTCTGTTATAATAGAGGCAGCCAAGTGTTGAATGTCTGAGATTAGTTTCCTAACATAATTGACCTGATTTCAAGAAATGTGTCCATATCTACACCCCTGTTAGCAATACAGTCACAATCAGATTAAATAACAGACAGCAGACACTTTGTTGTGGTTTACATGAGCAGGGCGAGGAGAAACAGGCCAGATAAAGAGAGACAGACAGGCAGACGGAGGATGAGAGGTGCTGGTCGAGTGGGAGAGAGGAAATCCCCACACTAGCCACCTCCCACGGCCACTGCTGAGAAATCTGGTGAGGACCATCAGCATGCTGAAGTGATGGGAGTTTCCTGATGCTGCAATAGATTACTGATTGAAAAACAACTAGTTCAAAAGAGTTTTAGTCTTTGCTAGAATTACAAACAAACAAACAAACAAAAAAACTTAAAGGGATAATTCACCCCAAAATGAAAATTCTCGTGATTTACTCACCCTCCTGGCATCCCAGATGTGTATGAATTTCTTTCTTCTTCAGAACTGTCACATCCACACCGGACTCCCCCTCTCACTCCACACTCCGCTCTCTCTCCCTGGACTACTAATCACTTTCACTTGATCCCAGTCCAGCACTCAATTCCATCACCCCTATAAATACTCACCCTGCCACTCCATCCGTGTCTAGTCTCCGCAAGGAACACTCAGACTTACCTGCTCTTCCTACTATCTCTACGTACGTGAAGCTCCAATCAATTACCCAATAATCCTCGTCTCCGTGATCCCAAGGACTCATCTTCTTCCTCTGACTTCCTGGATTGGTTCTCCTTCTGCAAACTCCCTGCAAACATGAACTCTGTCATTGAAGTTAAGTTACCGATCTCTCCTATAACATTTGACTTACCTAAAGATCTTCTTCATCAATAAAGCTCCCGCTACTGGGTTCAACCCTTCTTCTGTGTCTGTGTTGTCGTGACAAGAACACAGATTAAGATTTTTCAAAGAATATTTTAGCTCTGTAGGTCCTTACAATGGAAGTGAATGGGTGCCAAGATTTTGAAGCTCCAAAATCCACAAAGGGAGCACAAAAGTGATCCATATGACTGCAGCGGTTAAATCCATATCTTCAGAAGTGATATGATAAGCGTGGGTGAGAAACAGATAAATATTAAGTCATTTTTATCATAAATTCTCCTCTCTGCCCAGAAGGGGGCAATATGCATTAAGACTGAATCACCAAAAACAGAAGAAGAATGTGAAAGTGAAAGTGGAGACTGAGCAGGGAGGAGAATTTATAGTAAAAAAAAGAGGTCTTAAATATTGATCTGTTTCTCACCCACACCATTCATATCGCTTCAGAAGACATTGATTTAACCACTGGAGTTGTCTGGAGTACTTTTATGGCACCCATTCACTTGCATTGTTTGTACCTACAGAGCTGAGAAATACTTCTAAAAATCTTTATTTGTGTTCAGCAGATGAAAGAAAGTCACTCCCATCTAGGATGGGATGAGGGTGAGTAAATGAGAGAATTTTAATTTTTGAAAATTTTTGACCTTGTGAATTCACTTGAGACAAACACATTTCTTCAGCTTGTTGACGTATTTCCCATTGAAGCAGGAAGTTTGGGCAGGACATATTGAAGGACATATTTTTATTTGTTTATAGTCAACAGGCTTAAGTTATTAGTGATGGGAAGTCTGATTCATTTCCATGAACTGGTTCTTTCGGATGGTTGTTAAAAACCCCCCAATTCAGCAGTTCTTTTACATCATCACCTAATGACATCATTAGTATTAATTCTAAAACCCCGGCATCATGGTATACTGAACATGCTCAAACACAAAAAATAAAAACTTATTGCGGATTATTACCTTTTATTCAATTATAATAACAAGGGTGTTTACTGTCATAATGTTTCATAAATATTGATTACATCTTGGCTAAGTTTCTTACATTTTGCACCAAATGCAGAGAGTGATGGACAGTGTCTTAACTCGTCCTTTTTTACAGAAACCATGATCTAGCTCGTAACAACTTAAAATGTACTCTGCATGCACCGTACACAACAGTAAAATTAATTTATCAGACTGATCTCACAGTGAAATCAGAAACAGTAGGTTGACTTTTCTTTAGCTAAAATTGATCTGTGCTTACCAAAATCTAAACACTTCCCCCAGTGGCCAAAGTGGTAAGTGTTGTTGGGCATGTGGGCACATATGATCTCCATTTTCCTGGTGCAATGTCCACGCAGGGGTGCCAAAATCGAGATGTTAAGTTTTTAGCTGTACAGGCTGTAATACATCGAAGAGGAATGCATGTTTTATAAATGGTAACCCAAACCCCAAACAAAAACCTAACCATAAGTGGGGTCAAAATTTTATATTAGAGGGAAGAGTGGAACCTTCGAATTGCGCTCATCACGAACTTGCAAACCCAATTACTTCTTGGTTTCAAAACAAGATCCGAACCCGGGTTTCCCACAGTGCTGGCTTGAGAACTGTTGCGACAGGATCTTTCAGTCCGATTTGCAAACTAGTAGGAGCGGTTCTTTGTAAAGAAGAGTTCCCAACAGCAGACATCACTAGTTCTAGGATAATTTTACTCCTTGTTATTGGCTCATTTAAAATAATTTAGAGTGTCAGGCAAGTCAGAGAGACAGGTTATGATTGAGTAACGTGTGGATCAGTATTGACTCGAGATGCGAGATGATCTAACTGATTCAGTACAATTTGGTGAATAATCCTTTCAAAATTTGGACATATTAGTTATGGTACAACCATTAACCAAGATGTGCAACTTGCTAATCAGCTGCAGGTGATATTAGTGGAAGGGGCGTTCTAATTCAAGACAACATATGATTGGACAAAAATCTGTGTCGTGCAAGATGAGTCATCAATATTTTTTTGTCCGTTTTCCCAGTAGAAAAAGACTGTACATTTTAAATGCATATTTCTGCTACATGTGAATTTTTACACTACATGCAAACAGATGAGCTCAAAGCCAACACATACTGTATGATATGAAAGCAACAAAAGTCCATTTTTGATTTTGTGTGTCTTTAAATGTGAAGTGTAACTTCTGTTAACTGTTATCAAAAAGATTTTCTGAACACTTTCCCTGTCCATATGTTGTTGTTTGAGCCATTGAAACCGTTAGTCCCGCCCCAAATTCAAGCCATTGGCTGGGCTTTGTCAGGCTTATCAGGGTGCTCAAAAAACAGGGCAACGTTTTGATAGCGCCACAGAATTACAGCGTTTTACACTTTTCAGGGAAATCAACCTGCATTATTTATGGCTTATTTGTTGTGGACTCAACACAGCTTGAATAGAATATTTGAACAAACTGCATCTTTAATATGTAAATATTTGGTGGCACTGCATGTAAATACACTGTGTTATTAGTTTGTGTCATATGGACAGGTACAGTGGAATATGAATGTAGCTGGTGGTTGTAAAGAAACAACACAGGATACAAAAATATTTTTTGGGGGGGTTTATTCTAATGGCTATTTAAACAAAAAAAAAAAAAAAACAAAAAAAAAAGAGGTCGATGGTGCCTTATTGTATTTAAAAAAAAAAACATATTTACAAAGAATGAAATACAAAAATGAGATACAAAAATGTAATATGGTTCAACGAAATACAAAAAAATGAAATAAGGTACAATGACATACGGCAGAGGCCAGTCCTACATGTGTAAAATGTAAAAGTGTAAAACTCCACACATGCAATCCATATGCATTCCAAAGAAATATCAGCCGATGAACAAAACCGGGAGCTCTCTTGCACAACCTTTGTTTTCACATCTCTACAGGAGAGAGTAGTGGAAAACAGGTGTTGCAAAACTCTTAAAGGAGCCACGTCCAATTTATGACGAGTTAAATTACATGAAATTTCTCCACTTGACTAGATGAAGTATTTTCATATTTCCTCAAGAAAATGTGAGTGGTTCTTACCAGTGCAAAACTCACTAGAAATGATGCTAGGGTGTTGTGGGTGGTTGCCAGGGTGTTGCCATGTTGTTGCTAAGATGTTTTTTGTTTTGTTTTTTTGCTAAGTGTTTTTTAGTTTGTTGCTATGTGGTTTTTAAGGTGTACTTGGTGGTTACTGGGGTAGTCTGTGTGGTTGCTATGTGGTTTATTACTGGTCCAGGTCAAAAGAGCCCACCCCTAAGTCTCTATGATATCTTGGTTTCTGGATATGGCTTGGGTCCCTCCTGCAATATAAGTATATGGTAAGTGTATTTTTATTTATTTATTTATGTTTGCCCGTTGATCGGTTTGCTACCAAGATGAAAATTGAAGTCTTATCACTTAGCGCACATCAACTCAAGAAGCTGCATGATTTGAGGTGCCATTCATCTGTAGCACAAACCTAAAGTTTAATATGTTTGACTGGGAGTTTTGAAATCCCATAATAGTAGCAGTAGATTACTATCTCTCCCTTAGCAAGCTCCACATATGATGCACAAATTAGGAAAATAGCAATTCTACTTAATACAGAACACTTTTCACACAAGTTTTTAGCAATACAGCTGGGGTGGTATGTATGGGAGTTTTAGTGGACAAAGCCAAAACATGCTGAACATGGTTTTATTCATCCTAATGTTCTTTCAAGATATTTCAGCATTTTAGATCATGTTAGCATGTTTGAAAAAAGCAAACATTTAAAACACACTGAAAACAATTATAGCAAAAAAAGCTTTAATTTACATTCAATGACACGTTTGCCTTCTTGCAAATGCATTAGCTCAACATTTCCATTGATATGCATGCAAACAACCAGTGACCTTTGACTGCGCCACTTGGCGACTGTCATCTAATTCACCAGTGACAACAGTGACGATGTCTGTCGTGCCCAGAAAGGCTCCAGACAAGTTCACTTTTAATAAGCTGCACGATTACCCTTTCCTGAGAATCCTGCATACATAAACACCTTGTATGATTTTATTAGCGGCCTCATAACGATGCTTGTGAGCTCGCATTTCGTTTGAATAGAATTGATAGGAAACCATATCTGCCCTAAAGTACATCTAATGATGTTAGGCTTGAGTGGGAGGAACTAGGGGGAAATTTAGTCACAGAAGCCTTTCATTTAGTTGTACACGAGTGGGAGACGAAGACATTAACAGGTCCAATCTAAAAAAAGAGAAGAGTTGCTAATGTTTGTACAACAGAGTAGGAGTATATTAGTCAACTCTGGTCCCTGGCTGCTAATATCGGTTAAACTGAATGCCGATCAGTTGTTTTGCTTGCAGACGTGCCTTGCACAGGAGCGAGGTGTTGTTTGTAGTAGAAGTTTACTGACAAATAGTCTCAGTGACTTGAATATACCTTGAGTAATCTTGATTTGATGCAAATCTTGTATGAATATAACTGCACTAGGTCAAGAAAATATGGCAATATGCTACCTTTTAGATCATACACAAATTGTCTATTGTCAGACAGGCAAAAGAAATAACACTTTATTTTTACATTTTCTAAAGAAAATGTGAATTGTGCTTGTCTGTGCAAAACCAGAGACTATTTAGCAGAGATGGGCCACATCTATTCAAATGAATGGGAGAAATTGGAAAGCCCAAGCAAGGAGCTCTGAGTGCCCAATGGTCAACGGATGCAGAAAGGAAGTCCCGCCTTACAGGTAAGAGAGCAAATCACCTTTTAGATACAGACATCGCCTGTCAATCAACTCGAGAATACGCAAGTGCATTAGCTATACAAGCTGGGACAATTGCGTTTTTTAGCATAAAATGAGGTAAAGAAGCACAATTTATGATACCAGTTCTGTCTGATTTGAAATATGTTCTTTGGTTGTAATCTTGACCAACCGTTTTTAAGATTTTGGTGTTTCCCCATTCAAGCAGATAGGAGCTGCACTGTCATGTCTGGAAATAGCCTCCCGAGAGCGTTCCAAAGATGGCAGACAGTGGACTGACTTGCTAGAAAGATTTGGCAAAACTCACCGCCACATTGCTGGTACTCTGGTCTCTTGAAATGACTCGTGACCCTTCTTCAATGGAAGTCTATATACTTTTTTGCCCATTTTATTGCCAGAAGTCTGTCTGCTTGTAAAAGTAATACCACACCATACCACTCCTCAAAAAACAACAACAACAACAACAACAACAACATAAAAAAAAAACCCTTGTGTAAATAGCATCTGCCACACAGTGCAGCTATTTGCACCCCAATAGTCTGGTGGAACCACAGAAATATACGACAGACTAACCAATAGATGTCGCTGCAGTGGCATGGGGTGTAAAGATGTGTGAATGTGTACTGTTGTCCTGGTGACCACTGATCGAATCTATGTTTTTTCCCACTCTTTTTCCCATCCGATTTCCTGATTCCACTCTTAAAATTTCCTTTAATACTACTTAAAATAATATATAAAAATGAATATAAATGTTGATTCCATCGCAGTGATTTGGTCACGGTGAACGTCGGGGAGTGCAGAGAAGGGTTTGATCTGGAGGTGGGGTCTGTCGATCGCACTCATTCCCATGTAAAACCATGGTTACTGTAGTAAAACCGAGGTGTTTTTTTCTAAGGAAAGTTTAAGGTTAGGTTTAGGGGTAGAGTTTAATATAGTGTGTCTGTGGGACTCTAAATAACCACAATAAACACACTGTAGTGATGCCCATACTATATGTTAGTATTTAAAAATGGGTGCAGTTAGTATCTACCATTATTTGCACCAGGGTTGAGGTACAAATAATATCTGCCACTAGGGGATGGGTGTAAATAGCATATATCATTATTTGCACAAGGGTGCAAATAGCATCTGCCAAAAAAATAAAATAAAATATATAATAATAATAATAAAAACATTTGGGGTGAGTATTGCACTAAAATTTAATACTAAGAATTAGGGGTTTGTTAAAATATCTAACTCAAAGAATTAACAGTAATAACAGTAATGCTTGCCTTAGTTTAATGTCTTCACTTCAATCTCAAATACTGGTTTCTTTCAACTGGTTCATTGTCCCTAGATTCACCCTTCTACATCTTCTTCAAGATAAAATGTTTCTGAAAATTGGCTGGAAAAGTTTTGCTTCTGAAATTTAAGTAAAAGAATGTTAGGTATAGGGGTTGGGTAAGAATTATATGAATATAATTACTCATATGTTTCATTCTGATGTTTGCTCATGCATCTATTCAAATGTAGTTCCAGCTTCAGCCACTGGCCATTCAGGGGCACAAAAAAACTCTGACTTAACTCTGGCAAAAAAACTTTGATTTAACTTGAATCAAACATGGACAATGATTCCACATGTTTGAATTTAGTTTTCTTAACTCACAATTACTATGTAATCTTAACTCAAATATAGCCTTTAGAGAACCTAATGAACTGGTTAAACAGAACAAAATAAAATGTCAGAGTAACTCAAAAAGTGAATTGGAGGCCCGGGTAGCTCAGCAAGTAAAGACGCTGACTACCACACCTGGAGTCGCAAGTTCAAATCCAGGGTGTGCTGAGTGATTCCTGTCAGGCTTCCTTAGCAACCAATTGGCCTGGTTGCTAGGGTGGGTAGAGTCATGTTAGGTTAACCTCCTCGTGGTCGCTATAATGTGGTTCTCGCTCTCGGTGGGGCGCGTGGTGAATTGTGAGTGGATGCTGCAGAGAATAGTGTGAAGCCTCTACACGCACTAGGTCTCTGCAATAATGCGCTCAACAAGCCACGCGATAAAGTGCGTGGATTGACGTCTCAGATGCAGAGGCAACTGAGATTCGTTCTCTGCCACCCGGATTGAGGTGAGTCACTATGCCACCATGAGGACCTAGAGCACATTGGGAATTGGGAGTTCACTTAACTTGGTGTCCATATAGAATTAATTAACTATTTAAGTAAAGGTAACTAGATGCAAGTAGACTTAACTCAGATTTGCTATTTAAATGTTGTTGCTTCAACTAAATAAATTGAGTTGAATGGACTCGATTTTAAGTTATACAATGTATCTTTCATAATGAAGGTTTGAAGAAAGGAATGAAGAAACTTATTTATCCACTGAAATACATATATAAACCTGTACTTCAGTTGCACGTGTACAAGGAGAACTGAAATAGAGTTAACAAGGTCCAACTTGACCAAAGGGGACACAGATCACCCTGTGTCAAACAATGATTTGCAACAAAACAACATAACCCTAAAACCTCTATGAATTTGTAGTAACAACTATTTAAATGCCCCCATATGTTCCTTTTGACCAATGAAACAAGATTAAATCATTCAAGCGCAAGGCATTGTGGGTATTCCCCATAGCCTCAATTTTGCACTAGTTTGAGTTAACACTTAAAATCTTAAGTCTACAGATTTTTAATAAAACTAAGTTCAAGGAGCGTAGATATTGAGTTATGATCCCCAAACTTGAAATTTCAAGTAGTTTAATTAAGACAACTAGATATTTCCAGTAATGACAACATTAGTGTTTACAGTGTAAAATAACACTAAACTTTAGCAGTTCCTCTCCCACTGAGTCCCATACAAAGCATAAAAAATAAATAAAATAAAAAATCATTGAAAACTTAGTTCACTTGATGTATTTAAAAAAAAAAAAAAAATACAAATAATTTGAACAAGGCAAGATTCAGTAAACGAAAAACAAAAAAACAACAACAAAACAAACAAAAAGAAAGCAGAATCTTTCCAGATTTTTGCAGACAAAAAATTCAACCTCCTGTCACTGTTTTTCTGCTAGATCAGTCTGTGTATTCAGGTTAATTCAGTCAAATTACTATTTTTTTTACTTGAATTAAACCTGTCAATTTAGATGTTATCACATATTTTTAGGTTACCTGATAAAGTATTTTAACAGTTTGGCTCAGATGAAAGATAACATATACTCTGGTTCAGATTGCAAATAATGACAAATCTGAAAGACAAAAGTATATTTTTGCATGTGAGCCTTGGTTGTATGATGTATGAATATATGCAACTATATTTAAATGATCATATTGTGTTTCACTCATACCTGCAGAAGAGTTTTGCATCTAAGACACCTTTAAAAGATGTTCAAGTTTGATTACCCATCAAAGGCTGGTGAGGTTTTTCGAAATGATGGAATTAGATCAACTACATTTCACCACATCCAAAATTCCATATGGATTCTTTCCAGGGATTCCATCTCCTCATCTCACATATCAGCCCATCTTTGATCACAGCGTTTCGTCAGCCTTCTTTCCTTGACTTTGTTTGTCTCTGTTCAGACATAGCACTTCCTCAAGGATAAATACACCAATTACCCTGCACCTGCATTTCATCTTTAAGGAAAAAAAGAGAGAAAATTGTGGTATTTATTAGATTTACTGTCACCGGAGAACAAACCATATTCCCATCATTTGTACTGAGAAATATGATGCAGCTGGGTGAGCTCATTTGAACTGTTTTAATTGGTGAGAAATGGAAGATTGAGAAGCAAAAACATCATTACAGTCTATGTTTCCACATCAGGGCATTACTGATTTTATTACTGCTTTTATTGCCCCGTTTTACTTGAGAAGGAGAATTCATAGGTTTGGGTTATTCTTTGTAGACAGAAGTTCACCTTAACTACTGATTGCAGAAAATAACGAAAACAACAAAGGTGAGAGAGAAATCACTGTGGTTGAAGAAATGATTCACCCAAAAATGAAAATTCTGTCATTATTTACTCATCCTTATGTCGTTTGTATGATTTTCTTTCTTCTGTGGAACACAAAATGAGACATTTTGAAGAATGTTCTGGTTTTATACATGCATTAATAATGAATGTTGACTGGAGTTTTCAAACTTCAAAAAGGATGCAAAAAGGGGGGCCTGGGTATCTCAGTGAGTAAAGACGCTGACTACCACACCTGGAGTCGTGAGTTCGAATCCAGGGCGTGCTGAGTGACTCCAGCCAGGTCTCCTAAGCAACCAAATTGGCCCAGTTGCTAAGGAGGGTAGAGTCATATGGGGTAACCTCCTTGTGGTCGTTATAATGTGGTTCTCGCTCTCGGTGGGGTGCGTGGTGAGTAGTGCGTTGATGTCTCAGGGAATAGCGTGAAGCCTCCACACATGCTATGTCTCCGCGGTAACGCATTCAACAAGCCATGTGATAAGATGCGTGGATTGACGGTCTCAGAAGCGGAGGCAACTGAGATTCATCCTCTGCCACCCGGATTGAGGCGAGTCACTACGCCATCCTGAGTACTTAGAGTGCATTGGGAATTGGGCATTCCAAATTGGGGAGAAAAAGCACCGTAAAAGTATCATAAAAGTTGTCCATACAACTCCTGCGCTATTAATAATAACTCCAAGTCTTCTGAAGCATTACGATAGCTTTATGTGAGGAACAGACCAAAATTGAAGTCATTATGAACTTAAAACCTTGCTATCCATCCTAGCTATCGTTGATGTGTTTGAGTTAACATGCATACCAACATGCTGATGACTACCAAAAATCAGCTTAAATCAACCAATCTTATGGTTGCATGGATGACTAGCAAGTCTAGCTGGATAGCCACATGTAAAGTACAGTAAATTAAAAAGAAAAGAAGTGTCATCAAAATAAAGTTAATACAAATATATCTTGTTTAGTGATGACACGTAATAAGTGTAAATGCCTATCACTAAAAATAAAGAATACATTTTCTTACCTTTCTGGACATCAAAACACCAGTCTTCTTTCTTGACGGACATGTGCTCCACTAGGATCTCAAGTTACCATAGCTACCAAGTAAACTTAATGTTGAAAAAAACTTTATTTCAGTGCTTTATGTCGAGTGTGTTGGTAATGATGGATACATTAATAGACAGGAATAAATGAAAGGAAATAAAGAACAAAATCCAGATGTATACTTAAAATTTGCTAATAATATGCTAGATTAAACAAGGTTGAATTAAAATACACTAAAAAACTACCATAAAACATAAATCAAATGCACTAAAATAATTATCTTGAGAAAAACAAATTCTAGATCTGTCTTTGTCTAAACCGACAATGGACTTTTTAAATAGTTGTGTGAACTGTGTTTTTCCTAGAAATACATCCCAGGGACAGAAATATGCCTGTAATCTGAGAATCACCCTTTTATGGAAATTATAATTGTATAGAAATTTTTTTTATCAGAATATTCTTCAACATTTCTTCTTAGAAAGAAAAGTCCTGCAAGTTTTCTAGAAAGAAATTCAGGTTTGGAACAAGTTGAGGGTGAGTAAATGATGAGCTCATTTCCAATTTTTTAGTGAATTACTCTACATCAAATTGTGCATATTCCAAAGACAAAATAGACTTTAACTGCAGAACAACGCAACTTCTGTCTTCACAAAATGTGAAATTTCTTGAACTCTGAGAAAGAGTTCCGTCTCTAGGCTTCTTCATATACCGTACGTCACCTTTGTTTTTCATTATAGACGTTGATCTTAATGCTTCCATCCACTTAGCAAATATAAAGAATTTACCCTCGTTTGAAGCAGGATTAATGCTTCCTCACAAGCGAAGCAGGCACAGCTCAATCACTCCACAGGAGGACTGTGGGTAAAATATGAGCCAGTGCCTATTCTCATATCCCTGGCAGGCAATTTAAGGTTGTAATGATCTTTCTAAATCACTGACATCTTTATAGATGTTGCAATACTGACAAATGCAGTAATTCTATTTTGACTCAATCCAATGATCACTTTTGAACGTTAATCTATTCTGCAATATCAAAGCTCAGCTGTGGTAAATGTATTTGATTTCTGCACCGCTTATGTCAGATTCATTATTTTCTTTTGTTTCTTTCTTTTTCTTTTTTTTTTTTTATACCATTCCCTTTATCAACTGGCAGAGACTGTGGTAGTAACAGAGTGAAATGGCAGTAACTTCAGCAGCATATTTTTTGGCTAAATGTCTTTCTTTACCCGAAATAGAAAGAAAGAAAGAAAGAAAGAAAGTGTTAATCTTCCATAAAATAACGTATAATATTAATAGTTCTTGTTATATTCATCTTGCTATTGTATATCCAAAGAGGATAACAGTGGTCTTATATTTAGAAAAAATAACTGTGAAGCAGAATTATAGAATAATTAGAAAACTGTTTTTGCTCTTTGACATTTGTTAGTCATACTGAAAGCTGAAAACTTAATGGCATGTTTCATATGAAAATGAAAACAGAATATGTCAACCAATTGGCCCGGTTGCTGGGGTGGGTAGGGTCACATTGGGGTAACCTCCTCGTGGTTCGCTCTCGGTGGGGCGCATGTTGAGTTGTGCGTGGATGCCGCGGAGAATAGCGTGAAGCCTCCACACGCGCTATGTCTTCGCGATAACGCGTGCAGCAAGACACGTGATAATTGACGGTCTCAGATGTGGAGGCAATTGAGATTCGTCCTCCGCCACCCGGATTGAGGCGAGTCACTACGCCACCACGAGGACTTAGAGCACATTGGGAATTGGGCATTCCAAACTGGGGAGAAAACATAAATAAAAAATGAATTAGGAAAAATGTATTAAAGAGACACTATAAAAAAAGATTAAAGCTGCTATAAACAATCATTTAAAACTAGTTTGTTTGTTTTTATGTTTGTTTCTTTGTTTAAAGAGTGGAAGTTGTAGGTAGGGGCAAGCCCAAAAATAGTGAAATTCTGGCACAGTTTTGAACTTTTGGACATTAGGAAACTTAAAGAGAATCCATTTTAAAAAGTTGAAAGCTACTATAAATGATCCTTTAAAAACTAGAATGTTTGTTTGTTTGTTTGTTTAAAGAGAGGAAGTAAAAAAAAATCTAGGTCGGGGACAAGCCCAAAATAGTGAAATTCTGGCAAATTTAACATTTGAAGACTCTTAAAAATTAGGAAAAAAGAATTAAAGAGACAATTAAAAAAAAAAGTTTAAAGCATCTATAAACGATCCTTTAAATCTAGATTCATGATTTAACATGTTTTTTTTCCCTTTAAAAATTATCCTGGGGGACAGAAAAGTTCTCCTAACCTCTCACAAGTCTCACTGACAGCTCAACATCTCCTCTACATTTCCTGCTGAAGCACAGTCAATGTCTTCATCAGCAGAAATTCACTGACAGGGCGAAAGAGACAATAGCAGGGTCTCTCACCTCCGTGGCTTGGCGCTGTGGGCCCAGTTTGAGACTTCCTGTCCTGGCCACAGACTTTCACATCTACTGATGGACACAAAGTTGATGATTAGCTGACTCAGTCTGGACTGAGGCTGCAGGACATCTTGTTGCCCAATCAAGGTCTTCTCCATCATGGTCGGTGTGAGCGGCCCACTGCTTTCTCCAGTCTTTAGCGATGAAGACAGAGCACCCTCAGAGCTAATTGGACATGGCGCGTTACAAGCTGAGAACAAGCTAAGTGGAGCTAGCTGTCAAGGGAGACTGATCATCTTGAGTGTGTTTGTGTGTGGGGGGGCACACTTTCACAACGTAAGCACAATGTCAGTTCCTGTACCTGGTTGATCATTAACCTGTGGGCTAAAGCATGGCTGCAACGCTACATCCTGAGCCATGCAGAGAGTGGGCCCGGTACAGGAAGTAAATGCTTTGAATATGGAGCTCGCTTGTCAAGGGCTTGTCTGGACAAACAAAGCCATCAGTCGCTGCCTCTTTGTGTCCCTGAGCAAAACAAGATGGCAGCGTATGTCAGAGAAAATTGCCCTGTCTGTACTTTTACTGTATTAGGGACATTCATGCACTAAAGAAATGAGGGAGTCACAGAAAGTCGCAGGATGTTGTGTGATAAAGGAAAAATCAACAGTGCAAGAACATACACACTGTCCTGCTGACGTCTTGAGAAATTACCAAATGAAAGCAGTGAGAATTTTAGCCATTTTGAAGATCTACTTCCAGATCTTTGGAAGTACTCCGGGGCTAGTTGTCACATAGGGAAATTATCACAAGAGCTATTTCTCAGTAACTATGAGGTTTTAAGTCAAAAGACCAATTATACAAATGTTTGCTTCCTCTAGCAGTGCTTTTGTTTGTTGATTTCAAACAACTAGGTCAAATTGGTCTTAAATTAGAATGATTTCTTTGGGAGGGAAGTCTATAGTCCATACTTAAAATCACAATATCATCATATTTTTGTATTAACTTTTGGCTAAACAAGAGAATACAATAAAACCACACTGGGATAAATTCAGAAAAGGGCCAACTATATAATGAAAGAACACTTTAACCAAAATGTTGAACCTATTCACTGAACAATATATTTTATAGCATTTATTAATCTTCGATAATATAAATTCATGGTTACAACTGTTCATTGTAAGTTAGTTCATAATGCATTAACTTATGTGTACAACTTCATTTTAATTTTATAAATATGTCAGTATACGTTGTAATTATCATTAACCAAGATAAATAATTTGTGTAAAAGTATGGTTTATTTTTAGTTCGAGTTAAAGGAATAATTCACCCAAAAATGAAAATTCTCTCATCATTCATGCCATCCCAGATGTGTATGACTTTCTTACTTCTGCAGAACACAAGTGTAGATTTTTAGAAGAATATCTCAGCTCTGTAGGTCCATAAAATGCAAGTGAATGGTGACCAGAACTTGGAATCTCCAAAAAAAAAAAACATAAGTCATTTTGAAAAATCACATAAGTCAGCATTAAAATAATTATTATGACTCCAGTGGGTAAAACCATGATTTATAAGTGATATGAAAAAGTGTGGGTGAGAAACAGATCAATATTTAAGTCCTTTTTTACTATAAATCTACACTTTCACTTTCACATTCAGCCACCTATTGATTGGGGCTATATTTAAGAAAATTTAAGTCATTATTTACTATACATGTCCACTTTCACTCCCACATTCCTCTTCTTTTGTTTTTTGGCCATTAGCATTCTTCATACATATCGCCACCTACTGGTCGGGGTCGGTCAAAGGTGGAGATTTATGTAAAAAAAAAAAAAAAAGGACTGAAATATTGATCTGTTTCTCACCCACACTTTTTCATATCACTTCTAAATCATGGATTTACCCACTGGAGTTGTAATAATTATTTTTATGCTGACTTTATGTGATCTATAATGGGTAATATAAAAGTTTAGTGGATAACAGTCATTCTTATTCTGCAGAAATCTGCAAAGCTTTTCTTTGTGGGTCTGCACATACATGAATAAATATTGAAATTAAGCATAAATAACAGTGTCATCTGCCTTTGATGGTTTGCTCTTGCACTGCAGTCCTGCAGTCTGTTCAACATCATTAGCCTATTCATGTCATTTTTTATTTAAATGTCAGTAGATCATAAATGAATTGTTGATTTGCTTGATAACATGTATAATAATGTAATAAACTCTATATAGCATGGTTATGACCTTATCTTTTTCCAGCCTGTCCTTAATTTCAGATAGACAATAGTCACTTGTGTCAATTGGAGAACAAAGAAGAAACATGTCTTTTCTTGCATCTGCTTTTCTTGCAGCCCCCCCCCCCCCGCCCCCCCGTTTAATTAACAAAGATGGGTCATTAGGGGGGTTGTGAATGAGGTAACCAGACCCCGAATTAAAACGAACACAAGCTGCAAAAGCACGAGAACACCCTCATTTATACAGCTAAACTTTCCACATTATTAGCATCATTTAAGAAAAGGATAGTGGAAGCAATAAGAGCTTATAGAATTACACAAACGGGGAGAATATTCTGCTATGCTAATGAGCTGGCCTTTGGAGACCGTGCTTAATGGGGTTTCTGTAGGAGCCTTTATTACCCGCTCCGCTCCACACCGGATCCGTCCGCGAGGAGTAGAGGGGAGTCCGATAGCCTCGCTGATGTGATTGTCAGTGCTGCGTCTGGGCTAAAGCGTCTTGATTCATCTCCATCCAAATGGGCAGTGACGCCATGGCTGCATCTCCATCTTCGTCTGCAGAAGAGCGAGAATTCCCTGGAAAATAATGAATCGTGGCTTCATTTGTAACTGTCAGAGAAAATCTCGGCTCGCCGCGGCTCTTCTTTCCGCTGATGAGAGCAAACAATCACAAACTTCCAGAAGTTCACTACTGTCATGGAGTGTCAGAGCGGTTGCTTAGAATACTTTGTGTTGGGAAAGTTTAAATGTTTCATTATTTCTAGATACAGGGCCGTAACTACCATAGACATCGAAAGAGGCACATCCCCCCATATGCAAAAAAGCCACAAGAGGCTCTGCATCATAATATTTTTACAGGCATGATGCAAAGTATCTAAGCACCTAAAATCTCCTTACCTGCAGTAAAATCACTGTAATGCACAGACTTTTAAAGTACCTGCATTTTATTACATTTGTACACTGTACCTAACCCTACCCCAACCCTTACACTAAAACCCTAACCCTAATCTAAACCCTGACCCTACCCCAAACCCTACCCCTTAACCTACTTATACCTCAGCCTCAGTAGCAACAAATGTGAATCTTGTGAGAATTTTGCAGAACAACATGTATAGTAGTATATATATTTAAAGTTAGTACATAGTAGTTAAAGACACCTAATATAAAGTGGGACCAAATGTATCCCATATTTGCTGTTGCCAAACAATGTAACAGCTTGCTGCATTAATATAGAATGTGCGCAATGCCACAGGTGTATGTTTAGTCATTTTAAAATGGTTTTGAATGTGGCTTATCTAGTCAGAGTTTATCGTTAGAATGATCCATTTTATAATATAGGTTTTCAATTACCAATCCTTGAAGGGTTAGTTCACCCAAAATAAAAAATTTCTGTCTCTATTTACTCACACTCATGTCATTACAGATTCGTTATGACTTATTTTTCTCCATGGAACACAAGAGCAAAAAATGTAAATCTTGACATTGCTCTTTTTTGTCCATGCAATAAAATTAAATGGGGACCAGTGTTGGGTGTAATCTGATTACAATGTAATAAGTTAATGTAATCTAATTACTTTTTAGTCAAAAAGTAATGTAACACATAACATTTTAAATTCTTGCAATCAGATTACAGTTACTGACTTTCAATTAATTTTATTACTTCTAAGTATTAATTTAAGTATTAATAATTAATTTGAAGTAATATTCCGGGTTCAGTACAAGAAGTTAAGCTCAATCGACAACATTTGTGGCATATGCATTTGTAATGTCACCAAACCCTAAAAACCTAAACCGACTGTAAAAATTACAATTTAAACAACTTTAAAGCTCAAATAATACATGAGTTTTAACAGAAGAATTCATTTAAGCGTTTTTACAAAATTATAAGCTTCACATTTCTGCCTTTAATTCCACCAAATAATTGGCCCCATTCACTTTCATTGTAAGAGGTGGGTAGTAACGCTCTACATTTACTCTGTCACATTAACTTGAGTAACTTTTTGAAAAAAATGTACTTTTATGAGTATGTTTAATTGTGGGTACTTTTTACTCTTACACAGGTAAATTTCTAATGAAATTATTTTGACATTTGCTTTGTTACAATGGGCAATGTTCCTGTTGTTACATTACTGGGTTTAATTCAATGAGTGTTATATACTCAATGAGTAAAATGAGCATAATTTATTGAGATATTTTTGAATGGGACTTTTACGACAGCGGAACTTACAACTTCGCTCTGTCACTCCAGTTGAGCTCATCACTCCTACAGCAAGCACTCAAAACAAACACTTTTTTTCGCCACGCAATGCCTTCATTTTACACCAAGGCAAGCAGATATTTCAAAATTAAAATTACAGATCCAACTTAAGAAAGTACGTTGCGGTACGTTTTAGTGATTATGTGATAATGTGAGCTTGTTTGTATCATGGTGATGGTCATTTTTGGGTGACTCTGTATCTATGGGCTCTTAGTACATCAGTTAATAATTACTAGAAAGGTTTCCAAACTTTTCTTCTAATTGACAGATTCATCTAAATCTGAAAAGCGTCCTTAAAGTGATAGTTTAGCCATAAATTAATATTCTGTCATCATTTACCCACCTTCATATTGTTCCAAACCCGTGTGACTTTCTGTATTTTGTGGAACCTGAAAGATGTTAGACAGAATGTTAGAAACTGACAGTCTCAGTCACCATTCCCTTTAAAATATGGAGAAAAAACATGCAGTGAAAGCAAATGGGGACTAAGGCTAACATTCTGTCTAACATCTCCTTGATTGTGGTGCATGGAAGAAAGTCATATGGTTTGGAACAACATGATGGTGAATGATGACAGAATTTCCAATATAATAATAATAATAGTAATAATAATTATAATTATTATTATAATAATAATTACTATTATATAACACATGTTAAATGTGTATTATGTAATGGAATATTGGGGAGTAAACGTCTATTATGTTAAATGTAACTAGTTACTCACTACTTGAGTATTCTTTAAATTGGATACTTTCTTACTCTTACTCAAGTAATTATTAACATGAGTACTTTTAATTCTACTTGAGTAATTATTTTGGCTGCTCTACCCACCTCTGCTCACTGTAACCTCGATTTTTGATTTTTTTTAAAGAAAAGGAGGGACGAGTCAAAATAACTTTTTGTGGTAATCAACATTATGCCACAAATGCTGTTGATTGAGCTTAACTTGTATTGAACCTGGAACATTCCTTTAAGTACATTACTAGGGTTAACCAGACCCAGAATTAAAGCTGCAACACCCTCATTTATACAGCTAAACTTTATTAAGTAAATATTTTATATAAGTAATATAATTTATGTAGAATACAATTAAAACATGAATATGATCACATGTGTGTCCGTTTGCGTTTCTGCGACAGACTCATTGTAAGGGAGAAACGTGTGGTGCTGAATGTTTAACTTGTGTGAAACAATTACAAGATGGAAATTTAAACATTATTTTGAATTCGTTGAGCGGTGTTTTAGAGAGTAACTAAATAGTAATGTGATTACCTTTTAATTGCCTTTTAAAATGTACTTTTTAGAATCTTTATAAAAGTTATAATCTTTATAAAAGTACATTTCAAATGACTTTTATAATCTGATTACAATTGTTAGAGGTTATTAGTAATTTGCAGTTGATTACTTTTTGAGTAAATAACCCAACACTGATGTGGACTGAGGCAATCAGTCCCTAACATTCTGCCAAACATCTCCTTTTGTGTTGCCTGGACAAAAGAAAGTGATACTGGTTGGGAACGACAATTAGGGTCAGTAAATGACAACGGAATTACATTTTTAGGGTAAACTCTCCCTGTAACATTTTTTACATTTGATCCAAACATGTTGAATGTTTGGCTTCACCCTTGTTGAGATATACTGTAAGATGACAAGTATTCCCATACACAAACCAAATTTCCCTCACACCAAGCTCCCGTTTTTTTTTTTTTGTTGTTTTTTTCTCTTGTTAATGACAAGAGTCCGAGCCGTTACAGAGGTCATCCATCTTCAGTGGACATCCACCCACTGATAGCTGCTGGCCAATCCAGACTCTGGTGACCAGCATTATGGCCATGTCAGGATCCGAGCCCCCCCCCAGCCCCCCGTGATTAATCATCATTTGGAGAGTGCTGCTGGGCTGCTCAGGAGAGGGGCCGGCCCCTGCAGGTGGTATTGAGTTTGGGGGAGAATAGACCTGCCACTGGGCCTTTGTGTATTCTCCCCTGGAAAACAGCACTGCTGCTTTGACTTTACCTTACTCCCAGAATGCAGAGGGAGAAACTTACAGGGAGACTGGGTTGGGTTGATAGGTAGATAGGTGTTCGGAGTCATAGGATAGGGCAATAGACTCAAAGTTTCCAAATACAGCCTCAAAATTAAAAGCAGAGAGAGCATGAAGAGCATGGTGTAATGTAATATGCAAGAAAACCCTCATTCAAACAGCTAAACTTTTCACATTATTAGCGTCATTTAAGAATAGAATAGTCGAAGCAATAAGAGCTTATAGATTTACACTCAGTACCGCCGCTCCCTATGCACATATTATGCAGTGTGCGTAGGGCACCAACTCCCTAGGGGGGCACCAGAAACTCCACTGGCTGCCCTTCCTCACGTTATACTTTATTCAAGGACCCAATAGCGGTCGCGGAACACAGACAATTACCTCGCAGCTCGCACCACATCAGATTATCACCTTGAACATTGCTACATGGTTGCTTACTGGCTCAAAAGAGCCACTCTCAAGTCTTCATGATATTCTGGTCCCTAGGTATGGCTCGGGTCCCTCCACCAAGTCTATGGGATTGTTCATCAGTTTAATCATTCCCCAGACAGAAATCTGACTGCCTAAGGGGCTGTTCAGATCGAACGTGTTCTTGCATTAAAAAAGCAAGACGCAGCACAACAAATTAGTCTCAAGATGCATTTTTAAAAACTTAAGTTCCTTAAAGGGATAGTTCACCCAAAAATGAAATTTCTCTCATCATTTACTCACCCCAATGGGGGGGTGGGGGAGGGGGGGCTGTTGTTACACTTATTCACTAAACTGGAAAACACTCTGGGCCATAAATCACGATATAAAACTAAAACTAAATTTAAATATGCATCCTTCAAAAATTATCCATAACAAACACTCTGTTTTTACATACAATTCTTCTGAACACATATTTAATTCAATTTATGAGTATTTTGTGTAAAATTTGATATTTACCCAAAAAATTCTTAACCAATGAACAAAATCGGGAGCTCTCTTGCGCAATACAAGTTCTCACTTCTCTAACACGAAAGAGTGCCGAAAAGCAGGTGTCGCAGAACTCTGGTGTAGCAAAGTTTTATGGTTAGCGTGCACTTGACTACATTAATATAAAAACACTGGAAGTCAAAGGGAAGTCCCCACCATTATATAAAGCAAACTAGAGAAAAGACAGACAGCACAGAACTCAAACACAGCGACCCCTACGAGAAACGACTGATCACACACACACAGACCAAATGCCTTTTGACCAGTCATGATTAAGACTGCTGTAGATTATGTTTTTTGGGGATCACTGTCAAACAAACAGTACATGAACATAAAGCATTTGATAACGTACAGTATTTTTTTCCTTGTGCAAGATTTTTGCTCCATAACTTCAGATTGCATAAAAGTTCAGATTTAAAATAATATTCAGGATGAAGACTTATCATGTCCTTTTGTTGTTTTTGTCAAGCTAGTATATTAGGAGGCAATCACTCAGGATAACATAAATGAGCATTCATCTAATGAATCAAAAGCAACAAATTTTTCTCCCGTGACTGCTGTAGTCTATTTCTCACCATTAAACAGGGTGAACATTAAGAGGCTCTTTAATAGCTCCATTTAATAGGTGCAAGCCTTTGGTTCATAAACCTCTAATGATGCTGATGCACACAATTCATTACTGGCCACATCTAGGAATGATGGATCTGCTGCATAATGGGTAAACTTTGACTGAGCTGACAAAAGGCTAAGACTCTAACAAGACTCCACATTAGCAAAAGGCTGGCATCAAATTAAAGATTGATTTAGCGAAACCATTTGTTACCAGCAGCTGACATGCAGCTCTGTCTGTAGAGACCCCTGAAGACACCCCATCATCTCCTGCACCCCTTGAAGTGAAGATGAGTGCTTATAATGATGCCATTTGCTTAATTTTCTGCGGCATACGTACATTCACCTCCTCCCAACACACGCCTAAAACATGTTGTGCGGCTTTAATTGCCTTGGATTTGAAGTTTTAATTACACGATTTTGCTTATGTTATTATACTATTTTTATGCAGTGTTATGTTATGTTGATGTAATTTGTTTTGTCGAATGCCATTAGTGTGAGAAGTAGGCGCAAAAGGTGCAAAAGGACAAAATAGAAGCGTTTTAATATTTGTAAAAAACTGATGTATTGAATCTACTGAAGCTAGATATTGTTGTCATTTTTTGCAAATGTTTTATTCCTGTTATGTTCTTAAAGGAATAGTTCATCCACAAATTTAAATTCTGTCATCTTTACCTCGCCCTAATGTCATTTCAAACCTGTCTGCTGTGATTTTTAACATTTAACACAAAAGGTTCAATTCTGAAGAATGTTCACGCTACTCTTTTCCATTCAACGACAGTTCATAATAATCATTACTGTCAAGCTCCAGAAAAAAACAAAAAGTAAGTAGTCCATGCAACCTGTGCTCTATATTCCAAGTCTTTTCAAGTTGTATGATAGCTTTGTGTAATTATCAAACCAAATTTTAAGTCATTGACTTATAATCTTCCCCTCCGTGGTTCATGAAATACCATTTGTTCTTGCATTCAATTCAAATATGACGCCTTCAGACACATCAGACCAGCTTTTGATGTCATTGGTTCTCACATGCGTTGTTATCGAATTTGCTGTGCCTGATTGAATAATCAGAATGGAGATTCAGATTTGAGATCTCCAACAGAGGGGAAGATTTTCATAGACTAACAACTTTGATTTAGGTCTGTTCCTCATAAGGTATCTCATAGCATTGGTAGACTTGGAATATAGCACTAAAGTCTAATGGACTAGTTTTATGGTGTTTTTTTTTTTTTTTGTGGTCATTATCGTTGTATGGACAGCCTGATCTCATGAAAATTATGTGACCATGGCAACATTTTGTCAAAACGAAATTGCGTTCTTCATTACACGTTTGGTGCAGTTTCCCAGTGAAATGTCCAGTGAGGGGCGCCAAAAGCGAGTGAAATGGTGTCGTAAGCAGACCAGGTTTTTAAGGTAAATGTTAGACCTAAACCTAACCAACAGTGTCCTAAAAGCAAATGAAAGGTAAACAAAACAGACATCCTTACCCTAAACCAATACTTAAACCTAACTGATAGTGTCCTAAAAGCAAACGCAACATAAAAAGCAAAATTTCTGAAGCAAGCACGTTATTTTGTGTCGTCAATGACACTTTTGTCCCAGCTTGGCTGGGCACAAGCCTCTGTCTTCTGAGTCCAAAGACCAACACTCTATCAGGTGAGCTGCCGTGCAAGTTAATCATGTTGGAATATGTAGATGGTTCTGTAATACAAGCATTAAAATGTATAGTTTTTTAAAAATTATGTATTAGATTAGAATAAAATGTTTGGATATCATAACATAGCAGTGTGTGTTTAACTGAGCAAAAATGTATGTGTTTATTTAAGTGTTTATAAAGTCATAATCAACCATTGTACTCGAGATTTGTGTGAAAGTGAATAAAACACACATTTGTTGTAGCGTCTCTTGTGTTAATTTCACCTGAAAACTGTGGCGAAAGGTAAAACTCAGTTTGCAAAAATGTAACTGTAATGTTCATTCTATAAGACTAGGTTGTGTATGGAATAGAACAGCATGTATAAAAATGTATCCTTTTTGTTAACACAGAAAATAAAACAACATATGAGCAATGTCATTTTTGAGAATGAGGAAATGATGGCCAAATTCTCATTTTTGGACTAACTATTTTACCTTTTGTAAGCTGATTTCATCACTGTTTAAGGTTTAACAGTTAACCTCCAGTCCTTTTTACTTTCTATAGACACATGATATTAACTGTCATTTGCACCTAAAACCTATTATGTTTATCTGAAACGTTTAATATTAATGGCTCTCCACTCAAACCAGGTATGACTCTAATGTCTTAATTTGAAAGTACATTCAAAAACTTTACCTGCACTCATTGCGCTTCTGTCAGTCCCAGAGAACGGGAAAAAGTCTTGCATCTTCAGTGTTGAACAAAACATTAGTGTTAATGGCCGATGCTGCTAATAGGGAAGGCAAAAGTCAATGATGGAAAGGGTGTAATCAGTAGTAATGAATCCAGTGTTGGGCCCTGACCTGCCGCCCCAGTAGGATGATGCTTTGAGAATGGATCAGAACAGACCTTGTGTCCGCATGAGAGTGCAGTTACAGACACTGACAAAACAGTTTCTGGCTTTGACTACTATAGAAAAACAGCTGTACAATTTTGATCCTCTTTTATTCCATGTTTGCAATGTACTTGCATGTAACAAAAAGTATGCTGCTAGGGTGTTGTAGGTGGTTGCGAGGACATACAGTTTCTATACAGTTGCTAGTGTGTTCTCATTGGTTGTTAAGTGGTTGCCTTCTGGCCCAACTCAAGAAAGCCACCAACCAAGTCTCAATTATATTTTGGTCCCTAGATATGGCTTGGGTTCTTCCTTCAAAGTAAATCCATTGGATTTTGCAGTGGGCACAGGCTCACTAAAACTGGACAGTTAAAGTCTGGAAAAACATCACCTGGTCTGATGAATCTGGATTTCTGCTGAGGTACACAGGTCGTAGGCCCACTGCAGACTCAGCTTTCTGTTCTTGGCTGACAGAAGTGGAAACCGACGTAGTCTTCGGCTGTTGTAGCCTATCCACCTCAAGGTTCGACATGTTGTGCATTCTTAGATGCTATTCTGCTCACCACAATTGTACAGAGTGGTTATCCGAGTTACTGTAGCCTTTCTGTCAGCTCGAACCAGTCTGGCCATTCTCTGTTGACCTCTCTCATCAACAAGGCGTTTCCGTCCGCAGAACTGGTGCTCACTGGATGTTTTTTGTTTTTGGCACCATTCTCTATACACTCTAGAGACAGTTGTGTGTGAAAATCCCAGGAGATCAGCAGTTACAGAAATACTCAAACCAGCCTGTCTGGCCCCAAAAATCATGCCAATGTCGAAATCACTGAGATCACATTTTTCCCCATTCTGATGGTTGATGTGAACATTAACTGAAGCTCCTGACCCATATCTGCATGATTTTATGCATTGCACTGCTGCCACACGATGGACTGATTAGATAATCGCATGAATAAGTAGGTGTACAGGTGTACCTAATAAAGTGGTCACTGAGTGTATGTCCTTAGCTCAAACGATGCGGGGAAAGTTATGTGCCATATTTAAAATACTTAAATTAGGGTTTTTTCTCTAATCTTTAACCCTAAGTACGAGCAATTGTCACAGTGGGAAACACCAACAGTGTTGGGTAAGTTACTAATAACTAATTGTTTCTCTAAAACTATCAGATTGCACTATTTATTACTTCATGGAAAAAGTAATCATATTACTAAATACTTTACTTTTAAATAAATACATTTTCACAGAAAGGTTTCTTTTTTTTCCACTCAACAAATTAAAAAGTTATGTCACACACAATAAACACACTCCGCATCACACGCTTCCCCCGTCACAGAAATTCAAACAGATATGAACTTTACATCTGAATGTAATTTCTATTTTAAATGTATTCTACATAAATATTATTTTAGAAATATGTGTAAGTTACAATTTACATGTACTTAAATATAATTAACCTAACTGATAGTCAGTAACTGTCATTTGATTACATGAATTCAAACTGTAATGCTTTACACTATTTTCTGTATTATTTGTTATTAAAAAGTAATTATTTCACAGTCACTAATTACGTTATTATCAGATCGCAACCAACAATGAACACCACTAATGAAAATTGCAATGCTATTTAAGTATGTGAATACAGAGAAGATTACATTTGTTTTGTACCAGCTGATTCATTGCATTTCAACAGCACATGAACATTACATGCATGGCTGCATTGTCCACCCTCAAACCAAGATGTCTAAATGACACCAGTACCCATGTCAAAGCATTTCAGCTCTTGACTCAACATTACCATGACAATTTCAATGTCAAAGATGTCAAATACACATGAAGTCCAACCATTGTTGGACGCCCCCCCACCCCCCACCCCCCCCCAAAAAAAAACATGCAAGAGTGAAGTAAGACAGCACCACATATAACCCCATGATAGAATATAGACTATCAGTTTGGAGACAGATCAGTTTGCATGAGGAGCACCAGCCATCCCAGGAGTGTGTGAGCATGTGTAAGAGAGTTTGTGTGTGTGTTTTGAGTGCTGTGTTGCTATTGGAGCGGTGTAAAGCTCTTGGAGGAGCCCACTCATATAATGGAAGTCACAAAGAGCCACTTCTCTCCACGCTGCACTGATGATGTGAGTATAGCACTGCCAATGTTTCTTCATGTATTTGAGTGTGTGTATGTGTGTGCCTGTGTGTGTGCGCTTTAATACGCTGTAATGCTGCATGATGTTAAGTCTGTGGTCTGTGGGTGTACAGTACTTTTCCCATTGAGCAGAGACCTTAATTTAGATAATGTGGATAATGGGATATTAGAATACATTAAAATAACAGGGCACAACTTTTTCGGAAAGGTGTTGTGGCTCTTTACTGTTTCGGTGAGCAATTATGTCATCTAAGTGTTTCAAATTGACTTGATGGTGTGTTTTCATTCATAGAAGTGTGAAATTAGAACACAAAACACTTAATTCGGCAAACAGACTTAACTTGAGGTAAAAATCTATTAAAAGCCTGTTTTTAAGAATAGTTAAAAAAAAAAAAAAAAAAGTGTAACCAGTATTATAACATAAAAAAATCTGTATTTCCAGAAATTTCTGATGATTTTTTTGTTTGTTTTTGGGATGATTGCATTGTGATTTAGGGGGAGGGGGAGGTAAAAAAAAGAAACTAAAAAAGAGATCTTTCATGTAATAATTCCACCATCCATCCATCCATCCATGAACACAATATTAAAGAAACAATGGCTTTCCCTAAAAAAGGTCAGGCAGATGACAATGCACCATAAAGCAAGCTGTCAAGTGACGCCTACAAAATTCAGATGAGGTTTGTCGAACAGGGGTGAATGGACACAAACCTGCAGAGCCAGCTGAGATCTAAAGAGTAGCCGTGGGAGACTCCGCATAACATGAATTGTTCTCTTAACTATGTAGGAGGCCGTCTTTCTTGGTGAATTTATGTAGGTGTTACTTTTCTATAGATACTCACCTTCAAAAGACATTTTCGTTTGTGCTAGTGGTATGTAGGGTGAGCTAACAATCATTGTTCTATCTGTATTGTGGTATTAATCTGTTTGCATTTCCTACTTATGAACAAAAGCCTGACTGAGGATTAATAAAATGATATTACATGGCCAGTGTTAGGAGAGATGTTACATTCCTGGACCGGATTTGGAAATTCTTCGGTTTTCCCTTCTCAAATAGATAAAGTCATAGAAATGCTCATAATTTTTTGTTTTGTTTTTTAGAACAAATATTAATTATTTTCTGTAAACATTAGCTATATATGGTGGTCCCAAAAAAGAACTAGGACATTTACACACTTAAAAATGTACAGTATGAATGTATTTGCATGATATAACAACATGTATCAAACAAAGTGGCATTTTTGTTTAAGAAATTTTCTGCAAAAGATAGGAAGTTTGTTAAGTTCCAAATAATAATAATAAAAAAAATAGATATTTTTTCCAAATTAAAACAAGAATCATTTGGAGACTTTCTGGCTGACAAACTTTGTAGTGCATGGCCCATATTAATGTGATGAACTAAACCTGTGAGCTTGAGGGGAACTGAAAAATTAAGTTCTGAGAAAAGCTCTAGCATTATTTGTGTGCAGACGCCACTTGCTTTGAAATTTTGTTATGTAATGTAATGGCATTCATACACTTTAAAGTGTGATTTAAGTTTCCAAATACTTTGGGGCCACTGTATGTAAACATACAGTATGAACAGGAATAACAGGGCTAGTAGTCAGCTGTAATATGTGCTCAATGTGTGAGTGCAGTTGATATCAAAAAACCCTTTGTTGTCCACACTGATCTCATGGACAACTTGATGAGTAATAGAGAAAAATGAAAAACAATGCAAAGGCTGATGCAGAAAGCTGTCATTCTATGTATCCTCATGTGCAGAAGTCATTTGACCCCAGGAGACCCTGAGCACATGCATGAAAGAAAGCTCTTGAATTCACTGGCTGCCATGTGTAGGTGTCCATCACATTGAGCCCATCATTCCCAGCAGGGACAGCCAGATCCCAGCTGCCAATGGGCATTCGGCAGGGCCGGCACGCTCTGCCAAAGCGGGCCACTTCTGCACAGTGTGCAAACATTTTTGCATCTGTAGGCGTACAACAAAAGACACATGCATCTGAAGAAGTTTCCTTCTTTTGTTTGTGGGGGAGGATGCAAGAATCCCTAAAAATGTGAAGTATTCAAATGTGGCAGTTAGCGGCAAAGATTGTCACTGTTCTGTGCAGACTTGAGCGCTTTTGTGTCAAACTGAGCTTCTTTCTTGAGCTGTCATACAGCCACAATTAACCATTGAGAGCAAACATCACTGGAAGTCTTACAATGAAGTTCATGGGGTGAATATAGGTAAAGTGGGACACTGTGAGAATTCATCATTGTCATTGTTTTTATCATTGTCCAAACAGTTACATCAATGTAATCCCATTCTAGGGTGGCAATTAAAGTCCTTTTTTTGCTAGAAATTCTTCTCCCTGCCCAGTAGGTGGCGATATGCATAAAGAATGTGAATCATCAAAAACACAAGGACAAGATGAAAGTTAAAGTGGAGATTGACTGAGCAGGGAGGAGAATTTATAGTAAATATTGATCTGTTTCTCACCCACACCTATCAAATCTCTTCTGAAGACATTGATTTAACCACTGGAGTATTATGGATTATTTTTATGCTGATTTATGTGATTTTTGGAATTTCAAAATTTTGACACCCCTTCACTTGCATTGTATGGACCAAAAAAGCTGAGAAATTCTTCTTTCATTTGAGTTCAGCAAATGAAAGAAAGTCATTCACATCTGGGAAGGCATAAGGTTGAGTAAACTATGAGAGAATTTTCATTTTTGGGTGAACTATTCCTTTCAGTGTCCCACAGTGCCCTTATAAGGGCAGATAGTAAATGTAAAGGGTCAGTTTCATGACCCACTGAAACAATGGACAACATCAAACTCAAAGTCTGTCTCTGTCTATGCAATGGAAAACCCAATAAGGTGGATTATTTGGCATGCATTATGCACATGCATACCTGCATTGACCCACAAGAGTAGCCTACCACTTGCCAAGGATGTTACCAAGATTGGGGGACACCAAATGTAAAAGTTTAACAATCGGTTATTGAAAGACCCATTGATCAACCACTATTCTGAATATTGAGGGTGCCATGTCCCCCTCAGTGTTTATAATGGCTATGGCACACCAGCTTACCTCATAAAGCAAAGATCGTTTACATCTCAAACTACAATTCTGGCTCAACTCATTGTCTTACAGAGCAGTTTAAGTTATCTATAGCCTATATGCCCTTTGAGGGAGCCTGCAATTAATACAGCAGACCAAAACAGGGCCAGGTTCATTACCTCCATCCTCATTATGCATGTTCAGGCTCTGATCTGAGACTATGTTTAAAGGGCTTCCCCCATTAACAGCAGCTGACACGTCCCTGTAATCAGTCTGGCTGCGGTCTGTCACATTACTCGCTGTGGTCGTTATTCACGGTTGCGCCTTTGGGGCAAAAAAGCACCGGCTCTTTGGCACTAAACGTCTGATAATGTAAGTGTGGTGTGTTGCTGGCCCTGGCTCACTATCGAGCGTTTTGGGTGATTTGCGGGGACGCACTCTAATCAATATCTTCTGAGGTGTCGTTATGACGACATGAGCTCTTTACTAATTGCCCGCTTGAGCGACAGCGGCGATAAAAAGATGCAGAGCGGACCGCGCAAACGAGACGGCACCTCAGACAGGGTACTGATGGGGCCGTTATTAAATCATTACCCACCGAGCCGATTAACAGCCTTGAAAATGAAGACATCCTCTCAGTTTATAGGGGCGCTGTTCAACATTTGCCTTCTAATAGAATATCAATAATCTCTTCAGGCTGTTTGAGCTCTGGTTTGTACACTTGCATCCAGTAATAGTAGGCATATCCTTGACATAGAGTCAGTGATAAGCGTATGTAGTGGCAACAGATGGCTCCATTTGAAATGCATTCAAAAATTGTCATGACAATCTGGTGGTGTTCTGAGATCACAAACTGTTCCTAAGACATGCTTATGATGACAGCAACACCTTCTCAAAAATAACCCCTGCATGGGTGGTGACATAAATATATGATTGATGTACAACAGGAAGCTTGCTGTTAATTGGGGATTTTCACTGTACTATCAAAACAAGGGGGGTGTGTAGCCGACTGAGGTTTCCTGTACGCAAGTCGATTTAGAATCTCATTCAAGCTTTTTTCCTGCTTGATGAAACAAAAAATGCTAAAACAATTACAGGAAAATAACTAATCACTGCAAAGAGCTATTGATTTATTCACCAAATATGAGAATAAGCCCTCTGATGATTTTCAGAGGAGAGCTGCGACCCTATAAAAGAACATTTCTCTCAGTTATTTGTTAGAATTATCGCAGATTTGTCCTGAAACACATCTCACTGGCAAGGAACAATATGGTAGACCTATAACTTTACTCTCAGAAAGATCTTAAGGGTTAGCATATTTTGAAAATGAAATATTCACCTCTTCTCTTCCTCTGAATCTACTAATGAGTAGGATAATAAAATATCACAAAAAGAGCAGGTCAATTTTTCTTCTGCGTAGTGTGTCGAGAAATTGTAAATATGAAGAGGCTTGCAATTATGCACAATATAAAGTGACTCTCATAGGAAAGAATGAAGAATGGTTAGATTTCAAGATGTTTTCTGTTTCAAAGTCATAATGGTGCTTCTGAGCATCTCATAATTTCACGCTATCGTTAGACAATCTTTTTTTTTTTTTACATTTTTAAAGAAGAAATGATTGAGATTTTACCCTACGATGAGCAGGGTAAACTACTTTAAGCTACAGATATTACAGAGTCTGTTATGTTCGTATTTCTATAGAGGCCTACCTTGAAAATATTATAAATTGGGTTATTTAGCTGACATCCGATATCATCTACATCAATCAGAGCACCAGGAGAAAAGGAGAGTTCTCTCTATCCCCTAAATGTAGGAACACATCAAAGCCGTTTTAGATGATTTAGTTAATTAAGGGCATTTGTGAGTGTCAACCTGGAATGTAGGGGCATATATGCACCATACTGCCCCCTGTCCGTTTGATATGCCATAACCCCAAGCTTAAAGTCACTGGCCCCGCTTGTCTTGTAAACGGAAAGCAATGAGAATCAAGAAGCTTTAATGGCATGGTTAGAAGCTAGAACACAAATTGGCTCAGTTCTATAATGCAATTAATTTAGACAATAAAATGCTCTCGCAACAATTCATACGTCTCTCTGACTATTATCTGGGCAACAAACATTAATTTTCAATCATTCCATTCAGGGCCGTCCCGTCCTACAGGCGAAACAGGCGGCTGCCTAGGGCCCCGACGTGCCTAAGGGGGCCCTGCGAAGGTGCCAACGTGCAAAGAAAAATGAACAAGTCATAAGATTGAGAAACATTGATGACTTTTATTTTGAAATTCTCTGCAGTCCTAAGGTTTCAGTGGCGTGCACTCAGGAGAGGACTTGATCATTTAACTTACAAATCACAGTGACTGTGAAAACTAAAAACACCATATTAAGTATAAAATGAGCTCTGAATTATCACTAAAAGAAAAATAACTGAAAGTTACAACAAATAAAATAACTAAAATCTGCAAAAAGTAAAGCTAAACAGTACACACTAATCTAATTAATTTAATTTTCTTTATTTATCACACATTATACATTTTGCACATATATGGTAAAATTCTTCTTTTTCACATATCCCAGCTAGGCTGGGGTCAGAGTGCAGGGTCAGCTATGATACAGTGCCCCTGGAGCAGATAGGGTCAAGGGCCTTGCTCAAGGGCCCAACAGTGGCATCTTGGCAGTGCTGGGGCTTGAACCCCCGACCTTCTGATCAGTAACCCAGAGCCTTAACCGCTGAGCTACCACTGCCCCCCAAATCTGCATAATATATTCATAATGCAAAGCATTGCTGGAAAATGGAGCACGGTTTCTTTTCACAGTATTATTAGACACAGATCGCACACCTTGCTGAATAATGCTCATGTCTGACAGAAACGCAGGAAATAAGTTATGAAAAATATTGCTTTGTGGCTATTTGAGACTTTGAGGTTTACTTTGTGTAAAGGATAGCAGAAACAGTGCTTGACAAATCATTAGGGCTTTTCACATGTTCTCAAGAATAATCTGCTGGGGAATGAATTAAAGCACTGCAGATATAAAGACACAAAAACTAGAACAGAGTAATTATAAGCAATTAAACTGGAAAGATCTCTGCTCTCTAAGTGGTATGTGTTTGTTCTTTACATTTGTTTACAAATATGTTAAGTCATAGGCTATTGTTAAAAATGAAGGATCTAATAAAACAAAAGGGTAAAACCTGATGCAGAGTATTTTTAAGATTTTTAAATATTTTTGATTTTATTTTCTAGCTCTTTAGAAAAATGTCTACAGATCAACAGAACACCAATAGTCTATAGACTACTGATCCGAAGAACAAAATGTAGGCTGTTAACAAAAAACTTTAAACCCTACAGCAAAAAAATAAAATAAAATAAATTAAAAAAAGGCTAAGAAGAGGGCAGCCTACTTTGCTGAACTCCAGAGGCTGCAGAAGAGTGCGTTAAGAGTGCGTTTTCACTACTTTGGCTCAATCGCAAATATGTAAGCTATTTTTAAACTAAACAACTAAATATTTGACGAATTTACCGACTGTTTCAATTATTTACCCTGCATTTCCATATATTATTTATTTATGCAAAATACAAATTAAAAATAAATAATAATAATAATATATAAATAAAATAAATAAATGTAAAAAAGTAAATGGTAAAATTAATGTTTAGGATAGACGTGCGACCAAAACACAGTCATATCGGCCGTTTTCACGATGAGTGTGTGGGATGTCGGAAGTATAATGGAAGAGAGACTTGTTTCCAGAGGTGAACCTATGTGCCCTGAATACACATACTGTATATAGGCTACACACTCAAGCCATTATTCCGACAGTCATAACTCAGGCACAAGTCGAGTAGATACTTGACTAGCCATCAACCACTGACATGTTCTGTGATTGGGACACTGCCTTGAATGAGCTGAGCGCACGCACGGACAGTTTCTATAAAGCGTTGCTTGATTTTTATTATTTAAAATGTGGGGTTTTATATGCCCGTACTTTGCTAAGTTCATACCATGAGGGCAAAAAGCACAAAATTCAGAAGGAATCTGAGTTTTGGAAACGTTTATTGACATTAGCAATGCCGTTATTTTCAAAGGCAGTCGATAATATAGCCTACTGTATAATATGCATCATTTATCCATTAGCTGCAGTACATTTTACATGCTTGATCTACTTAAATCATCATAACTGTTAACTTTGCGACATTTATTTAATTATTATACACTAAATGTGCTTTAAATGTGTTTTGTAAAATACTTTTATAAAAATCTCGACTCTGTTATTGGCTCAAATTTCGACGTCAGCTCTGTCCTCCCCCGTGTCTCTTACTTAGAGAAGTTTCTAAACCCACGGGGGGAATTCACTTATCATCGTTTAATTTGGTCGCACATTTAAATCTCATAGCGGAAAGCATTTCTATTTAGGTAGGCTATACATGAATTTACATTTGGAAAGTTTTAGTCGCTGAAGTTTTGGGGCAAGGGGACTGTTGTATCAAGTAGCCTATAGCAATTCGATGTCTATAAATTGACATAGAGAGAAAAACATCAATTCTCATGCATGCACCTTGAAATTGTTAACAACAAACCACAAGAGCGCAATGACACATGAATATAGGCTATATAAACAATAATAATAACATGATATGGGCTAGCGCGATATTAATCATAAAATAATCCTTTTTGAGCATCATTCTAAGTATAGGACATAATTACTAAAAATATTTCTCTCTTTCCAAAAACATGGTGTCTATTCAAATAGATGTGGCGCACTTTCCGACAGTGCCGCTGAAGCCAAGGTAGAAATTCCGTGATTGTGTCTCTCATTTGATTGTGGTTTTTTGATGCTGGTTGAGCGGCGTCTCTTTGCTCGGCAACACTTGCGAGTTTCCAATACTCAATTTCCGGATAAGCTCCATAAATGGACGAAAGGGGTGTTGCTGTTTATCGGATAAACCCATGTATGGCGTGAAAATGAACCGGAATCTCTGACTGAGAATGATGCGTTGTAGCAAACCAGTCGATTATTTACATAGAATGCAACACTTTTCACCAAATTCATGACTACACTTAGCTTAATTTTGGCTTAAGAAATATTTTAAAATAGTAGGCGATATACCATGTTCGATTTTCCTCGGAGCAAAATGCTTTTTAAGCAAAATCGGCTTGTGCAGAAAGGATTCTCCATTGACAAGCGTTACCTCCACACGTCACACCATCTAGAACCAATCAGATCGCGCAGCGCTACTTTTCTTTTGCCATCCAGTCCTTATATGGCCAGTGACGTCACGGCACATTGATGGGCTCCCCATAAATACATACTACCACTAGCAGCTCCACAAGGATCTGTCATTCAAGATCACAGAGCAGCCAGATGGTATCACAGTGAACGCTATAGCCTACTCGCAGAGTTCAGTGACAGCTTTCCACATGTAACGTTTAGAGAGTTGTGAGAAGCAGTGGTCGTTCGCACAGGCACAGCATTTTGCACGTTGTGAACATCTAAGCGAGTGGTTCGTAAACGACTGAATGATGACAGCAAAAACTTTAGAAAAAGCCCCCGTAACTCTTGGCGGCTTTGTGCACCCTCTGTCCGAAAGCATCTACTCAGTGGACGAGATCACATCACTGCCTGCTTCTGTGACTATATTTCCAAATGGTGATTTGGGAGGACATTACGAGCAGATCAACGGGACTTCGGGAGGTAAGAAAAGCCTAAGGCGCGCATCTCACCTGCTTTCGTACTCACGTGCTCAGTGCTTTTAAATGTTGAGCGTGTTTATACTGTAACCGAGTCATCACTCACATCTAAGGGTATTCAGAGGGAATACAAAACATGAATATGAGCTCATACAGCTTTTCTATACATGTGCGTAAAGGTGAAGTTCTGGGTACTCGCTGCAAATCGCATGACGTTAAGTGGCTTCTGGGCTCTTTCTAACCCTAATTTTTGTCTGATTCTTTTTGCAGATGGCTTGATCAGCGGGGACATGTGCACAGATAAGCGTTCTCTCGACTTGTCCTATTCCAGCAGCTTCGCGCAACCAGCTGGCCCTCGCAACCAAACTTTCACCTATATGGGCAAGTTTTCCATCGACTCCCAGTACCCAGGAAACTGGAACCCAGAGGGCGTGATCAACATCGTGAGCGCGGGGATCCTGGGCATGACCCAGCCATCCTCAGCATCCTCGTCACCTGCATCCTCAGTCTCCCCGAGTCACTTCTCCAGCACTCTCAACTGCACCATGGCGCAGAACCAGTCCGACATGGAGCACATCTACTCTCCTCCGCCACCCTACTCTGGATGTGGAGAGGTCTATCAAGACCCATCCGCGTTCCTCTCGACGTCCACTTGTCCGATCTCCTATCCCCCGCCATCCTACTCATCCCCCAAACCAAACACAGACTCCGGGCTGTTCCCCATCATCCCGGACTATGCCAGCTTTTTTCAGCCTCCGTGCCAGAGGGACATGCAGTCCATGCCCGACCGCAAACCGTTCTCCTGCCCGCTGGAGTCTTTCAGAGTTCCTCCACCCTTAACACCACTGAACACTATCAGGAACTTCACACTGGGGGGGCCTGTGTCTGACGGACCCAGGCTACCCACAGCCTACAGCCCGCAAAATCTGCCCCTCAGGCCCATTCTGCGCCCGAGGAAGTACCCCAACAGACCCAGTAAGACGCCCGTCCACGAGCGCCCCTACCCCTGCCCGGCGGAGGGCTGCGACAGGCGCTTCTCCAGATCGGACGAGCTCACCAGACACATCCGCATCCACACCGGCCACAAACCCTTCCAGTGTCGGATATGCATGCGGAACTTTAGTCGCAGCGACCACCTGACGACCCACATCCGCACGCACACCGGCGAAAAACCGTTCGCGTGCGACTTTTGCGGGAGAAAGTTCGCACGGAGCGATGAAAGAAAGAGACACACCAAAATCCACCTGCGACAGAAAGAGAGAAAGTCCTTGTCATCTTCCAGCTCAGAGCGCAACATCACCATGGGCTCATCCGCGGGCATCTGCTCGTCCAGCTCAAGCCAGTAAATTTTCAAATGGACTGTGCAATATCCAACACTATATAGGTAATAGCTAATGAAAATAATCATGCACCACTCGTAATATATTCAAACTGGGTGAACTGAGTGAAGTCAAACCACAGTGACAAAAGGACACATTCATTGCGCGCACTTTAAAGGTGGTGCGGTGGTGCGTTGCTCTTCCTTTCATATATATACATATATATATATATATATATATATATATATATATATATATATATATATATATATATATATATATATTTTTTTTTTTTTTTTTTTTTTGCCTCAGTCGCATGCTGACTGAAAAAAACGCACTTTGTTTGAATATTTAGGACAATTAATTTAATAAAAAGAAATTAACCTTAAACAACACGTGGAAGGAAAGGTGAAATGTTGAGTGCTTAAACTCGAATAGAGGTGCTGAAAGATTTGCCTCTGAAAAGTCCGTTTAAACCTAATTTCAGCTAAACTAATGTGTTATTTGACAAGGAGGTTCTAACATCACCCTTTTCTCCCATTGTCGTGCCTTTCGTCCATTCATCTTGTACATAAACCGAGCTTTGAATTAAATTGTACATTATCCTTTAATATGAAAGTTTTCCAGCATATATTTTTGTACAAGTTGTTTCGTGTCAGAAGTGTTGCATTGTGGTTAAAACAAGGAATGTAAATAATTGAACTCATAGCGACTTGACGTTTGTTCTGTGGTTGTTCTAACTGATATCAATGTATTTGTTATGACATGACTAACGCAGGTTAACTATGTCCAAACTACTTTGTCAACATGAATATAATAAACAACACATGGATTGTGAACTTTTGTTGTTGACTGCAACTGTTTTTTATTACACATAAAAAAAGGTGTAAAAGGAAAAACCGTATAGGGGCATTCCCGATTAGCCATCACTGAGCTCTGACTCATGATCTCACAAGGGCCACAGCACCTACACACTTTGTTTACAGTTGCAGAAAGGGTGAATATTCACACCCTTTTATATGTTCAATATAGGTTAACACACACACACATATATGTATATATACAGTATATATATATATATGGGGAAAATAATGAATAATGAATATGTTATGGTTAGGTTCCTTTTTTTTGTGACTTTTTTTTTAAAGGAAAAAGCCTATTTCCCATGCGTCTTTTTTCTTTCTGAAATCATATTTTTTCTGTCCTTATACAAATAAATAAATAAATAAAATGTATGAAAAAGTAGTTAAGGGGTTGTAAAAAAAAATGTGCATTTTAATAAAACTTTCAAGCAGCCAAAAAAAATTTCATTTGTGAATTTCAATAAATTAACTTTATTTGATGCAAAAAACAATATGTAATGAACACTTTTTTTCAGTGTCTATGGTATAAAAATCGTGGTTGAACATATCAATCTCCACATTTAGTGCTGGGACAACCCCGTATTTACATCAGGAAACCATATTGTTGGTGGCATTAAAACTTTGGAAAAGCCTATGTCACTGTCTGACATGTACATTTAAAGCCATGGTTTCTTTGTAATTAAAATAAGATATTTTACATTATGGGACAGAAAACACTGCAGTTTTAATAGCATTTCTAAACACTGAAAGCAATTTCTGAACCACCCAAAATTAAAATGTGGGCAAGTGATAAAAATCGGCCTCTTTTTTTAACATTGTATTCAATAAAGGTGCTATATATTCATAAATGAAAATTTGAGGCACTGCAGACTGCATATTATCCACTTTATATATGCTACTACTGAGCAACTCGCAACAATCAGCACAATGACAAATTTATCAGTTGCATACGTTGTGATTTATTTATTTATTTTCTGTTCAATTGACAGAGCAAGGTCTATAAACATAAGTCTAAACTGAATATAGGAAAGGACGGCGTCTAATGTGATGAAATTATCAAATAATCTGTCCTGTTATTACCTTTAGGCTTGCAACACAAGTCTGCCTCCTACGTTTATGTTTCAGACATATATTTACCTATGTGTGGGAAACATGAGACCACATTAGACATTAATATGTCTGGATATGTCTTTGGACATTCACATTGAACGTCTGATTTTAAAAGGGATTTCACTCTATATGACAGATAACAGCCGGGCAAAAGAACACACCCATTCCTGACAAATAGAAACATCATAAAACAAAGCAAAACAAGTAATTTCACATTTTTGTCCTGTCAATTAATTACTGAATGTTTCTTGAATTCAGTGTATAACAACAAACAGCTAACATGGGCCAAGTAAATCATTATAAGAAATCAAACTTTGAGAGCTTTGTTGCATACTTTGACAAAGTATAGCAGCAAGTGCTGCTTTATAATGCACTTTAAACTTCAAATAAAGAACTGGGGACAAGTAATTGAATGAGTAATCAGATTATGAACAAATGCACAGGCAGTGAATAATTTAAGAATAACTTTATATACACTTTGCATATGAAGTGCACAAAGTGCAAGTTAACACACTTTCAATAAGGCTCAATACGTTAACATTAGCTGATGCGTCAGCCTATCATGAACTAAGAATGAACTATTTCATAACCATTTATTAATCTTGGTTAATGTTCATTTATAACTGCACTATTTTTCATTCTTAGGTCATAATGCATTAAAAATGTCATTTAAAAAAAAAAAAAAAAATTTCTTTAAAAATTTATTATTAGGTATAAAGTAACATTAACCAAGACTAATAATTGCTGAAAACGTATTGTTCATTGAAAGTTCATGTTAACTAATGTAAACATACAACCGGTTGCCAAAAGCAAAAGTCACTTGTAGCACAGATGACAAAGTCAAAATGAAAAATGCATTACAAAGATTTTAATAGTACTTTAAACCCCAAATTATAAACAGTACCATAAGTATAACTGTCTGTGCACATGGTGTTTTAAAATAAATCAAACACATGTATTTAAGACACTGCTGGGCCAAAAAAAGTTACCGTTTGGATTTAAGGCAGCGTTATGATCTGGGGTTGCTTCAGTTGGTCTGGACTATGCTCAACAACGCTATGTGGCAATAAAATGAAGTCAGCTGACTACCTGAATGTACTGAATGACCAGGTTAACCCATCAATGGATTTTTTTCTTCCCTGACGGCACAGGCATATTCCAGGATGACAATGGCAAGATTCATAGGCTCAAATTGTGAAAGAGTGGATCGGGGAGCATGAGGAATCATTTTCACACATGAATTAGCCACCACAGAGACCTGACCTTAACCCCATTGAAAGTCTTTGGGATGTGCTGGAGAAGACTTCACAGAGTGGTTCGGCTCTACCATCGTCAATACCGCCTTTAGCTTTGATTTACGAAATACATTCGTCGTGGCATTGTTTCGACAACCTTATGCAACGTCACAACATTTATTTCCATCCAGAGTTGCATTAATTTTTGGCCGAAATCTTGTATTGACAATGGGAGTCAAACCACTCCGTAAAGTCTTTTCCAGCACATCCCAAAGACTTTCAACAGGGTTAAAAACAGGACTCTGTGGTGGCCAATTCATGTGTGAAAATGATTCCTCATGCTCCCTGAGCCACTCTTTCACAAATTTAGCCCAATGAATCTTGGCATTCTCGTCCTGGAATATGCCTGTGACATCAGGGAAGAAAAAATCCATTGATGGGATAACCTGGTCATTCGGTACATTCAGGGACACAGCTGGCTTCATTTTATTGCAGCATAATGTTGCTGAGCCTAGACCCAACCAACTGAAGCAACCCCAGATCATAACCATTATTTAAATCCAAACGGCGACTTTTTTTTTTTTTTTTTTTTGGCCAGGCAGTGTATATTTACAGTATATGAAGTGTGCACTTATACAAGAGTACATGCTTTTCATTATTCACAAGACAGGCCATAATGAGTACATGCAGCCTATGAGGCACATAAAGTGTCCAAAAAAATAAAATAATCTTGCTGGTGTGGAATGGACATTACAATCATGTAGGGGTGTAGTGTGGTCCCAAAAAAAAATCAAGCACATTTTAACACAGCTGAGAAGGCATAGGCTATATTAGGTCCATTCCAGTGTGCATGTTTCTACACAGAAACTTCAGGACCGGGATACAGCTCTCCACCACACCAGAAATCATCCGGTTGGGGTATCTCTAAAAGCCACGTTTCATTTTCATCATTCTGCTCTGACTTTTCCTCAGCAGTCTGTAAAACTTTGTAGTAGTGACAGTCTCTCCCATCATCAGGGTCATATGGTGGTGCCAATATATCAAGGAAAGCAGCCGGTCCATCGACTGCATCAATTTCATGAAGGTTGTCTTTGAGTGGGGTCAAGATACAAGGGCCACTCTGCTCAGAATACTGTCCCGAAGACCTCAGCATGGCTCTCCTCACATCATCGCCCTTGAAAGGCTCAAAGTGCCCCTCACTTTCACTCTCACCCCCATCAGCTTTATCCAACTTGTCATAACACCTTATATTGACTTTGCCATATAGGACCTTCAACATGCCATTCATCCCAGGATGGTCATGTAGAGGTATGGAAGCCCCTGCCTTAAGCAGAAACACTCCCATGCTGAATACATCAGTCTCGCAGATGTGCATGTATGTGACTGGAGGGAAAGCAGGCGACTGATGGGAGGATATGGAGACTTTCTTCGGTGGCGCAATCTTCAGATCCGCAGCACTGATCTCGGACAGCAGGGTGACCAGACCTGCTTGCTGGTCTAACAGCACCTTATTGTCCCCAAAGCCGGAGGAAGTGCCGTTTTTAAAGGTCAGACAAGCCTGGCTCACGATCTTCTGGATCAGCGAGGTCTTGTTAATCCTCGGCATGTTTAATATGAGAAAAACGGGACCGTGATTTTCCTTGAGCGACTGAGATGAACAAAGCTGTTAAATCGGACGTGATGGTCTCGTTTAAACGATATGAACCAATGTAATCTATTTATGCTAAAGGTACCGATAAAAAAACTCAATTGAAGAAGAGACATTAATTTCAGCGTCTGGATCAAATTCACAAATCCGCGTCTCCAACACTCCATTCATGGCTATCAGATCTTCAGTTCACACCTACTGCGCATGCGCAGGTATCATGACGGGACTTGTAGTTCTTTTGTATTTGAGGATGAGGAATGAATCCTCATAGTAATAGGTTAATATGTGAACAGATTATGACTTGCCATATCAATACACTCTGTCTCTGAAATAAATGCATTTTGGAAACCTGCTGACAGTTTCGTTATAGCACAATGTAACTGAGTAACTGTAGGCTACTACAATACCCAGCAATCCGCTCACATTTGTCCCTCTCTAGTGTATGAGGGGTGGGAGGACCATGCGGGCCATTCAACTCTGTCCCTTCCCCCACAGCCACTTTGGACCACAATAACACATCAGCACCCCACCAAGATCAACACTGCATTTAATTTATGATGCACTGGGCAGTTCTTTAAATAAATTGCTCCTAAAACAAACGGAGTATACAGACTATTTGCAAGTAACAATTTTTCAAATGCAATAAAAATGAACAACTATTAGAACTTAAACTAAATGAACATTTTGAAAATTGAAATCATATTACTTTACTGATTACTTTATCGAAAAATGTATGACATTACTTATTACTTTACATTTAAGTTACTTTCTGAAACACTTGTCACAGAAAAGTTTTTGCTGTATTTGATCAACACATTCAAAATACTGTCTACACGTCCTTGTTCATTGTGGCACACAAGTCATACACTCAGCACCACACGTTTCTCCTGTACAATGACTTACTGTATTAGGGAGCATATGATCTTCCACTGTCACAGAAATGCAATCAGATGTACATATGACCACAATTCATGTTTTAAAATCGACATAAATAATACTTTTAGAAATGTGTAACCCAAGTCATGTACTTAAAATTAATTAACGTATTTGAAAGTCAGTAATTGTAATCTAGAATTTAAAATGTAATGTATTACACTACTTTTGACTAACTTTTGATTACAGTAACTAATTACTTTGTAATCAGGTTACACCCCACACTGCATACACTGAAAAGCCTAATAAGCTGACTACTCAAATGATTGAGTAAACACGTTCCCTAAGTTGAATCGAGTAATGGCGTCTCCAAAACTTGTGTAATTAATTTTTACTTGTTGTTCATATAGAATGAACTTAACTATTTAAGTTAAGGTAACTAGATGCAAGTAGACTAAACTCAGATTTGCCATTTAATTATTGCTGTTTCTACATAATAATTTTTTGTTGAATTGACTCAAATTTAGATCATACAATAACAAAGCTGTTCTGGGTCAATCATTAAATGATCTTAATTCTCCACTGAAACACACTAAAACCTGCACTTCAGTTGGACATGTTCCAGGAGGACTGAGATAGTGTTAACAGGGTCCGGGGGACACAGATCACCCTAATGTTGTCACTGAAACAACGGTTTGAAACAAAACAACATAATTAATACATCAAAAGAGCTAAAACCTCTATGAATTCTTAATAACAACTATTTAAAGGCCTCCTAAAGTTCCCTTTGACCAAGTAAACATGATTAAATAATTAAAGTGCAAGGGATCATACGTATTCTCCATATCCTCAATTTTTAGTTATTAACACTTAAAATCAATAGATTTGTTTTACGATAACTAAGTTCAATGAACATACACTACCGGTCAAAGTTTTGAAACACTTACTCATTCTTTATTATAATTTTTTTTTCTTCACATTTTAGAATAATAGTTAAGTCATCAAAACTATGGAATAACATAAATGGAACTATGGGAATTATGTTGTGACTAAACAAAATCCAAAATAAATCAAAACTGTGTTATATTTTAGCATCTTCAAAGTAGTCACCCTTTGCCTAGAATTTGCAGACATGTACTCTTGACATTTTCTCAACCAACTTCTTGAGGTATCACCCTGGGATGCTTTTTAAACAGTATTGAAGGAGTTCCCATCTATGTTGGGCAATTATTGGCTGCTTTTCTTTATTATTTGGTCCAAGTCATCAATTTCAAAAACTTTTTTTTAATTTTTTATTAAATTTTATTTTTATAATTAAATAAATTAATATGTTGGCACAATTATATTTTTGTCTACAAAACTAATTTCAAACATTTAAGCATATGCCTTCAGATCAAAAGATTTTAAGATCATGAAAAACATTTCAGTCAAGTGTTTCAAAACTTTTGACCGGTAGTGTAGATATTTGAGTTGTGAGCCCAAAACTTGATGTTTCATGTAATTTTTAATTAAGACAACTTAATTTTTATAGTAATGACAACATTAGGGTTTACAGTGTACAAATATCAAGTCTTTATTTGGGTAAATTATGTGATACTCTTTTTTTGTGTCCAGATGTATTCATTTGTCCAAAATACATTAAGCATGTAATTAATTTTCTCTTCCATGATGGACATGTTTTCAATTAATTTCTGAATTAATATTAATTTTATTATTTTTGTGGAGCATAAAGTTAAAAATGTCTAGGTGGTGTAACCATCCTGAGATTGTGAAAAGTCATTAAAAAGATAAAAAAAAAAAAAAAAGAACGAAAACTGCATAAGTAGTTAGGACTAATCTTTTGTTATTATTTCTTAAAAAATATATTTAAAAAATGAAGGGGCCTGGGTAGCTCAGTGCGTAAAGACGCTGACTACAACCCCTGGAGTCGCGAGTTCGAAACCAGGGCTTGCTGAGTGACTCCAGCCAGGTCTCCTAAGCAACCAAATTGGCCCAGTTGCTAGGGAGGGTAGAGTCATGTTGGGGTAACCTCCTGCAGATGCTGCAGAGAATAGCATAAAGCCTCCACACGTGCTACATCTCCACGGTAATGCGCTCAACAAGCCACATGATAAGATGTGCAGATTGACAGTCTCAGATGCAGAGGCAACTGAGATTCATCCTCCGCCACCCAGATTGAGGCAAGTCACTACACCACCACAAGGACTTAGAGCAAATTCCAAATTGGGGAATAAAAGGGGAGAAAAAAAAAAAAACATTAGTGAAGCAGATTTGTTTCAAAATGTTATTAATATTTTAAAAGCTTCCTCCATCAAATCCAAATCAGTGGCGTAACTAACATGTTGGAAGTCATTTTTAGTTGTTATGCGACAAAAACACATAAAAAGAGGAAATTATATCACAGAGATGACCCATGTAGACCCTCATGACTGTGTGTCAAGATCAATAAGTCTCTTATTATCAGATAATATCAGATAATTTGTGATGGCTTTTCATGGCATGGCAAGGTTAGCTGAGATTCTCATTTGTCAAATCCAAAAACCCCAAGAAAGTATAATATTCATGGTATTTTTGAAAACCGTTTCCTACATTTTTTTTCAAAACCTTTTTAAAAATAATTATTAGATTTAAACACTCAGTTACATCATGTATTTAATGTGTAAGAAAAATGACAGGTAACACCTGTTATTAAATCAAAACATTTGTTGAAAATTATATAAGAGTTTTTCCAAAGCTGAATGAAACCAACACGAATACAAATGTTACATTTCTAGGAACTTGGCACATGCATTGTTTAAAAAGATTTTTAAAAGACAAATAAGGACATATCTGTTATCTGTTATCTGTTATTGACCCATTCATGTTCATCATGAAAGTAATGTAATAATTATTCTCAGTGTACATCCTCTTTAACTCAACACTTTACACCTTAATTATCAAAGCTGGTTGTTCATTCTATTTTGTCAGGCTGGTGTTGTTAACGAGAGGACCGGAAGCATGCATGGACCGAGTGCAGCTCTGAGTCAGTGAAGTGCGTACTCAGGACATGTACCTTTGTGCATGAGCACCACAAAGACCATCCTCTTGAGAAATAATGAGAGCTGCTCATTTACTCAGAAATTAGGCACATCCAAATACCATTTCCGTTTAATTCAATTATATCCTTTCTTAGCGGCCAGGATGTGGACATCAGACACATAAGGGAGATCCGTTCACCATTTTTGAAGGTCTTTGATTAAAAGCTCAGATAGGTTGGTGTACTGTATGTGTATACATGAAGCTTAATCAATGCCCCATTTAAAGGAATGTTCTGGGTTCCATACAAGTTAAGCTCAATCGACAACATTTGTGGCATAATGTTGATTATCACAAAAATTAATTGCACTAAGTGTAAATAGCACCTGCCACACAGCGCGGCTATAGACTTTATTCCCAGCAGCGCCATCTTTGATTTTTAATAGGAATGGCAATGAGGCTGTGAGGGATAGATGTACAGTCTCTTCAATGGACAGTACTGCAGTTTTAAGTGTTTTTGATCATTCTGCGGACAAAACATTGAAAAATATCTTTCTAAGAACATTCAGTAGACAAAAAACTCCAGACAACACGAGTTGGAAAAAATCAGATGTGATGGACCAGCCATTCATGCCGTTGAAGAGATGGTAGTCTATCCCTCACAGCCTCATTGTCATTCCCATTAAAAATAGCGCTAGTGTGAATAAGGTCTAAATGCTCTCCAAGAGTCTTGTGAAAACAGAAATTGAAGACAAACTGTACCCCAAGTGTTGCTGCAGTGGTTTGGGGTGTAATGACAGTGTGAATGTGCTTTTTTCATGCAGATGACACAGGTTCAAATCCGCCTTTTCTCCCACTTTTATCCATCCTGTTTCCAGTCTCCACTCCTTGTATTTACTTTAATACAGCTTATAATAATTAATAAAAAAATAAGAAAGTTTTATTGCCTTTAAGTGAACACCAGGGAGTTGAGAGAAAGGTTTGACGTGATCATAGTAAAACCATGGTAAAATTAACCATGGTTTTACTATAATAATACTGTAGTAACCATGTTTTTTTGAAGGAACCCATAGTTTTAATGCAACTAACCATATGGTGTTAATATAGTAACCATGTTTCATTTTTGTGGGAACTATGATTTCATTCAAAACACCACGGTAATTCTATGGTTACTGTAGTAAAACCATGGTTAATTTTTGTAGGGGAAGGTTAGGGCTTGGTTTAGGGGTAGGGGTGTGTGTAGGATGTCTGTGGGACTCTAAATAAACAGAATTAACATGCTACAGTGATGCTCCTATACTGTATGATAGTATTTAAACAGGGGTGCAAACAGCATCTGTTACTACTTGCACTTAGTGCAAAGAAGATGCTTTATGTTGCTATTTACACCTAGTGCAAATAATCACTCCATTCATTTAAGGGTAAATTTAGTAATTTCTGTGCCACTAGTGTCACCAAACGGTATTGCAAAAAAAAAAAAAAAAAAAAAAATGATTGGTTGCAAACAGGTTTCCTGAAAACTGCTGCCATTGGTTGGACAAACAAATTGTCCCACCTCAAACTCACACCTTTGGTTGAGCCAGTTTGTGAACTGAATGTTGTATTTGGCTGGTTGAATTACACACATCACTTTTAACAATATAAATTTTGCAGTTGTTAGTTACAGTATCTAGTTTTGATTTTCAAGATTGGGGTCAAACTATCAAAACATTTGTGTCCATTTATAAAATTTATCTCATTACCACTCCAAATGGTATGAATCAACAAAGACTTCAGATACAACTTCAGCTCATAAATTGTCAATGTTGCTCTGTTTAGAGAAAGCCCTTTTGTGGACAAAGCTTACATATTTCTCTTACAATCCCTTACTGTTATAAATAATTCTGCAGACTTGTATGTGTACATTAGCTCAGAATAAGCAAGTTTTTCCAATCGAGATGCAATCGTTCTCAGCAGCTAATGTCAGGGGAAGATAAAGGCAACATTATTTGCAGATGCTTAAAATGTGCATGACTAACATTGCATAGAGGTCAAACAGAATGGAGTTCATGCATCTCTTGTAATTCCAGCCAAGAATCCTGAATGAGCAGAGCAAAGGACAAAAAGACTTTCTACTTGTTCAGATATCTTGTGGTGAACGTTCCCATTGTTGTGCTCAATCTACAGTCTGTTCTGTTATGATTGTTGGTACATGCATGCCTTTGTCAGTGGTGAGGTCTTTATTCCTTCACAAATGAGAATCCATTGATTTCTTGAGGATACTGAAGCAATTACTGTTTTTAGATATGTGAGCAATTCCCGGGGATAATACATATTCATGCTTTAGATTTTCGGAACATATCTGCATGGTTAAGAGGCAAAGGCCAATGAAAATGTTGTTGTTCTTGACATGAAGAAGGGTCACTCCTGTTAAATGCATTGGTTTGATTATCCATCTATTCTGTGAATGAGGGGCTGTCATACAGGCGGCACATGCGTAAGCTGTCTTCGTCATCACTTCATTAGATAAAATTCCAGCTAAACAGCTTATTCACAATCACACAATCAGAACATGTTTTCACAAGTGTGTCACATTTACACCAACCCCAGTGCAACATGTAATATCATGAAGCATCATATGGTGAATAACTGGCCATACATATAATTTTTTGTCAATTAGTAAATGGGTAGTTGATGCATTTTTAAAAAAATGATTATTAACATCTAGAGTTTTCATTAAAATTTATACAAATGTAAAAGGGAATGTGTATATTTTAAGGGCTGTGACTGGTTTAATAACGTTTTGTGAAAGAAATATATTAAGTAAAAATATTCTATGTAGTTTTTCAATTAATATGAGGTAATACAATGCATAATAATTATAAAAGAATTAGCACAATGCTGTTTAAGAGTTTTAGATATAGTAAAGCATGCCACACCAAAGGACATGTCAAGAATTTATGCCAAATTCCATTTCATACCATATCCTCAAAAAGTAATAATAATTTCACATTTGCAGTTTGCATATTTGTGACATTTTATTGTTTTATTGGCTTGTTATTTTTACATCTCAGTGGTAAAGAATTTACTCAATGACAGGGGTCATTAACTGTGCTAACTGCTAGCTGACACTCAAGGGCCATTGACTGATTTTGAGAAGCTTTGTGTGTTTTATGATTATTAAACTGATGAAACTGTCAAGCAAATGTACATTAATTGTTTTCACACATTTTTGAAGTGAGATTCTTCTAAAGTCTTCTAGTCCCAATACATTTCAGCCTTTGAGCCTGTTGTTAAACACCTTCTTATTGCCTGTTTCTTACTACCTTACACCTTATTTGGACACATAATTAGTGGGTGTGACTCGGTGCTCCACATACTTTGATGCAAACATCTTCCGGTTGATTTCTTTACTCAGTCAAGAGCAGTCAACATTAACATAAGTGCAAAGTTGCCACCCATTTATGCACCCATCTTTGCAATCCTATCAATGTCTTTCTTTAAAAAACAAGTACAAAATTTTTTTTCATGATCTAACATGGACTCACACAAAATTCATCATAAAATACAATAACAGAGGGTAACCAGTGCATATTATGACTATGTTTGGCATGTGAGCTTTAGCATCAGCTCTGTGAACGTTGAATGTAAACATGACAAATTACACATTATCTATTGCATTTATACTACTATAAATCATCATCGAGTGGTTAAAACAGCTTCTTGTACTGATCTCATGTGGATTTTATTTCTTATATGTAGTGTGTTGACAGAACAGTTTGCATCTCATTTAAATTCTCCTTTGAATGGCTCTCCCAGCGGCATGGATGGTGTCCAAATGTTTGTAAACAGTATACTGTTGCTCAGCTGTTTTGTCCTTCTTTCTAGCTCTGAGCAAAGAAAAAATAACTTTTCCATGAGTGTTTCAGAGCCTTAAGACATACACTTTTTTCTATACATTTATATAAAATTTAAGCTACTGTTAAGTCTTGATGTTTATAAAAGGTTTGGGGACAGGTGATGTGCCAACAACGTATTCACCACCTTGTTTGACAATTGAAATGAAAACACAAACTTGCATTAACAAGACTGTTTCATTTATTGTCAAGAAATGAGGATATAAAACATAAAAGACATAAAAGAAAAACAGATGTCAAAAATATCCATTGCTATTATCATCTAAAATGAAACTATTTACTGAACCTGTAGGTTTTGAGCAACAGGTCCTGACGATAACAGTAACACACTATATCTCACTAAAGGTCTTTCACTGTCTTTCACGCTTGGTCTCTGACTTGAAACTCTGCCTCAAATGCAATCTGAAGTTGAAAGGATGAGGACTGATGCTCTCTCTACTGGCCAACATATGAAAGACTTATCACTTACAGGATCACATAGCTCACACTAACACAAGGCGAATGATGAGACAGGCCTTGTGAAAAGTGGAAAAATTTAATTAAATGTTAAAAAAAAAAAAAAAAGACCGAATGTATTAGGGTTAGGGTCACATGTATATTCTTTCGTTTAAGGCCCAGTGGTACTTTGTTTTTCTGCGTTCTGGATCAGATTGCGCTTGGTTGGATGCATTGCCCTTCAAAGTATACTTTTTGACCACGAACAAATACAAACATGTTCGACACATGCGCACAACAGCTGTTTTGTGATATTATTTTAATACAGTCAACAGCAGGCGCATGCACCGACTGGACTGTCCAGACTGTGCTGATGACGAAATGAATGTTACTATAAATAAATTTTTTACTTTTACGTGTTTTCTGGTAAAATGAACACTAGATGTGCTACAACAACTGTGTGTTTTATTCATTTTCACACAAATCCAGACTACAAAGGCTGTTTGTGACTTGATAAACACGAATTTTCAAACTATTACTAACACACTGCAATGTTATGATATCGAAACACTACAACTAGTATAATACACTATTTGAAAAATGACACATTTTAACGCTTATATTACAGACCCACCTACATTTACACACTTATTCCAATGTGATTAGCTTGCGTGGACATGAGAGATGAATGAGTCATAGAAGCTTCATGAAATGACTTGGTTGTTTCAGAAAAGGTGCTTTTCATGTCACATTTGCTATTAGAACACTATCGGCTAGGTGTAGATACTGGTTTAGGGCAAGGATGTCTGTTGTTTACCTCTCATTTGCTTTTAGGACATGATTATTTAGGTTAAAGTTCAAGTTTTAGGTTAGGGAGGTACAAATTTAATCATTAATACCTTCATCTAACATTCACCTTAAAACCTCATATGATTACAACACCATTTAGCTTGCTTTTGGCACTGGGAAACTGCAGCAAAATGTGTTTTGCAAAAATATACCACGGTCAAATAATGTTCATAAGATCAGGCTGTTAAATTTGCGTCATGCATACTTTGCATGGAGCAATCAGCAATGCGGACATCCTAAGTATACTTTGGCCTTTAGCCTTGATTGACCTTCTGTATGGCTTCAAATTCTTATCATTTACTAAATTTCATAAAATGTTGTGTAGGGCCCTTTGAATTTAGTGAACCGTTAAACTTATGTTCGTTAAACAATATCTAAATTACTGAAATTAGGCTGTTTTCCTAAAGACACCATTACAAACAGAGGGGCACAAAGACAATACAAAACAGCACACCAAAAATATCAAATGTTCTTACATGATTGTCATAACTGTCCAATTGCCATTTTTGTTGGATAAAGCTTTACTTAGGCTTGATAATCATAAATGTAATTAAATCATGGATATGGGGTTAAAAAAACTGCTCTGTTGCACTTATATCAGTGGAAAATTATTTCATATACAGTTTAAGAAACAAATGTGCAAGAACCTTACTGGAAATATAATTGCAATTTTAAATAGTATATTGCTTTGTGATATTAATGCATATAATAACATGACAGTATTCGTCAGAGAACATTCATCTAGAGATAATATTATCTCTTATTATGTCCTCATTACAGATGCACAGAGATTCTTAGATGAGTGAAAAGTGGAGATATTGAGTCCTCTCTGAGGTAGACAAAATATAAACACCCCTCTTGTACCACAATGAGTCTGCACCTGCGTGAGTGCATCTATGGGATGTTTATGAATACGTGTTGATCCATCTGCATCAGTTCCACCCAAGTGACGTTTCTCCCGATTCGCGTTCGTCATTGTTTGTTTACATTTAAAACACCAAACACTTGTATGTAGCATATGACAGAGGCAGTTATGTTGTCTTATTGCAGTGGCTTTTAACTGGTTTTGCTTCAGCATCCAGATTTTACTTGATTTGGACATCAAGTGACAAGCCAGCACAGTACCAAAATTGTTTATCAAACAAAAATGTTCTTAAATTCAGATGTTGAAATAGGCCTATATTTATATTACCATGAACTGCATTGGCCCAAAAATATGCAAAATTATAAACATAGGTATAAACATAGGGGATAAATAGGAAAATTGACACTTTATAAAAATACAGCACCAACGGCATACGTGTGAGTTACCAACCTAACAAACACTGGACCAATTGTTGTATTAGAGTTAGCCATATAACCAAGTGACAAATGAATATGCATTGAATACAGTTCAATAAAGTATAATTGGACACACAGCCTTTGACATTAACAACATAAAATATGGAAAGCATTCCCTTCTTCTTTTTAAAATTTGATAAGCCTTATTTATACACTATAAACATTTTACATTAATGTCCCCTTTGTTAAGAGTTTATAAAGAGCTTCATTACTGACTAATAAGTAATTTACAAATGCTATCTGCAGTTATAGCAACATGCATAATTCATGCTTGCCAAATAGTGAGCATTTTAACTTTTGTTATAAGAACTTAAAACACTTATTCATACTTATTTAAAGAACTTTCAAAAAGGAGGTATTTTGTCATTTGCTACAGTCCACCATGCATTCAAATTCATTACTGTAATGTCTTTACTCACTTGTGTTGTCACTTTGAAAGAATTGTGCTACTCCAAATGTTGTCCCAATTTACCTATTCCCAGTTACCTAAAGTCCTCTGCAAAAACACTTTGCAGGTCTTCATGCTCATTCACAGCATAAATTATATAATAAAGCCTGATGGCCATTAAACCATATTAAACTTTATATATATAGGTTCCCCATGCTGGCAACTCCTTAATAAATTCTTCATATGTGTCTACTTTACTTTAAGGTACATTTTCATAGGTTATAGCCGAATATTAATAGTTTATAATGCATTTGTAAATGAATTATTAGTCATTGATAAACCTTTTTAAAACCCCTTAAAAAAGGGAACATTAATGTAGCGTTACCCCTTTTTATTTTTCTATTCTTGATATGCACAATTATATGGTTAGTTACATTTTAAAAGTTGCATTTAACATTGTTCCCTGTCCTCGACCTTATCACAACAGACATGCAACACATTTTGGGTGGCGGCCCATGAATTTGAATTTATTGAAAGGATGGTCCCTTGAGATGTAGCATCTCATTTTCGAGGGGTCCTAAAGACACAAGATACAAAATTATAAAACACATACAAACAAAACAGCATTACATAACGTACACTACAAATACACAAATACAGACAGCTTGCTCGCCCTCTCCCACCCACACCCACAGACCTCAGCTATTATACAAGAAACTTAGTTACAAAGACCCAGCTAATACATCAGTTACATCAGCATAAAGACCAATTGAAGCAGTTTAAGCAGTTTATCTTCAGGTTATTTGTGATACAAAAAAAAAAAAACAAAAAAAAAAAAACAATTACGCATAAATTAAAACATAAACAGATTGTTTTAAGATGAAAAAATAAAGATGTCCTGAAGCAATGAAAAGAGGTAGTAGATCTAAAAAAAAAAGAGAGGAAGATTATTCCAATCAGAAGGATCTTTGTATTGAAATGACCTGCGACCAACTTCTTTGAAAATTCTAGGGACAACGAAAAAGGGATATGAAGATCTACATGGGGTCAATAACTGTTTCAAGTAGGAAGGACAAGTAAAATAAACACATATGAATGAACTGAACCCAGTGGAATTGCCTTCTAGAGTTAGGCTGCAACCAATTGAGCGATTCATTCATGAAACAATGGTGAGTTCTATATGGACACCTCAAAACAAATCTACACAGAGAATAATCTACAACGTTAAGGGGCCTAAGATAAGTGTTAGAGGTGTTTTGATAAACAATGTCAGCGTAATCAATAATAGGTAGTATCAACTGAGAAATTGTTCTTTTTCTGACTTGGAATGTAAAACAATTAATTGAACGATAGAGTGAACTCCATATGTTCTTTTTATAATAAAACCAAAGTGAGGCTTTTTTTGAGAACTGCTCTACTGTATCTGCACATCTTAGATCATTCATTTCAAGTACGTCAATGTGAGAGGAAGGCCATAGGTAGGTCTGTAAGGTGAGCTAGCTGTTCTGCTTTAATCCAGGACTTGTTAAGAGGGTCCCAGTTACTGTTGAGGCAGGAATGAGACCATGGGTGGGTGGTCGCAGAGTTACTTACAATGTCCACCCCTGTCAGCCCTGAGAGGGCCTCCTTTGCTATGCTAATTTCCCCCCTTGTCAGCAGAGACTGTCCCTGTCAAGGTGGACGGACATGCAAGGAGGGGCCAGCAGGGCAGGAAGGAGCTCTCTCTCCCCTCCAGGGGGCTTTCAAGCTTTGTGAGCGAAATGATGCACGAGACAGCCACTCCTATAGATGCTGCAGAGAACACGACAGAGAGGGTAATTTGAGAAAAAACACTGTCCCCATAATGGAGACTGATGGTCTTGTCCTGTCTCCCTGTTATTGTTGAGGATCAAGATTGAAGCGGGCCCTTCATATGAGGAACCTCATCCAGTTGGCGGTTCACGTCTGCTGGGCACGCTGCCCTCGCCACTGGCCTTCCATCGAGAGCTCCTGGAGGTGACAGCCACTCAGAGTCCCTGATTCCTCCATGACATTGAGAGGCATTCCTTGCATTTCCCCTGCATTGTATCCATATCCCAGGTTGGGAAACCTCTCGGGATGGAATGAAGGACGTACAGTGACATGTCATTTTGAGCTGCATGTGAGATTTGACTTCCTGTTTCTGACAAAGTATTGGATGTGCTCATCCAGTGTGTGTGTGTGTGTGTGTGTGTGTTTGTGTGAAAAAGAATAATTGATGTTTACCAGGGAAGCGTTATGGGTTTCCAACAATGTAATAGACTGTGCTTCGTGACTCTAATCAAACCACTGAGGTTTTACTATGTACAAAAAACATTAATAATAATAATAGCAAAAGCACCTAATAAAGAAAAGGCTGCAGAGATGAATCATATCCTGCTTTTGCCTCAGAGATTCATGAAAACCAACCTAAAAACACAGAAATGCATTTTATAGTTTGGGAACACATTTCTTTAGGTTTCCTCATCAGTTTGAAAAATAACACGTATATTGTAACATCCACTTGTCATTTGCCCCAATGTATAGAATCAACCGTCGATCTTTCTCCATATTGTTCCTTGTAAAACACATAGATGTGTCTTGGACACTGTAAATACACAATCTAGTAATCAATATGATGTCAAACACCTGTTCATTTAGCTACTCTATAACACTATGCGACATTGCCAATTAAAGGGATAGTTCACCCCAAAATTAAAAATCTGGTTCTCTCCCATGCAGCCTTCATACCTCTCACAAATGCAACTTTATCATGGTCACAATATTTGCCGTTTGAAATTCAGATATCGTATTAGTATACATCAGTGGTGCGTTGGCTTAAAATGTACATAATATTGTATTTTCTACTGCTGTGAATTATGAATTAAAGAGAAGAATGTCATACAATGGAATTCTCATCAACTGCCCTTATACTTGCTAAATAGCAGGGATCTTATGATGATAATGTTTTATCCTATAAATAAATACATTTTTGAATAAATGCAATATTAAATTAAATAATAAAAAAGTATTAAGTGAAAGCCGCGTACCGTGAGTGAGCGTCAATTTGGTGCAATTGGCACATGCAAAAGCCTCCTTTTGGAGGGTGTGTCCAACATATTTGCACTTGTTGCTATTTGCACAGTTTTTTACTCGCAATATGCCCAAGACGTGAACATGCAATTTGATAGATAGCACAAGCAAAATAGCACCTGATCTTTGTAAATCAGGGCCTCATTATGTACAGTTATTGGAGTGACACATTTGACCAGTCTCGCAACGCAGAAGCTCTACACACAAAGAGCTGTAAAAATAGTATTGTGGAACAAACATACACTATATTGCCAAAAGTATTCGCTCACCTATCCAAATAATTGAATTCAGGTGTTCCAATCACTTCCATGGCCACAGGTGTATAAAATGAAGCACCTAGGCATGCAGACTGCTTCTACAAACATTTGTGAAAGAATGGGCCACTCTCAGGAGTTCAGTGAATTCCAGCGTGGTACTGTGATAGGATGCCACCTGTGCAACAAGTCCAGTCGTGAAATTTCCTCGCTACTAAATATTCCACAGTCAACTGTCAGTGGTATTATGACAAAGCGGAAGCGACTGGGAATGACAGCAACTCAGCCACGAAGTGGTAGGCCACGTAAAATGACAGAGTGGGGTCAGCGGATGCTGAGGCGCATAGTGCGCAGAGGTCGCCAACGTTCTGCAGAGTCAATCGCTACAGACCTCCAAAGTTCATGTGGCCTTCAGATTAGCTCAGGAACAGTGCGTAGAGAGCTTCATGGAATGGGTTTCCATGGCCGAGCAGCTGCATCCAAGCCATACATCACCAAGTGCAATGCAAAGCGTCGGATGCAGTGGTGTAAAGCACGCCGCCACTGGACTCTAGAGTAGTGGAGACGCATTCTCTGGAGTGACGAATCATGCTTCTCCATCTGGCAATCTGATGGACGAGTCTGGGTTTGGCGGTTGCCAGGAGAACGGTACTTGTCTGACTGCATTGTGCCAACTGTGAAGTTTGGTGGAGGGGGGATTATGGTGTGGGGTTGTTTTTCAGGAGCTGGGCTTGGCCCCTTAGTTCCAGTGAAAGGAACTCTGAATGCTTCAGCATACCAAGAGATTTTGGACAATTCCATGCTCCCAACTTTGTGGGAACAGTTTGGGGATGGCCCCTTCCTGTTCCAACATGACTGCGCACCAGTGCACAAAGCAAGGTCCATAAAGACATGGATGAGCGAGTTTGGTGTGGAAGAACTTGACTGGCCTGCACAGAGTCCTGACCTCAACCCGATAGAGCACCTTTGGGATGAATTAGAGCGAAGACTGCGAGCCAGGCCTTCTCGTCCAACATCAGTGTCTGACCTCACAAATGCGCTTCTGAAAGAATGGTCAAAAATTCCCATAAACACACTCCTAAACCTTGTGGAAAGCCTTCCCAGAAGAGTTGAAGCTGTTATAACTGCAAAGGGTGGGCCGACGTCATATTAAACCCTATGGATTAAGAATGGGATGTCACTTAAGTTCATATGCGTCTAAAGGCAGATGAGCGAATACTTTTGGCAATATAGTGTATATTCTTCCCCATACGACTCAAATGGAGAGAAAGAGAGTGAGGTAGAGACAGCCCTTCTTGACTCTGGTTGCTGCAGGGCCAAAGAACCCTTTAGAAAGGCCCAGGTCTGTTAGGGGAATCCACAGACCTCAAAATAAGGATCTGAAACCTCGTCTGCCAAAATCCTTTCTGCGAAAGATCACATTGTGCCCTTTAATACCTTTTTATCTGTACTTGCTCATTTACATAAAATTTATATTGTTTTTCTGTGAAAAGCGAAGAGTGACTAATGGTGCAACACAACAAATACTTAGGACAGGATATGATGCAAAGGATCCCAAACAAACAAAGGGTCATACAATGTACCAAACTGGGTCATAATGTTTCTATCTATAAGAGAAGTGATTGGCTCACCTTCTGCCCTATCTTCCATTGAGGACGTGATGGTTGCCAGGGGATTTCTATTAGGTTGCCATGGTATTCTGTCGGTTACTTACTTGGCCATGTCAAAAGAGCCCACCTCCATCTCTATGAAAGTCTGGTCCTTAAAAATGGCTCTGGTCCCTTCTGTAAAGCAATGGGATTCTTTTGCTTGCTTTATTGTCTATCAAAAAAAAATCATAAGTCTGATTTGAAAACCACCCCTCTCCTTGATAGGCCACACAATTTGAGGTATATCAGTTATGTCTGTAGCAGAAACAGTGCGGGACAAGTTCAGTACTTGGGATTAGGGAATAGTGTACATCTATCCCCTGTTAATGTTTTATAAGGAATATCCCATGCTTTCCAGGAAAACTGTTTTATAAAAGGCTGTTTTAGGAGTTTACACTTTAAAAATTATTTCTGTTAAACTAAAAATGTATTTCATGTGGCAATATCTAAATTAACTGGTCTTATTCAAGTCAAAAGTATTATTTAATAAGAGTGAATCAACCTGAATGTTTAAGGATACACCAACAACATTTTGTAAGGGTTTCTTGATGTAGAATAGCCATTTAAGGTAACAAATGCTCATTTTTAACAAACAAACAAACAAACAAACACCTTAAATAGCTTGAACTATATGTTCACATTCAGGCCTGAGAACAGAGTCAGTGAGGTGGAAACCATGTGCAGCACCACTAACTGTGGCATCCATCTCAGGGCAAGTGACTGTGTGTGTATCTGATGGAGTTTGGTCATTGTACTAAAATGAGTGTTCATTCCACCTCAGACCACTACAGTAGTGAAAGTACCCTCATTCATCAGGCCACAGGTAGTTCAGTGTGAAGGTGGGTGTGCAGTGGAGTGCAGGCAGACTGACTTTCTTTTCCATGACAAAATGTTTTGATCCTCCGCCAAATGGGAGTTTGATGTATGAGTGTTGTTTTCTCAAGTCTTTTGAGATCGTTAATAAGCCTATTTGTGCTGTCACTGGGGCGGTGTATCACAATGTTGTGTTATTCTGTGGCAAAAGCAAAAAATAAAAACTTAATTTATTTTAAAAACAGGATACAACTGACATGGTTGATAACATCAGCCTATTTTTGACTCACACCACACGCTGCTTCCTGTAAACTACTATATCAGTTTTACTTTTACTAGGGCAGAATTATCATCATTTTGAAAATTCCCTAAAACAAACTTTTAGAGCATAAAATTACACGTTTGTGCCATGGAATTAATTGATATAAAATATTATTACAAATAGTATATATAAAAAGTTTCTGATTGTTGTGAAATTGCAAAGAAAGACTCGATTTTGACATTTTTACATTTGTCACCATTTGATTGGTGTTTACTCGTGCAAAATTTGTCACTACAATGCTAAGGTTGCTTGGGTGTTGCTGTGTGGTTGCTAGGGTGTTCTGGGTTGTTGCTAGGGCACTGCTAGGTGGTTGCTAGCTGTTAACATGGCAACAGTTTCTTTTTTGCATTTATGCTTTATTCATTTTAGCCAAATGAAATTACAATGAGTTTACATTGCGTGGTGCTAAAAGTGAGTTTAATTTTCTTACAAACAGATGAGGTTGTTAAGGTTAATTCTCAAGTTTTAGATAAACAAAACCCATCTCCTGTAAGGAGTGGCTGCTGGCAATGATGAAGACGAAGATGATTACGTAAAGATGAAGAACCCAAGTGCAATTTTATTTACAAAAGTGAAATCCAAAAAACCCTGACTATAAACGTGAAACATGAACTTGAATAGACTTGACTAAAACTTGACTTGACATAAACCTGACTTAAACATGAACTTGGCTTGGCTTGGCTTGGCTTGGCTTAACAACATTACATTAATACAAACAATACCTAACAATCAACAATGGAAAACATGAGGGCTTAAATACATAAACCAACATGGGAGAACATAAACCAATGAACAAACAGAACTCTAAACAAGATAACGAGACAATAAACCAATGAAAACAAGACACATGAACATGGAGGGAAAACATGAAATCACATGACTAGGGACACATGACATGAAACAGGAAATAACTTTCAAAATAAAAGACATGAAAAACATGAATCAACAAAATATACATGACACCTCCCTACCCGAAACCTTAAAACTAAACCTAAACATAACTTATAGTGTCCTAAAGCAAATGTGACATGAAAAATGCAATTGATAAAGCAACTACATCATTTTGTGGTGCTTCTATAGCTGGGTTTCCATCCACGTATTTTTATGAGCATTTTGGGATATCGCATAAAAACTGCTGGATAGAAACTATGGTGGAAACACATTTACCGAACAAATTCCAATTTAATTTATTAGGGTCACAAGACACGTATCAAAAAAAGTCATGTGACTGAATAACTCGTTCATAACTGGACTAACCAGTGGACCAGTCATCACATCTGAAATGTTGCTTTGGTGATATTTGCACGCGACTGTGCAGGTTCATTGACACAAAAAATATTACAGATCCACACAGCAAAGACATAAGGAAGGAGGAACGCACACACATAGTGCTCCCAGAACTGTGTGACTCCATGTTGCTCACAGACATGAGACAATTTATTTACAGTGTTTTATCTGCGTGTTCTAAACCGCAAGTATTTTATTAATAAAGAAGTCACAGTGGCTAAAATGTTTCTGTTTTATTCGCAAATTGTTTTTGCAATATTATGGTTTTTCACATAATTTAAAGGGTTAGTTCACCCAAAAATGAAAATTCTCTCATCATTTACTCACCCTCATGCCATCCCAAATGTATATGACTTTCTTTCATCTGCTGAACACAAAAGGAAGATTTTTAGAAGAATATCTCAGCTCTGTAGGACCATACAATTCAAGTGAATGGGTGCCAAAATTTTGAAGCTCCAAAATCCACATAAGGGCAACATAAAAGTACTCTAGATAACTCTGGTGGTTAAATCCATATCCTCCAAAGCTATATGATAGGTGTGGGTGAGAAACAGATCAATATTAAGCCCTTTTTCCTTCACGTTCACTTTCATCTGTTTTTAGTGATTCACACTCTTAGTGCATATTACCCCCTACTGGGCAGGAAGGAGAATTTATGAAAAAAAAAAAAAAAAAGGACTTAAATATTGATCTGTTTCTCTAAAAATCTTAATTTGTGTTCTGCAGAAGAAAGAAAGTCATACACATCTGGGATGCCAGGAGGGTGAGTAAATCATGAGATCATTTTCATTTTCAGGTGAACTACATAGCTTATGATACATTTGCATCACATATCGATTTGCATTCTCTTCAGGACTCATATCCCAGTCCTGCATCGCAAATGCAACACTGTATTTACTGAAGGTTTGCGTGTATAGAAACACGTGAAAACTTGATAGCACGTGCAAAAAAAGGCTCGAGCTGATCTAGTAAACCAGTCTTCTGAGGATTGCATTTGTGTTTCACTGAAATAAAGAAGCGCGCCTCCAAATGTTAAAAATAAAGGGCAGTGTAGGTACAAATGAAATAAATTGCACCCACAAATTGAAATATCAAGCCTGATAATCATTTCAGAAATGGAAACTGCGAAAGCAAATTAGTACAACTGTTCCGGGTGTGCATCATGTTGTCATTGTGGCAAAACAAATTTGCTGCAAATTTGGCACTTGTTATTTTCACATGCAAATGAGCTTGTGATTCACTGCAAATGTTTGCCAGAAGTTTGCAGCTCTTCGCCGGTAGTGGTGAACCTGCAGCAAACCTTCGGCGACAGTGGACAATTTGCCGCAAAGCTCATTTGCATGTGAAAATGATCAGTAGCCGCAAGTTTGCGTCAAATTTGCAGTGGATTCTCGGTTTTTGTAAGGGACACTAATAAAAAAAAAAGTATATTTTTTGTTGCACTCTAATCTCTATCTTGGATAGTATTTTTTTGATGCAACTGAAACTTTTTTCTTCCACTTTTTGTAAGTTTCTTTGGATAAAAGCATCTGCCAAATTAATAAATTTAAATGTAGTGTTAATTTCAGAAGGAAACTGCTGTGATACATACAACGAGACACGTTTAAATAATTTCACAAAAATATAGGTACAGTAATATGGATTTATGAGACCAGGTTGGAAAAATCTGTGTGGGGAATGGTTAATAATTGTACCATACCAAACTGTGCTCAAGTGCAAATGCTACCGGAACTGTTATTCACCATGCTCAGAAGCACTCTGCTAGATGGTCAAGGCCGCATTAACCCTGGGCTGAATTTTCACGGCTAGTTCCGCAAAAAGTCACACAATATGAGGGATCACTCATGTCAGTAGTACAAATGGTGCAGGACGAGCTACCCTCCAAAGTTCAATGCTGCGGGTTTGGGCTTTTGAAAAATCCCTAAACATGACCAGTAATATTAGTGATGCTTGCCTCAGCAAACATTACTAAAACCGCAGTGTGAAATTATTTCATGTCAAGGCTAAACACCCGACGCTTAAGCCTGAAAGCTGTGTTAAGCCAAAGTGTGAGAGAATATGTTGTCCCTGCCCCAGACATGTCCTTTAGTCCACTGGGTACAGTATATACAGGAAACGGGGCTGTTTCAGAACTGCTGACTGATGCTATTCCAGATGTGATTTCTTTTCCGTAGTGTTATTCATTTGTTTCTTTCCCAAACACTGTAATTTGTCTTCCACAATATTTTACTTTTGGTTTTGGGGATGACAAGTATGGGTGGCTTTCATTCTAATTTGCCTCAGAAATCTCATCCGATTTCTTGCATAACAATTTAACTGCAATACTAGCGGTACGTAATGACATAGCTAACTGGTTATGAAAGATTTTACTGTGCTGTTCGATTAACAACACTACAAACTGCTGGTTACACATTGTAAACTTTTCTGCAACAAAAATCAAGTTTTTACGCTGATACTTTCAGTTTAGACAAGAATGAATGTCCATGCTGGTCCAGGTTGGTTTGGTGTTGGTCTAGTTGGTGGACAAGCATAGCCATAATGTTAGATGGTCAACCAACATGGTCTTTCTGATGAAACTAGCTGATCAAGAAAGTTAGCTGGAAGCTAGTCTCAGCCTATAGGCACAACCACAGTCCGTTTACTAACCCTCCGATGCATAATGCACACAAAAATGGGAAGCACTTTCTCGCAGTGTTGTATAAAGTATCCATTTGTCATACTTGAGTAAAAGTAAAGATACCTTCATGGAAACTGACTCAAGTAAAAGTTAAAGTAGCTCACAAGAAAACGACTTAAGTAAAAGTATTAAAGTAACTGATTTTAAATTTATATCAGAAGTATCAGAAGTAAATTGCATAAATTACGGAACAGTTCATTAAACCCATGGCAACTTATTTGATTGGTGGTGCTCATCATTTACTCACCCTCATGCCATTCCAGATGTGTATGAGTTTCTTTCATATAAACAACACATAAAAAGATTTTTAGAAGAATATTTCAGCTCGATAGGTCAATTCAATGCAAGTAAATGGTGGTCAGACATTTCAAGCTACAAAAGCACATTAAGGGAGAATAAAGTTATCCATACTACTACAGTGGTTAAATCCATCCTCTGAAGCGATTCATTTGGTTTTGGGTGAGAACAAACCAAATTGTAACTCATTTTCACTGTATATCTTGCCATTGCAATCTCTAGGCACGATCATGATTTCAAGCTTGATTTCACTTTCTAGTGCTTGATGCATGCGCAGAGCCCTAGATGGCACTATAGGAAGTGTAATCGAGCTTGATCGCCAAGGAGACTGCTAATGTCAAGCATTATAGTCGAAAGAGTTATATTTTGGTCTATTCTCACCCAAAACCAATTGGATCCGTTCAGAAGACATTAGTGAAAGCACTGGAGTCTTATGGATTACTCTTATGCTGCATTTATGTGATTTTGGAGCTTCAAAGGTCTGGCCACCATTCACTTACATTGAATTGACCTACTGTAGCAACAACCTGTCAACTACACACTGTAGCAATGTGTGTAGCAAAACACATGGCAGAGATCACCTTTACAACTGCATAGCGTGCCCTAGCAACCATCTAGAAAACCCTAGTTATAAATGTCCTACAAAACAAATATAACACTTTAGCAACCACTATGTTTTGCTTAGGCAAAGACCATTCACATCTTCATAAAATATAAAAATAAATATTGTTGGACATTTTCATCAGTGCTAGTAAGTATTCACAAACATCATACCTTGTTTAAATGTAAAATGTGAACGCATGTGATTGACTTTTATATGAACAGGTCTCCTGGAAATGCGGGAGACTGATCGCACATAACTTCATTATTTAACAGATTTCATAATGTTTAAACCTAAACTTATCAAATGAATTAGACAAAAAATAAAAATGAAACTCACATGAGCAGTTACTTGTCTTCCCCAGCGGAGATAGATGACGGAACACATAATCCGGCAAGTGGTTCATTTGTGATTTTGATTCAGATTCATGATTCGCAAAACGAATCATTCAGACCACTTTTTGAATATTTTTGTTCAGTTCAAAGGAATCCAATTTAAAAGATTCAACTAAAATGATTTTTTCAACGAATCATACAGTATTTGTACTTTGTTACTATACACCTCTGCTTTCCCGATAAGGCAAGAATCTGATTGGTTCACTTTACTCAACTTCATGGAGTAAGGATACACAGGTTCTTTTATCAATCCACTTGGAAACAAAGTTGTGTTTACAAGGTACCGGGCTGATACATACAGTACAACGAGTGCTTTTGAGGATGAAATAATCACTGGATTTGTAAAAGATACTCAAGAGTTTTATTTGAGACACTTAGTAGCAAGTAAACAAGATATCTGCAAGCAGAACCAGTACGATCTCATCAAAATTACTGTGGAGACATTTTTGCAAAATAATTTTACATGGTATCATACATGTATCACAACAATTGTGAATTGAATGTCCACTAAGTGCTGCTAAAAGCAAGTTAAATGTCCCCCCAACCAGATGAGGTTTTTAAGGTTAATGGTCTATCGAGTTTTAAATGAACACATACTAGCTCCCTGTTCTTCAAACCTAACTTCAAACCTAAATCTAACCGATAGTGGCATAACAAGCTAAAGTGACATGAAAAACTCAATTGCTGATGCAACCACATCATTTTGTGCTGCTTCTATGACACTTTCGGCTCATGTGTCGACTCACGTGCTATTCAAGACATACCCCGGTCCTTTGCATTGCAGTTGACCTACCGTGCAATTTCATTACACCCAAACAAGCTTGTAAATGTAGTTGGTTATGTAATGTAAACATTCAAATATATTCCCTCACAAGTCATGCTAAAAAGGTTTTGATGTCATAAGATATCATTGTGGGAGGAACAGGGCAAAAAGTACAGTAAGTGATTACGAATCTGCTGTTTTACTTGTGATTTGTGTGAAAGGAAATTAAAGTCATTGTTATTGTAGTACCACTAGTGTTCATTTCACAAGAAAACTGCTGGAAAATATACAACGAGCCATACTGCAAAAATGTAGGTATAGTAACATGATTCTGAGACCAGGTTCAGCCAAATTGTATATTCCTCTTTGCTTTCAGAGTTACGTCTGTATGTATTGCTTTTGGACAGACAGGAATTTTTTTGTTCTCAAAAGTCTACATGCATTTTCTGCTATTTTTATGGGTTTCCTATACAATCGTTCAGCCCCTCTGCTCTTCTGTGTAGCTGTTCTCTGTGTCTCTAAGGGCGAGGGGCTGATTTGACCCTACTGTCAGAAGGCACGCGACATCTCAGACCATTTATTTACCCTGGCACAGCGCCTTTGTGTCAGCCCCAGTCCCTTACCCTCTCTCCAGTTAGCCTGTTTATACTGTTGTTATATGTGTATCACTCAGAGGAAAACGCTACTCAAATAAAGCAATAGCAATGCATCACTCAGGGGCAGGTTCACTAAACAGTTGTGCCACTTTTGCGCATAGTATATCAGAGCAAAAACCAGCATCTTATTCACTAACCACCCGCAACCTATTTTAGCAGGCGCAATCAGCACTGAAATTGTGCTGCATCTTGAGAATTTAAATGTCATTGTCATTCCTAAAAAGTCATTGTCATTCCTTTCCACTCAAACACACCTCCTTTCTATGTAAATTAGGCTCATTGTAGATTGCGCTTCATTCACAAAAACTGCCTGGTGCAATTTAGATTGCGCTATTACAGCCAAATGAAAGTAGGCGGTAAAATTTATTTTATTTAAAAGAGATGTTTGTGTACATTTTCAACCAATCACATCAGCAGTAATTAATCAAATAATCTTCAAATGATGGAGGAGAGCATTATAACTTGGCATCTATCCAGATGCGCTGTGTCATCAAGCACATGTTCTGCATGTTTAAGAGATGATCCAGGTGTTTGGATCAAAGTGATGCTGGTGTGTCTAAATACGGTGGTCTGCAGCATCATTCACTATATAGCGCTCAGAATCGGGCTGATAGATCAGAATTGCGTGTGCAAATTGATGAATCAGTGATTTAATGGGTGCGTTTGCGCCGTTGCCTGATCTACATAATTTCTTTACCGTACAAGGTGAAGCACCGAAAAGAACAAAATCTCCAAAAAGGTCAAGATTATAATAAAATAACATATTTCAAATAAGCAGTCAAATCTGACAACGTGGCGGGGTGAGCAAGAGATGGACACAGTGGGTGTGGCGTCGGGCCTCGGAGAGGCATTTGTCCAAAACAAAGGGGAATCTGGGGCCTTTGCGGTGAAAAGAGCTATGGTAAGGAAGAGTAGTGAAGACAGGGGAAGATCCAGGTGATAGTGGGCGGGGTCCCGGCAGCCGTGCTTTCTGTATCTAAAAGGTGATTGGCTCTTTTACCTGTAAGGCAGGACTTCCTTACTACATCCATTGACCGTTGGCTGCCGTTGGGCGTTCCAATTTCTCCCATTAATTTTAATAGAATGGCCTGTCTCTGTTAAATGGTCTCTGTTCTGACAAACAGGAAATGTTCATGTAACACTGACATCACCATCGAACAGTCCTTGAAATGGTCTATACTGTATAGTCAAATGATTTATGTATATCATTCTTTCACTGTCTGTGTAGTTTTGTTGCTTCATGCATTTTCTAAAAAAAAATGAAATGAAAAAAAAAATGCAGAATTTTTTGTCCTGTGACTGCCTGTTTAACCCTGCTATGCAGTGATATTTCTCCCTTTAAAAATAAAAGTATGACCTTTTTTAGATAATTTTTTACTACATGGTTCATAAAGGGGTTTTCTAACAGTCTCTTACAGTATTTATTGTGCTAACAAATATATTGGCCTCATCAAACAATAGTTCAACTTTGTTAGGGCAAAAATAGATCATAGTGATTTTTTACAGAAACAAAAAATCTTGTTCTTGGCACAGAGCAAAGAAAACTGTAAATAATGTGATGTGGTGCATTTACTTTCGCTAGTTCCTGCTGTTTTCACTGATCTTTCACCTCATAACATTCATCCCCAAACACTCTGAACTTAACAGGGTTGGCACTCTGAATATTTAAGTACAAAAACGAATTACTTGTAATTGGATTGTATTATACATTTTAAAATGTGCATAATCAGATTAGTTAATTTTATGGATTACATGATTAAATTTTGTTTACATTACAAATCAGAAAACAGCAATAATTGGTGCCGGCAATAATTTACTGATTATAGGCCTACTCCTAAATTTTAGCCTGAGTTAGTAATAATAAAAAAGTTGTACTCTGCAAGGCTGTAACCACTTATTTAGTGTTGGGGGTATTAGTTTAAGAATTGGCCATTGAAAAACACATATTTGTTGACTGCTAATCTGAATATTGGGGGGACGCCTCCCCCACTTTGGGCCTGAGGTGAAAGCTAATAAAATTTTCAACTGAAATAATAAAAAATAATTTATTGCATAAATGGCAAATTATCCATATTATTCTACATTTTTCTTTTTATGTCATAATTGCCACTACATTGGAGATTAAGACAACTGTCAATTAAACTTCATTATTTGTTTTCTCTTCTAAATTTCAAATAGACTTATATTCTAAATCAAATTCTAATTCCATCTGTGCATAAAACATACAAGTTAAGTGGCCTCAACCGCTTATGTAAAAGGATTGTCTATCATTTTGAAATGACACATTCATGTGTCATGCAAACTGAAATGACATTCTTATGTCTCATGTAAACAGTTTTAATATGCTGCAGTGATAGAATATACAGAAACTGTATATATAATAGTATTTAGCAATTTCAGTGTTGTTTCATAAGGCCATATCTTTAGACATCATTAGATGCTAGTTCAGATGCTCATCAAGTATGTGCCATTAATACAGTGATATGAAAACACTGCCAGACCTCTTCTCTTGCAGGCTTCAGCAGGTAATCGTCATGGTTACTGGTGTAACCTCCGTTCCCTGATGGAGGGAACGAGACGTTGGTGTCGATGTAGTGACACTAGGGGTCACTCTTGGGTGCCCGAGACACCTCTGGTCTTTGATAAAAGGCCAATGAAAATTGGCGAGTGGCATTTGTATGCCACTCCCCCGAACATACGGGTATAAAAGGAGCTGGTATGCAACCACTCATTCAGGTTTTACGCTGAGGAGCCGATATAAGGTCCGGCCATTTCAGCGGGTAGTTCAGCATTGTGGCAGGAGGGACCAACGTCTCGTTCCCTCCATCAGGGAACGGAGGTTACACCAGTAACCATGACATTCCCTATCTGTCACTCATTCGACGTTGGTGTCGACGTAGTGACACTAGGGGTCCCTATACAAAACGCCACAAGGCTGAACTGTGTTACGTGAACTGGCGGTGTGTGGTGGGCAGACTTGCTGTGTGCCTCATAGCCAGCACACCAGGTCGACACGTAACCTCCCCCAACAAAGTTATGAGTGTCGAACGGCCCCTTTTGGGGACAAGTTGACTACCCAAAGATAGAGACGGGCTTAACCCAGTCGTGGCCTCTTTTCCCCTTCTCTTTTTCCACTCCCTAAAAAAGAAGGGGGATTATCCGACTGGGCCGCCAAGTCTGGTCGGGGGGTGTCCCTCCCAAGGGGAGGACACCGCGGAGACCACACCTCGTCCCAGAGAGGGGGGGATATTTAAGTGGAAAAATACGTCACATGGTCTTTCCAACCATGTGGTGAGCCTTCAAGGTAGATCCTGCCCAATGGGGGAGGAGTTACTACAACATGGAGACTGGGGCAGAGGAGCTCTGCCCAAGGAAGACGCAGTTTGCCAGCAGGGAAACGAATTAGAGGAAGATATAGATTGCATGGGGTTAGCCTTACAGGGAACCGCCACATGCGGAGCACCTACCCCAGAACCGGGCTCTTAGTTAGCATGTGTACTGGGCTGGCAGTGAGTCTCTCCGAAAACTTGACTGCCACAGGGCTCGGAGGGAGTCAACCAGGAACAAGTTTTGTGAACACTACTGGGAATTAACAGCGCACATCTTCAGCTCAAAAGGAGGTGGAAGGCGCTATGTGCAAGCGATACACCCGGCTGGCTATCCCGGGCTTATCCGCTTAAGTTGCGTGCCACTACCTGGGACAAAACCGGTTCCACCCGGAGATTGTAGAACCTTGCAAAGGTGTTGGGTGTTGCCCAGCCCGCTGCTCTGCAAATGTCTGTTAGAGAGGCACCTCTGGCCAGGGCCCAAGAAGCCACTACACCACGGGTAGAAATGGCTCGTAGCCCTACCGGGGGCGGCATGTCTTGGGCAAGATATGCCATAGATATGGCATCAATAAGCCAGTGGGCGATCCTCTGCTTGGAGACAGTGCTTCCTTTCCACTGTGCACCAAAGCAGACAAAGAGCTGCTCAGAGAGTCTAAAGCTCTGCGTGCGATCCAAATAGATGCGCAAAGCGTGCACCGGACACAGCAATGCCAGGGCTGGGTCTGCCTCCTCCTGGGGCAGCGCTTGCAGGTTCACCACCTGGTCCCTAAAAGGAGTGGTGGGAACCTTGGGCACATAGCCCGGTCGGGGTCTCCGGATCACGTGAGAATAGCCCGGACTGAACTCCAGGCACGTTTCGCTGACAGAGAACGCTTGCAGGCCACCTACCCTCTTGGTGGAAGTGAGTGCAGTCAGGAGGGCAGTCTTCAGGGAGACTGCCTTAAGCTCGACTGACTGCAAAGGCTCAATGGGGGCTCTCTGTAGGCCCTGAAGAACTACGGAGAGATCCCATGAGGGAACGAGGGGCGGTCTGGAGGGATTCAGCCTCCTGGCGCCTCTTAGGAACCTGATGATCAGGTCGTACTTCCCTAAGGACTTAGCATCAACTGCGTCATAGTGTGCTGCTATGGCAGCAACGTACACCTTCAAGGTGGAAGGGGACAGCCTCCCTTCCAACCTCTCCTGCAGGAAGGAAAGCACTGATCCGACTGCGCATCTCTGGGGGTCTTCGTGTTGAGAAGAACACCACTTAGCGAATAGACGCCACTTAAAGGCATACAGGCGCCTCGTAGAGGGGGCCCTAGCCTGAGTGATCGTGTCTACCACCGCGGGTGGTAGGCCACCTAGGTCTTCCGCATCCCGTCCAGGGACCAGACATGGAGATTCCAGAGGTCTGGGCGCGGGTGCCAGAGGGTGCCCCGTCCCTGAGAAAGAAGGTCCTTCCTCAGGGGAATTTGCCAGGGGGGAGCTGTCGCGAGGAGCGTGAGGTCCGAGAACCATGTCTGGGTGGGCCAGTAGGGTGCTACCAGGACGACCTGCTCCTCGTCCTCCCTGACCTTGCACAGAGTCTGTGCAAGTAGGCTCACTGGGGAAATGCGTATTTGCGAATGCCAGGGGGCCAGCTGTGTGCCAGCGCGTCTATGCCGAGGGGAGCCTCGGTGAGGGCGTACCAGAGCGGGCAGTGGGAGGATTCTTGGGAGGCGAACAGGTCCACCTGTGCCTGACCGAATCGACTCCAAATCAGCTGGATCACCTGAGGGTGGAGTCTCCACTCTCCCCTGCGGGAAACCTGCCGTGACAGCGCATCCACTGTAGCGTTGAGGTTGCCCGGGATATGAGATGCTCGCAGCGACTTGAGGTGCTGCTGACTCCGGAGGAGGAGACGGCGGGCGAGTTGTGACATACAGCGGGAGCACAGACCGCCTTGGCGGTTGACATATGCTACCGCTGCCGTGTTGTCTGTCCGAACTAGCACGTGCTTGCCCTGGATCAACGGCCGGAACCTCCGCAGGGCGAGCAGACTTGCCAGTAACTCGAGGCAGCTGATGTGCCAACGCAGCTGCGTACCTGTTCAGAGGCCGGTGGCTGCGTGCCCATTGCAAACAGTGCCCCAGCCCGTTTTGGAGGCATCTGTCGTGACCACGACGCACCTGGAGACAAGTTCTAGGGGAACACCTGCTCGTAGAAACGAGAGGTCGGTCCAAGGGCTGAAAAGACGGTGACAGACCGACGTAATGGCCACACGGTGTGTCCCGTGGCGCCATGCCCATCTCGGGACTCGAGTCTGGAGCCAGTGCTGAAGCGGCCTCATATGCATCAATCCGAGTGGGGTGGCCACCGCCGAGGATGCCATATGCCCCAGGAGCCTCTGAAAAAGTTTCAGTGGAACCGCTGTTTTCTGTTTGAACGCCTTCAAACAGGCCAGCATCGACTGGGCGCGCTTGTTCGTAAGGCGCGCCATCAGGGAGACTGAGTCCAACTCCAAACCGAGAAAAGAGATGCTCTGAACCGGGAGGAGCTTGCTCTTTTCCCAGTTGACCTGAAGCCCTAGTCGGCTGAGGTGCGAGAGCACCAGGTCCCTGTGTGCCAGGTCCATCTCAAGAGTGAGCTAAGATTAGCCAGTCGTCGAGATAGTTGAGAATGCGAATGCCCACCTCCCTTAACGGGGCAAGGGCAGCCTCTGCAATCTTCGTAAAGACGCGAGGAGACAGGGATAGGCCGAAAGGGAGGACTTTGTACTGATACGCCTGACCCTCGAATGCGAACCGCAGGAAGGGTCTGTGTCAAGGAAGGATCGAGATGTGAAAGTACGTGTCCTTCAGGTCTACTGCCGCGAACCAATCTTGATGCCGGACGCTCGCTAAAATGCGTTTTTGCGTCAGCATCTTGAACAGGAGTCTGTGTAAAGCCCGGTTCAGTACTCGCAGGTCCAAGATTGGCCACAACCCACTGCCTTTCTTTGGTACGATGAAGTAGGGGCTGTAAAACCCTTTCTTCATCTCGGCTGGAGGGACAGTTTCTATCGCGCCCTTCCGTAGGAGGGTAGCGATTTCCGCACGCAGGGTAACAGCGTTTTCACCCTTGACAAAGGCGAAGTGAATACCGCTGAACCTGGGCGGGCGCCTGGTGAACTGAATCGCATAGCCGAGTTGGACGGTCCGGATCAACCACCGCGATGGATTGGGAAGCGCAAGCCATGCGTCCAAATTCCGTGCGAGGGGGACCAAGGTGACAACATCGTCGGACGTACCGGCAGGTGGGGCCTCGCGGCGGGGTGGAGCACGAGGTGCCACAGCATGTCGTGGCCGTGCTGAGTCTAGGGACATCGAAGCACTTACCTGACTCCTTGTGACCACCCCCGGAACAGCCTGGGACAGGGGAGGAAGAGGCCTGTCCTCGCAAACCGTGGAGGCTGTCACATCGGGGGTGGATTTGTGCCACAGCTGGGTGCTCAGGGGCGGAAAGGGCACCGCTGGAGCACCAGTCCTGCAAGATAAAGCCCGTGGACGGTAGTCGTGGTGACGACCGTACACACCGGGTATGTGACCCAGGGAGGAAGGAAGCCGCTCTTTTACTGAACTGTTGGGTACCGCAGCCACTTGGGCGTGCGGCGAAATCAAACAAAAAGGCAACAAAAGATTTTCCACCCGGCCCTCCACCGGGGGATGGAGTGGTCTTTCTACCAGCTCCACGTGAGTGGGTTCCCTCGTCCCTGGGTTGCCCGTCTCAGGGGCGCTTTGAAGACCTCCGTGGGTTCTTTGGTGCCGGCTGTGAGACGGGTGGCGTCGGCTTCCTGCGGTGGGCTCCACGCCGGGGCCGGGCCGGAGGGGCGGGCTGCGGCAGAGCCAGTGCAGTCACTGCAGGGGGACGCCCTTGGTGATGAGCAGACGGGGTGCGGGGTCTTGAGCTGCGCCGGGGCAGGATGTTCCGGATTGCTTCCGTCTGCTGCTTTACCGTCGAGAACTGCTGGGCAAAGTCCTCAACGGTGTCGCCGAATAGGCCCACCTGGGAAATGGGGAGAGCAAGGAACCGTGTCTTGTCGGCCTCGCCCATCTCGACCAGGTTGAGCCACAGGTGGTGCTCCTGGACCACTAATATGGCCATCGTCCGCCCTAGAGACCGCGCCGTGACCTTCATCGCCCGGAGGGTGAGGTCGGTCGCTGAGCGCAGTTCCTGCATTAAATCTGGGGTGGAACTACCCTCGTGCAGTTCTTTCAGTGCCTTGGCTTGGTGGACCTGCAGGAGAGCCATGGTGTGCAGGGCAGAGGCGGCTTGTCCAGCAGCGCTGTAGGCCTTGGCCATCAGGGACGATGTGAACCTACAGGGCTTGGATGGGAGCTTAGGGCGTCCACGCCAGGTGGCGGCGCTCTGCGGGCATAAGTGCACCGCGAGCGCCTTATCCACCGGGGGAATCGCCGTATAGCCCCTGGCCGCCCCGCCATCGAGGGTAGTGAGAGCGGGGGAACTGCGGAGTCGGGGTCGGGCAGTAAAAGGTGCCTCCCACGACTTCGTCAGCTCCTCATGCACCTCCGGGGAGAATGGCACTGGAGCGGGATGTGGCTGGTTTGAGCGGCGCCGCGAGCCCAGAAACCAATCATCAAGCCGCGAGGGTTCAGGGGAGAGCGGAGGGTTCCACTCTAGCCCGACGCTCGTGGCCGCCCGGTAAAGCATGTCCGTCATTTCGGCATCGGCCTGTAACTGGGCGACCGTCCCCGAAGGGGGAAGCCCAGCTGAGGCTTCTGCGTCTGACTGGACAAGCCCGATGATGCCATGCGACGAGCCGGCGAACTCATCCGGAAGCCCGATTGGGGCAGACGAGCATGCTGAGGAATGGGAGGTCCGCGGGGGGATACCCGGCGGAGGCGATTCCATTGAGGTCCCCAAATCACCCCCAGTGCTAGCCGTGCTGACCTCATACCCGTAGGTAGGAGGACCAAGGCGGGGAGCCGCTGGGGTGGCTTGTTTCCTTACGAAAGCAAGCCGCGACCGCAACGTTGACATGGTCATGTTCTCGCAGTGAGAACATGAGCCATTCATAAACGCTGCCTCCATGTGGGTCGCGCCCAGACACGAAAGACAGCGATCATGACCATTCGAAGTTGAGAGAAAACGACCACAACCATGAATAACACACGAACGGAAAGGCATCTTTAGAAAGACGCGTCTTTAAAAAGACGTTCCGTGTGCGCGCTCTTTTAGAGAAATATACTCTTTTAGAGGGGAAAAACGCTCTTTCAGAAAATAAACTCTCTAGTTTTTCTGCCGAAGCGCCCAGGGGCGTTCTCTGCAGTGCACCAGTGCAGAGGAGGGAGAAGCCGCTGAAATGCGCCGTCAGATCCAGCAGAGGTGAATGAACAGTGCTATTCAGCTCAATGAGCATGACCGTTCGGCTCCGAAGAGAAAATCTGAATGAGTGGTTGCATACCAGCTCCTTTTATACCCATATGTTCGGGGAGTGGCATGCAAATACCACTCGCCAATTTTCATTGGCCTTTTATCAAAGACCAGAGGTGTCTCGGGCTCCTAAGAGTGACCCCTAGTGTCACTACATCGACACCAACGTCGAGTGAGTGACAGATAGGGAACTGGACATTTTGGCAGCATACAATGAACATTGGACTTCTTGCACTGTTTCACCTCCAATTAGCCACACTGATGCTAATTATCCATGATCCTCTTCAGAAATGAGATGGGTCTCTCCAAGTTCTGATGAAATGATACACACTCAGAGTGTCCACTTGGCATGTGGCCCTAAAAATGGGTTAAGGATGGAAAGGAGAACAGTGCCAGTTCGTCAGAGAACACTTGTAGATAGAGACCACCTGACTTGTTTGCTCTCCATGCACCTCACACACTTATGATAAGATGTTGGTAAGGTAACTGTTTTCAGAGATCTATGAAGTGATTGCTTCTGACATGTTGCATATAATTCAGTTACTACCATATTCAATACCTTTTATTTAGGTTTGAAGCACTGAAAGCACCTCCATTAGAGAATTAAAGATGCTGTATGTGAAAAAAAAAAACTAGCTACATATAAAATATCCCTACTTTCTGACAGATTTCACTGAAATAGGTGTGCTAAGAAATCACACCTGTCTCTGTGACAGCCCTCTCTAATAGCAAAAATTGTTTAGCCAATCTATTTAACTAATCTGAAGTTAGCAAAAAGGCTAACATCACTAACAGCACACTTCATGGTAGAACGAGTTTTTGAGCAAGTTGTCCATGGCTCATGTTAAACACCTTGAGGTGGTTTGGAAGAGCCACTTTGTGGTCAGAAGATGTATTTTCAAAATTACATCAAAACATTTTTATTATATGAAGGGATTACTCATGCCTCTGCTAAGAAAAATAAACTCTGTACAGGTGTCAAATGTCTCTCAGAAGCTTTGAGAGACATTTTAGAGTTCTAATTGGTGAGTATTCTCCATTAATGCCAAGAGGAAATTTAGATAGTCTATGTATCAAGGTCTTATTGAAAAAAATAAACAACATGATCTAATGAGAAGTTTGTGGGAAAGAAAGGTTATTTATAACGTGACAAGGGAGGAAGCTTATATAAGTAGAAAAAGGGCCTTGTCAATATCTAAATTACACCAGTATAACACAGAGCATGGTCAAATTTATATGATTTACAGAGTAATCATACATTTTTTCCCCTCTCTGTTAATTATGTTATTACAACCAGGGACTTAAAACGGTTCAAGGAAAGAAAACGAAAACGAACAAAAATGTTTGCAGAACGTAACTGAAAATGGGAAAAAAGTGATTTTCAATTGTTCCGGAGAGAAAACATTATTTTTAAATGCTTGTAACCGGTTATAACCGGTCAATTTAGTTCTGATATTTTTTTCATGAAACCAAAGGCCAAAGGGTTTATCACAGCAATTTTTTGGAACTACACCACTTTATGTTGCCCGAAAAAATGAAACATGTTCTTTGATCCTGAAGGAAGTATACTGCATCACACATTTCTTTGCCTAATTGCCCATTGTGAATGTCGCATTCTGTGAATGAAGAAATTTTTAACAACTATGTATAATTACTACATTACTACTTAACTGTTAATTAACTGTATGCTTATTATGATTTCTATGCTGATAAATCCAACACACAGGAAAAAAAATTAATTGCATATTTTCGCTTATTTTGAAGAGACAAGTGGCTTACTTTGGACTTATTATTCCAGACCAGGTTGCTTGTTTCTCTTGTGAGATCTGGAAACACTGCAATAGGTATTTCAACCACCCCTTAGCACAGAGTACTGTCATTTTAAAAATAAAGTTATTAACCATTTTTTATTTTGCTCTAACCAGTAACCATTTGAAAAGGAGGTTGCGGAACTTCTGAACCGGAACCAAAAAATACAGTTTTTGCTCAGAACAAAGCAAAATGAAAAACATTTAGTTTTCTGAGAGAATCAGAGAATAAGAGTTAGCTTTATTGCCAAATATGCTTACACATACAAGGAATTTGTCTTGGTGACAGAAGCTTCCAGTTCACAAACAATACAACAACAAGAAAGAGATAATAATTTTTTTTAATAAAATAAAAAGCGAATAGAAAATATAAGTATATATAGAAATACACAATAAGATATATACATATATATATATATATATATATATATATACAGTATATGTATGTACAAATACAAATCTTTTATATACAGATAGTGCAAGGGAATGTAATGGCAGAAGAGGTAGGATATGTTAGATAAATATAAACAGACTAAGCTGTGTATTGCATATAATGATTGCTCAATGGGGCAGTTTTAACTGTTCATGAGATGGATAGCCTGAGGGAAAAAACTGTTCTTGTGCTTGATGGTTCTGGTGCTCAGTACTCTGTAGCGCCAGCCAGAAGGCAACAGTTCAAAAAGGTAGTGGACTGGGTGAGTGGGGTCCAGAGTGATTTTTTCAGCCCTTTTCCTCACTTTGGAAGTGTACATTTCTTGAAGGGAGGGCAAGGGGCAACCAATAATCCACTCAGCAGTCCGAATTGTCCTTTGTTGTAGCTGAACCAAACCAGGCAGTTATTTAAGTGCAGAGGACAGACTCAGTGACTGCTGAGTAGAATTGTATCAGCAGTGCCTATGGCAGGTTGAACTTCCTCAACTTGCGAAGGATGTACAACCTCTGCTGGGCCTTTTTCACAATGGAGTCATTGTGGGTCTCACACTTCAGGACCTGTGAGATGGTAGATCCCAGGAACCTGAATGACTCCACTGCTGCCACAGTGCTGTTCAGAATGGTGAGTGGAGTCAGTGTTGGGGTGTTCCTCTTAAAGTCTACTATCATCTCCACTGTTTTGAACGTGTTCAGCTCCAGATTGTTTTGACTGCACCAGAGAGCCAGCTGTGCAACCTCCCTTCTGTACGCAGACTCATCAACATCCTGGATGAGGCTGATGACAGTAGTGTCGTCTGCAAACGTCAGGTGCTTGACAGAGGGATCCTTGGCAGTGCAGTCATTTGTGTACGGGGAGAAAAGTAGTGGGGAGAGCACATATCCCTGGGGGCACCAGTGCTGGTCGTACAGGTGCTGGAAGTAAATTTCCCCAGTCTTACTAACTGCTGCCTATCTGTCAGAAAGCTGGTGATCCACTGACAGATAGAGGTGGGAACAGAGAGTTGGTTTAATCTAGTCCGGAGAATAGCTGGGATGATGGTGTTGAAAGCTGAACTGAAGTCCACAAAAAGGATCCTTGAATATGTAGCTGGTCTGTCCAGATGTTGCAGGATATGACGCAATCCCATGTTGACTGCATCATCCACAGACCTGTCTGCTCGATAAGCAAATTGAAGGGTATCTAGAAAGGGTCCAGTGTTGTCCTTCAGGTGAGCCAACACTAATCTCTCAAATGACTTCATGACCACTGACGTCAGAGCGATGGGTCTGTTGTCATTAAATCCTTTGATCTTGGGTTTCTTTGGGATGGGGATGATGGTGGAGCGTATGAAGCAGCTAGGAACCTCACACTGCTCTAGTGATCTGTTGAAGATCTGTGTGAAGATGGGGGCCAGCTGGTCAGCACAGGATTTTAGACAAGTGGGTGAAACACCATCTGGGCCCTGTGCTTTCCATGTCTTTTGTTTCCGGAAGACCCGGCACAAATCCTCTTCACAGATCTTTAGTGCAGGTTGAGTAGCAGGAGGGGGAGGTGGGTGGTTGCAGGAGGTGTTGATTTTTGTGTGAAGTGAAGGTCAGAGCAGGTGTGGGATGTAAGACTGGGCTTTTCAAATCAACAGTAAAACACATTCAGGTCACAGGCCAGTTGTTGATTCTCTACAGTGTTGGGGGATGGTGTCTTGTAGTTAGTAATATCTTTCAGGCATCTCCACACTGATGCAGGGTCATTAGCTGTAAACTTGTTTTTCAGCTTCTCAGAGTAGCTTCTTTTAGCCACTCTAATCTCTTTTGTCAGTGTGTTTCTGGCCTGATTGTACAAGATTTTATCCCCACTTCTGTAAGCATCCTCTTTGGCTGAGTTTTGCTGTAAACCATGGTTTGTCATTGTTGAATGTTAAATAAGCCCTAATAGGAATGCACATGTCCTCACAGAAACTGATATATAATGTCACAGTATCTTTGAGCTCGTCCAGATTGGTGTCTGCAGCTTCAAAAACACTCCAATCAGTGCAGTCAAAGCAGGATTCAAGTTCCAGCTCTGCTTCATTGGTCCATCTTTTTACAGTCTTTACTACAGGTGTGGTGGTGAGGGCGTGGTCGAGTGTTCGTCTAGGGAGAGAGGAAGCGGTAAGGGTTTTCACCTGAGATGAATTGCTGGTAATTGCTGTTTTTTTGTTCGCAGTGAGAGATGGGGGAAATAAAAGGGGCAAGACCTCAGAGTGAGGGGGAGAGAGCCCAGCTGAAGCTTCATGTGTGTTGGCCGCTGCCAGTCCCACTATATATAGCGTTTGAGTGTTTTTGCGTGAAGCTTTACCGTTACGCATTCAAGCGAACTTGTTTTAGTGTGAAGAATAAATGTACATTTGAGTTGGATTTGCCATCTCCCGCTTCCTCATTCCTTGAACCTGTTACAACAGGTTTAGCTGATTTACGTTTCTGCCTGTAGGTCAGAAGAAGATGAACCAGACTGTGATCAGAGAGTCTCAAAGCTGCTCTAAGAACAGAGCGATATGCATCCTTTAATGTTGTGTAGCAGCGATCCAACAAAAAGATTGTCTGGTATGTTCTGTCAAATGTTCAGCAGTTCGTCCCTGGTAAAACTAATTGGGAAAAAATTACTAAACACAGAACAAACAAACAAAAACAACAAAAGAATGGGAGAGCTCCACATCAAGGCTGCCATCCATGGTGCTATCTTGAATCTTAGTCCCTGATTACAATTGGCAGATTCACCCATTGATGACTTGAAGAGAATTATGTTGCATGCTTCCCAACCTTTGATGGACAGACAAAATGAACCAGATACATGTGTGTTCTATTACCTCACCTTTCATTCAAAGACTTAGGCCTGTAATATAAGAGGAAACAGCTAATTATGTCATGTCATTTTTATTTGTATAGCGCTTTTCAGAACACACATCGTTTCAAAGCAGCTTTACATAAAATCATGCATTAACAGAAAATGAAACTGTAATATCTATAAAATCTTAGAGTAATCATTGTGAAGTTTGATTAAATATGATTGTAAATTGTGTATAAAAATAAATAATTAAATAATAATTGTATTTTGAACCCCAGTGAGTAAGCCGAAGGCAACTGTGGCAAGGAACATAAAACTCCATAAGATGTTGGTTAATGGAGAAATATAACCTTGGGAGAAACCAGGCTCACTGTGGAGGCCAGTTCACCTCTGGCTAAACAGCATGAATATAATGCCAATATTAGTTATTTGTGTGCAGCGCAAGTCATGGTTTAAAATGAGTAAATTAAGCAAGTGTTAAGGGCCAGTGTTTAAACAAATATTTTGTATGAACTGTAGGATTAATGACTTATGTCTTTCAGAATCAGAATCAGAATCAGAATCAGAATGAGCTTTATTGGCAAGTATGCTTACACATACAAGGAATTTGTTTTGGTGACAGGAGCTTCCAGTACACAACAATACAAAAACAGCAACAAGACTTTTAAAAAATAATTAAAATTGAATAAAAAATGGATAAATATTGAAAATAAAAAAGTATATATAGAATACACAATAGACAATATACAGTATATATATATATATATATATATATATATATATATATATATATATATATATATATAATATATACACACACACACACACACACACACACACACACATACATACACACACACACATGTTGTGCTCAAAAGTTTACATACCCTGGCAGAAATTGTGAAATTTTGGCATTGATTTTGAAAATATGACTGATCATGCAAAAAAACTGTCTTTTATTTAAGGACAGTGATCATATGAAGCCATTTATTATCACATAGTTGTGCTCCTTGAAACAACCACACTGTCTTTTTCCAGAGCAGCCTGTATTTCTCCTGAGGTTACCTGTGGGTTTTTCTTTGTATCCTGAACAATTCTTCTGGCAGTTGTGGCTGAAATCTTTCTTGGTCTACCTGACCTTGGCTTGGTATCAAGAGATCCCCGAATTTTCCACTTCTTAATAAGTGATTGAACAGTACTGACTGGTATTTTCAAGGCTTTGGATATCTTTTTATATCCTTTTCCATCTTTATAAAGTTCCATTACCTTGTTACGCAGGTCTTTTGACAGTTCTTTTCTGCTCCCCATGGCTCAGTATCTAGCCTGCTCAGTGCATCCACGTGAGAGCTAACAAACTCATTGACTATTTATACACAGACACATCTGGGTCCTGTACTTTCCTTATCCTTTGTTTTCGAAAGACGCGGCTCACATCATCTTCACAGATCTTTGAAGTCCATCCTGGATTAACTGCAGAAGTTCACATAGATGCATTGTCCTTTGTTAGTTGGCTGATGAAGGCTTTTGTTGGCAATTAATTGATAGTCTATGTATTCCATTTTAAGAGTGTAGTTCATCATTAAAACAAGGTTATGCAGGCAGTGATCAATATCATGCAACGCAGTTCAACCGGCAGGTAATTTTGGTGAGGTCTATCCTAAGTCCAATGTTCAGGCAGTGGCATATGAAGTATCCCATGTCATATGGTTGGAGTTGGCATCAGTTCATCCTCTAAAGTCCATCGTAATAGACTGAAGTGATGTCTGGCTGGCACCGGCTGCATTTAGTCATCATCATATTAATCCCGAGGTTGAGACAGGGAAACAAACAGAATAATGGGATTCAAAGAAATATAAAGTTGGGTATCATTGGCATAACAGTGGAAAATGATTCCACAATTCCTGATAATATCTCCCAGGAGAAGCATATATAAGGAGAAAAGAGGCCCTAAAACTGATCCCTGTGGCAATCCATACATAACTTTTGATTGATTTGACAATTCCTCGTTTACACAGACAAAGTGGTAGCGGTCTGCTAAATAGGACCTAAACCATGCTAATGCAAGTCCACAAATGCCAACATAATTCTCAAGCCTATTCAAGAGAATGTCTTGATCTATGGTGTCGAAGGCAGCTCTAAGATCTAAAAGCACTAGAAAAGAAATTCAGCTGTGATCAGATGATATGAGCAAGTCATTTGTAACTCTGATAAGTGCAGTTTTTTGTACTGTGATGGGGCCTAAATCCTTACTGATATTGTTCATACCTGTAAATACTATTTCTTTGTAGAAATTAACATAGTTGGGAGGACACTACCTTTTCTAGTATTTTCAACATTAATGGAGATTTGAAATTGGTCAATAATTAGCCAACTCTCCAGGATCAAGCAGTGGCTTCTTAATAAGCTGTTTGATAACTGCCATTTTAAAGTTTCTTGGGACATGTACTAAGGATAGCAAGGAGTTAATAATATTTAGAAGAGGTTCTGAGATTACAGGGAATACCTCTTTTAAGAGTTTAGTTGGTATTGGATCTAACATACATGTTGTGGCTTTTGATGTTTCAATAATTTTGTTAGCTCTCCATGACCTATGACAGCGAAGGACTGAAGTTGCTTGTGAGGAAACTTATGAGACACTGTTTTCTGAGGCACTGTGACAGATGATTGCATAATTCCAATTTTTTTTCCGATGATTTCAATTTTATCAGTAAAGAAATTCATGTCATTACTATTGTGCTGCAATGGAATATCTGGTTCAGTCGAGGCTTCATTCCTAACCAATTTAGCCACAGTACTGAATAAACACCTAGGATTGTTGTGGTTATTTTCTATGAGTTTGCTAAAATATGCTGACCTGGCAGCTTTTAGTGCCTGCCTGTAGCTACAGACACTATCCTTCCATGCACCGCGATATACTTCTAATTTTGCATTCTTCCACTGGCGCCCTATTTTCCGAGCTGCTCTCTTGAGAGCAATGGTGTGATCATTATACCATGGTGCGGGGCTTTTTTCTTGAATTTCTTTTAATCGAAGGTGGGCGACACTATCAAGAGTGCTAGAGAGTGCTGGCTCAAGTAAGAGCAAGGGAGTCATTATATTGGTAAATAAACATTTACAATTCAAATGTCTCAAACAGATTAAAGATAAATTAGGGAGAGTAATTATTGTTTTAGCTGAAATTCATGGGCAAAGTTTGATTTTAGCTGATCAGGGCTTTTTTTTTAGATCTTGAAGTGATGTTGCAAGCCGCTGGCACCCCTCATGATATAATATTGGGAGGAGACTTTAATCTATTGATGGACTCAGTCCTTGATCATAGTGAAGCAAAAGTGTGTAAGTCCCCTAGAGCAACAATGACGCTTCACAGGATGTGTAAAAATCTTGGTCTTACAGATATTTGGAGACTTTTGAACCCATCTGGTAGGGACTATACATTTTTTTCATCAGTCCATAAGATTTATTCTAGAATAGATTTTTTTATATATCTAAGTCCCTCATTTCATCTGTTGTTGATTGCTCAATTGGAAACATCTTAGTCTCAGATCATGCCCTGGTGAGTTTAGAGGTGTTGCCACATATAGAGAAAAATAAATCATATAGTTGGCACTTTAATGTATCCCTTTTGCAAAATCCTAATTTCCAACAAATGTTAAAGACTGAAATCAGTGTTTATATGGAGAACAACTGGTCCTCAGTATCCTCTGTGGGCGTGGCTTGGGAGGCACATAAGGCGGTTCTTAGGGGTCGGATCATACAGTATGCCTCATTCATCAAAAAATCTGAAGCGCCATTTGTCGTTTGATGGCCTCAGAGAATTGACCCAATTGAAATATAGATATAATACTATTTTGTCACGGAAAGTGGAGTTTTGGTTATTCAGGGCAAGACAGTCATACTTTGAGTCAGAGGACAAAGCAGGAAAGCTTTTTGCTGGATATATAAAGCAGAGAGAGTCTTTTTCTACCATTCCCTCAGTGAAATCTGCTGGTGGTGAAATATTTACCTCGGCCATTGATATTAATAATGCTTTTAAAGAATTCTACCTTGATCTCTATAGTTCCACGTCTTCGTCTACTGATGAAGATATTAGAAACTTTGTGGAACCATTAGAACTCCCTAAATTGATGACTGAGCAAAAAAATTCTCTTGATTCTGAGATAACCTTGGAGGAGCTTGATGAGATAATTAAGGCCCTGCCTATAGGTGAGGCTCCGGGGCCTGATGGCTTTGCCGCTGAGTTTTTCAAATCATATGCAGAACTGGCTCCACTTTTGTTAGAAGTTTATATGGAATCATTAAAGAATGGAAAGCTCCCGCCAACCATGACACAAGCCCGAATCAATCTGATTCTTAAAAAGGACAAAGATCCAAGTGAGTGTAAAAGTTACCGTCCAATTTCCCTGATCCAGTTAGATGTAAAAATTTTGTCAAAAATTCTGGCTAACCGATTAAGTAAAGTTATGACATCACTTATACATATAGATCAGGTGGGGTTTATTCGGGGCTGTAACTCTTCTGATAACATTAGGCGTTTCATCAATATCATGTGGTCAGTAGCGAATGATCAATCTCCGGTTGCTGCCATCTCACTTGACGCCGAAAAGGCATTTGGGAGTACTTTTATTGGTTGGATTAAGTTACTTTATAGACACCCTGTAGCAGCTGTACAAACAAATGGATTAATTTCAGATTATTTTACTCTGGATAGGGGCACTAGCCGGGTTGCCCTCTTTCCCCATTATTGTTCTGTCTTGCCCTGGAACCATTAGCAGCCGCGATAAGAAAGGAGGATGATTTTCCAGCAGTGATTGCGGGAGGTGTGGCGCATAAGCTTCTGCTTTACGCAGATGATATTTTATTATTCGTCTCCAACCCCACTAGATATATGCTTTGCCTCCATAGAATTATTAATTCCTTTTCCAAGTTCTCAGGATATAAAGTCAGTCGGTCTAAATCCGAAGCTTTGGCTTTGACAGCGTACTGTCCAGTAACGGCCTTCCAGCCGGGCGCCTTCCAGTGGCCCAAACAGGGCATTAAGTATTTGGGAATTTTATTCCCAGCAAATTTGTCAGATTTAGTCAGAGTTAATTTTGATCCCTTAATAAAAAGGTTTTTGAATGATGTGGACAGGTGGGCTTCATTACACTTATCGATGATTGAGAAGGTTAATGTTATTAAAATGAATTGTATTCCAAAATTCAACTACCTGTTACAATCTCTCCCTATACAGGTGCATCTCAATAAATTAGAATGTCGTGGAAAAGTTCATTTATTTCAGTAATTCAACTCAAATTGTGAAACTCGTGTATTAAATAAATTCAATGCACACAGACTGAAGTAGTTTAAGTCTTTGGTTCTTTTAATTGTGATGATTTTGGCTCACATTTAACAAAAACCCACCAATTCACTATCTCAAAAAATTAGAATATGGTGACATGCCAATCAGCTAATCAACTCAAAACACCAGCAAAGGTTTCCTGAGCCTTCAAAATGGTCTCTCAGTTTGGTTCACTAGGCTACACAATCATGGGGAAGACTGCTGATCTGACAGTTGTCCAGAAGACAATCATTGACACCCTTCACAAGGAGGGTAAGCCACAAACATTCATTGCCAAAGAAGCTGGCTGTTCACAGAGTGCTGTATCCAAGCATGTTAACAGAAAGTTGAGTGGAAGGAAAAAGTGTGGAAGAAAAAGATGCACAACCAACCGAGAGAACCGCAGCCTTATGAGGATTGTCAAGCAAAATCGATTCAAGAATTTGGGTGAACTTCACAAGGAATGGACTGAGGCTGGGGTCAAGGCATCAAGAGCCACCACACACAGACATGTCAAGGAATTTGGCTACAGTTGTCGTATTCCTCTTGTTAAGCCACTCCTGAACCACAGACAACGTCAGAGGCGTCTTACCTGGGCTAAGGAGAAGAAGAACTGGACTGTTGCCCAGTGGTCCAAAGTCCTCTTTTCAGATGAGAGCAAGTTTTGTATTTCATTTGGAAACCAAGGTCCTAGAGTCTGGAGGAAGGGTGGAGAAGCTCATAGCCCAAGTTGCTTGAAGTCCAGTGTTAAGTTTCCACAGTCTGTGATGATCTGGGGTGCAATGTCATCTGCTGGTGTTGGTCCATTGTGTTTTTTGAAAACCAAAGTCACTGCACCCGTTTACCAAGAAATTTTGGAGCACTTCATGCTTCCTTCTGCTGACCAGCTTTTTAAAGATGCTGATTTCATTTTCCAGCAGGATTTGGCACCTGCCCACACTGCCAAAAGCACCAAAAGTTGGTTAAATGACCATGGTGTTGGTGTGCTTGACTGGCCAGCAAACTCACCAGACCTGAACCCCATAGAGAATCTATGGGGTATTGTCAAGAGGAAAATGAGAAACAAGAGACCAAAAAATGCAGATGAGCTGAAGGCCACTGTCAAAGAAACCTGGGCTTCCATACCACCTCAGCAGTGCCACAAACTGATCACCTCCATGCCACGCCGAATTGAGGCAGTAATTAAAGCAAAAGGAGCCCCTACCAAGTATTGAGTACATATACAGTAAATGAACATACTTTCCAGAAGGCCAACAATTCACTAAAAATGTTTTTTTTTTTATTGGTCTTATGATGTATTCTAATTTTTTGAGATAGTGAATTGGTGGGTTTTTGTTAAATGTGAGCCAAAATCATCACAATTAAAAGAACCAAAGACTTAAACTACTTCAGTCTGTGTGCATTGAATTTATTTAATACACGAGTTTCACAATTTGAGTTGTATTACTGAAATAAATGAACTTTTCCACGACATTCTAATTTATTGAGATGCACCTGTAGATGTCCCCCTCTCTTATTTCAGGCAATTTGATAGCATAGCGAAGTACTTCATTTGGAATGGTAAGCGTGCCAGATTAAATTTTAATAAGTTACATAGGCTGATGGACAAAGGTGGGTTAGGCCTACCCAAGATTCTGTTTTATTATTATGCATTCAGTCTCAGATATTTGGCACACTGGGTTCTTCCACCTGAAAGAGCCCCTCCCTGGTTTTGCATTGAACAAGAACTTCTTGCCCCTATTTTGCCATTGCAAAGCCTTTCCATCAAACTAACCAGAGAAGTGAAATCACACCCCGTTATTTCACATTTGCACTCAGTATGGACAAAAGTGTCCAGAGTGTTTAATTCAGATATTTATCTAAATGTTGCCTCGAGTCTATGGCTAAACCCCAAACTATGCATTAATAAGTCCCCTTTTTGTTGGTCTGAGTGGATTGCGAGGGGGGTTAATACACACAGTGATCTTTATGAGAGTATAAATCTTTATGATCCTTTGAAAATTTGGTTCAATATTTTGGGATCCCCAGATCTCAGTTTTTTAGGTATCTTCAGCTACAACTCTTGCTCTGTACTATTTTTAGGAATAGCATACACCCCCCTAGAGTGGCAGATACTCTGGGAGAGGTGATTTCTGCTTTTGGAAAAGGTCATGAGGCATCAGTGTATTACTCCTTATTAATTCAGAGTCTGAGGATGGAGTCTCAACCACTCTCAAAAGATTATGGGAGAGGGATTTAGACCTGGAATTGGAGGAGGGAGAATGGGCAAGGATTTTAAAAAACATACAAACTGCATCTAGAGATGCAAGGGTGCGCCTTATACAATTCAAGATTTTACATCGGTTCTATTGGACCCCCTCTAAATTGTATAGGCTTGGTCTTAAAGACACACCCACCTGCTGGAGATGCCAATCAGAGTATGGATATTTAACCCATGTCTTTTGGGGGTGTGTGGAAATTCTAAAGTTTTGGTTAAAGGTGCAGAGTCTGGTATGCGAGTTGTTAGGTATTCAGGTATTATTCTGCCCCAGACTCTGTATCTTGGGTGATGGGGCGGTCATTGACATTGTAAGTAGACACATAAAGAATTGGTTCTTAACCAGTGTCATGATCCCCAGTCAGATCATTTTGAGGGGCTGGAGGTTGGCTGGAGCATCCTCCTTTCAGGAGTGGTGCTCGGAGATGGGAAGGGTGTCGGCCTTTGAGGAAGTTACTTTCAGAGGAACGGGGAGGTATAAAGTGTTCGTGGAGAAATGGGGCGGGTATTTGTCATTTGTGGATGTGTGATTATTGTTGTTGTGTTTTTTTTATTTGTTTATTTATTTATTTATTTTTTATGTAAGTGTCTATGTCATTTAAGACCACTGTTATGTTGCTGGGGTTAGGGTGGGATTGGGAGGGGGAGGAGTAATAGTTGGGGTTAAGTTTGATTCTATGTATATATGTTTTGTTCTGTGAGGTACATTTATGTGAATCAATAAGAAACTGTTAATCAGAAAAAAAGGGTGCTAGAGAGGACTGTATTTATATTTTCTGTTATTACATCAAGTTCTTCTAGACTTTTTGGCTTACTGAGTATATGAGACAAATCTGTAAGATTATTAGTGAAGCTATCTTTAGTGGTCGAAAGAATAGTTCTACCTGAATGCATAGCATGGTGTAGATTGAGTGACATTAGCTCATCGCAGCATACGAGAGACGAGGTAATGATCTGAGATGTCATCACTCTGCGGCATAATTTCTATAGTATCAACATCAACTCCATATGACAGAATTAAATCTAGCATATGATTATGGCGATGAGTTGGTCCTGTCACATTTTGTCCAAGAGAGTGGAGAATATCGATAAATGCTAATCCCAATGTATCATTTTCATTATGTAAGAACAGCAAGACTATGAGGAAAAATACAAGTGCAAGTCACATGATTTGCCGTTACACATTAAAACAAAATTAGCAGATATGCACATTTAAAATGTAAAGTATTTTCCAGGAAAACAGGCAAAATATTGATGACTCTTCCAGCACTCAGGAGTTTATCCAATTTTTTGGCACAAAGGCGCTTTAGAATGAGAATGTTAGCGGAAAACTGCATTGGTAATGGGGACTTTATGAATAAAATGCAGAATGTACATAAAGATTTAGCCTCATTTTCACCATCATATAGTAAAATATGTCAAAACCAACCACAGTGATCTTTCAGATCAAATGTGACTCATTTTTGTGAGCATATAGACTACCCTCTGCCCGCGTCAGCACTGAGGTTAAAACATTTTTCAAGCCGATATAGGTAAAAATGCATCTAATTTATTATCAGAACAGCTCCTCCAAGGGGGAACTGTGGGTGGACAGACTGTGGACTTGATTTCAAACAAACCACAATGGGCAGTTGAATAGAAGGCATTGAGCACAGACACAGAATCTGTGTCCACTGGATGACATCTAGTGGCTGTTATGGTGTATTTATATGTGCTGATATGAAGACATTAGATGTTTCCCAAAGCGGAAGTGCTGGAAATGTGCGTGTCTTTTTGTCTCTCAATACATGCATCTATGGATTTCATGTGAATCAGAACTGATATCACACCTGATCTGTTTAGTCTATTTGTGGTCACTGAGGTCATGATGTTATATTGTGCATTTATCTTTTCATTTATTCATACAGCCACCTCTGATGTAACTAGAAATCTTGCGTATGGTCACATTTTGGCCCAAAATCAAAATAATAAAATAAATTACATTTTATATATATATATATATAAAGACTTCTTTTAGGACCAGTTTTTAGGACTGTAGCGATCCGTGAGTGTGCTGAGACTAATAGGTGATTAATAGCACATCTCTCCTCAACAAGCCACATGATATGAGGCATTACCCATGTGTGTAGCACAAACAGTGTGGGATGAATAACACACTGAAGTTTAAAACTTAAGTTTAGAGATTTGAACAAACACTTACCCCAAGTATGCACAATAGTAATATTGATGGTTGCCTTAGCAAACACCACTAATAAATACCAATGAAACGTGTTACGTCCTCACCTTCAAACAAAAGATCTAAGGGAGAGGCTCGGGGAGTAGTAACAGAGGCAATTGTTTTGTCAGTGATAGTCTGTCCCCTGACCCAGTACCACAAACGACAAAGTTAAAATTTTAGTAGGTTTATTTACAAAGATGTACAATATAATGAAAAACAACAACTCGAAATGGAAGCAATAAACTTCAGGAGGGGGGAAAAGGCCAAAACAACAAAAAAAGTCTTCTTCCTAGTTTGGGAGTAAGATCTTAACTAAACTATAGAAAGAAAAGAAAAATCAACAACAGAGATGTACAGTAACTCCCTGACTGGTTCAAAAACTGGCAAAAGGTGGAAAGGTAAACAAAAGTGGCTCCCACCTCCTAAGAGCTTCTGTAGAATACTTCATAAAATTAACAGTGCAAGTTCTAACGTCACTAACAGCAAGAACTTAGGAGTACAGGCAGAAGCACAGAAATGCACGAAGGCTACAACAAAGCCACACTACGGCATAACACAGTATAGATCAAAACACAATGGCGCAGGGGACAGACACCACCCTGGAAGTCAAGCTTCAACTTCTCTGTGTTCTCTGGCTCTTTCAAGCAGGTAGCCTTCCGATGGTAACGAGGTCCAGCTGGTGACAATCAGCTACCTGTGGAGCAGAGTAGGAGCCAAAGAAGGAACAGAAAAGAACACATGCACAAAGACACCACAAATTAACTCAAATAAACACATCTAGGTGCAACACCATATGAAAATAAAGATAACAACACTAATAACAAATAATACGTCCCCAGTGACGTAACACATGCTTTGTGGAAACCACACATAAAACAAACTGATATTGGACAGTTCTGCATTGGGGAGTGTTGGCACAGCAAAGTGACATTCCTTATGTGGTCTTATAGAAATCAGCTTGCCTTGGAATTTTAGGTCTGTCTGCGATTAGTGGTTAATTTATCCATAACAGGAAGCAGACTGATTCTATAAGGACCAACAGAAAGCAACAGCAACAGCATCAGAAAGTCTATGAAGCAAAAATATGTTCAGGCACCATCCACAAGCCCAGAGGCAAGGGTGTGATTATGGCTAGTAAGTTACATATTTTCAAGCCACAGTATTTTACAACATAGAATGTGGGCTTTTAAAATATGAATGCTGCAGAAGAGTAATAATGCAAGTGGGTGTTTCTTTAACTTCTGGCACTTTCAATGTCCCAGGGGTTGATTTTTAACATTTTTCATTCTTTTTGGTCACATCAAAACTGACTTTTTAACCATGCCTTCAACATTTACAGTGGTGTGAAAAAGTGTTTGCCCCCTTCCTGATTTCTTATTTTTTTGCATGTTTGTCACACTTAAATGTTTCAGATCATCAAACAAGTTTAAATATTAGTCAAAGATAACACAAGTAAACACAAAATGCAGTTTTTAAATGAAGGTTGTTATTGTTAAGGGAAAACAAAATCCAAACCTACATGGCCCTGTGTGAAAAAGTGATTGCCCCCTAAACCTAATAACTGGTTGGGCCACCCTTAGCAGCAACAACTGCAATGAAGCATTTGCGATAACTTGCAATGAGTCTTTTACTGCACTGTGGAGGAATTTTGGCCCACTCATCTTTGCAGAATTGTTGTAATTCAGCCACATTGGAGGGTTTTCGAGCATGAACTGCCTATTTAAGGTCATGCCACAGCATCTCAATAGGATTCAGGTCAGGACTTTGACTAGGCCACTCCAAAGTCTTCATTTTGTTTTTCTTCAGCCATTCAGAGGTGGACTTGCTGGTGTGTTTTGGATCATTGTCCTGCTGCAGAACCCAAGTTCGCTTCAGCTTGAGGTCACGAACAGATGGCCGGACATTCTCCTTCAGGATTTTTTGGTAGACAGCAGAATTCATGGTTCCATTTATCACAGCAAGTCTTCCAGGTCCTGAAGCAGCAAAACAGCCCCAGACTATCACACTACCACCACCATATTTTACTGTTGGTATGATGTTCTTTTTCTGAAATGTGGTGTTACTTTTACGCCAGATGTATTGGGACACACACCTTCCAAAAAGTTCAACTTTTGGCTCGTCAGTCCACAGAGTATTTTCCCAAAAGCCTTGGGGATCATCAAGATGTTTTCTGGCAAAAATGAGACGAGCCTTAATGTTCTTTTTGCTCAGCAGTGGTTTTCGTCTTGGAACTCTTCCATGCAGGCCATTTTTGCCCAGTCTCTTTCTTATGGTGGAGTCATGAACACTGACCTTAACTGAGGCAAGTGAGGCCTGCAGTTCTTTGGATGTTGTTGTGGGGTCTTTTGTGACCTCTTGGATGAGTCGTCGCTGCGCTCTTGGTGTAATTTTGGTCGGCCGGCCTACTCCTGGGAAGGTTCACCACTGTTCCATGTTTTCGCCATTTGTGGATAATGGCTCTCACTGTGGTTCTCTGGAGTCCCAAAGCTTTAGAAATGGCTTTATAACCTTTTCTCAATTACTTTCTTTCTCATTTGTTCCTGAATTTCTTTGGATCTCGGCATGATGTCTAGCTTTTGACGATCTTTTGGTCTACTTCACTTTGTCAGGCAGGTCCTATTTAAGTGATTTCTTGATTGAGAACAGGTGTGGCAGTAATCAGGCCTGGGTGTGGCTAGAGAAATTGAACTCAGGTGTGATAAACCACAGTTAAGTTATGTTTTAACAGGTGGGGCAAACACTTTTTCACACAAGGCCATGTAGGTTTGGATTTTGTTTTCCCTTAAAAATAACAACCTTCATTTAAAAACTGCATTTTGTGTTTACTTGTGTTATCTTTGACTAATATTTAAACTTGTTTGATGATCTGAAACATTTAAGTGTGACAAACATGCAAAAAAATAAGAAATCAGGAAGGGGGCAAACACTTTTTCACACCACTGTATTTTTGCTACATTTTAAATGCCTTTTATGTATACATAGATTTTATATTTTACCCTGGTCCCAGACCAAGACTTCAATATTAAACTATGAAAATTAATTATGAAAATATCAATTATTACATATTTAAAGCTTGATTATTAAAGGATTTGTTTATTAACTGATAAATTGATTATTAAAACTATTATGATCTAAATAAATAGTCAAATAATATGACCATGTTGCTTGTGGCATACGTTTTTACCACTACAAACAAGTTTGCCACTTTGCAAACTGTAGTAAATTTTTTGGCTGCATGCGATTTTTCACACCCAAATTTAAAATCTCACCATACAGTGGACTAATTGCAAAAAGCTGGTCTCATTTTACAGAATGCAAAAGCAAAGTTTTTAAAGCTTTATTTTGTTCTTTTATGTAACACAAATGCAAAAGGAATAGCATTCTCTGAAAAGATCACATTCCAAGCTTTCAAATGATACCACATATGAGTGATTTACATGGATGTCTCTGGGGACTTAAACATAAACTTATTGCATACTTCTGGCTCGGTCCACATAAACCCCATAGTGTTTACGGGGTTAAAAGGTTTTTTCTTTTTTTTTTTAAGTTTGATTCCTTGTTAGCTAAGCTGACAAAAGTGTCAGTGAGGAGCATGCTTGAAATAAAACATAAGAAATGTGGTGTGAAGAAAAAAAAAATCTAGTTAAATATCACTTTTGAGCAGAATCTTTGTATTGTCATCATTACCAGTCAAGCTGTCATTTTTCTAATTATGAAATTATGTAATTTGGCTAATTTAGTGTGGAAAATATTATTTAATTGTGTGTTTTTAGGATACATCAAATGCTTTGAATTTCTTTTTTTTTTAAAGAACCATTTTATTAAAAAAATACTTGTATGTAATTTCCACCACAAAATGCTATTAGACACAATAGTTAATCTGAGATGTAGTGAAAATGACACTGTGTTGAAAATATTCATGACTTTCAGAAAAAAAAAAAAAATAGGTTCATGTATTTACACTGTTTACATTGTAAGTGGACATATTATGTAACTTAGAAATGTAAAAGGTGTGTTTTAAGAGAGTTTATTTTATCCACATAGGCCAAAAGTCACCATTGTTGAAGAAACTTCCAAGACTTCTAAGGTCATACAGTACTTAGCATTGTGTGAGGAACAGACCAAACTTTAAGTCTTTATTCACTGATAGTCTTCCCCTCCACTAAGGCTCTGAAATCTTATTTGCATCTGTGTTCAAATACAAAAAATGGAATCTGAAGTGGCTTGCCACTGTTTCACATTATTGACTACAAATACCACTGGTTCTTGCATGTGTAGTAAGTGAATTTTAAGTGCCAGTTTGAAGATGCTAAATAGAGAAAGACAATTGAGAGATGCCACAAAGGGGAAGATATTTAGTGAATAATGAAGTAGGTTGAAAGTTGTGCTGTTGCTGGTTACTGAAATTTAAATTTAAATCACAATTACATTTAGAATCATAGGCATGTGTAAGCTTCAGTTTCTGGGTAAAATGTCCACAGAATGGTGCCAAAAGCAAGTTGTTTTTAGTTGTAAATGATGTAATTCAGTCAATAGGAATGCATATTTTATTAACTCTACCCTCTAACCCAAACCCTAAACCTAACCGTCAGTGTAGTAAAAAATGGCATTTTAGACTGAAAATGCAACCTCCAAATAGCGCTCACCATTGTTCATGTGAACGCAACTACTTCCTGGTTTCCATGGAAACAGAACATGTAGCTTGGAAGTTACTTGCACCACATGCCAAGGTGATCACACTAGAATTTATGCAAAAATGTCTGATGGGGGAGTTTGTCAGTAATTCTGTATAATGGGGTTGTTTGCCATGGACATTCGGAAGCAACATGTCGATTTCCTGTGTGATCATGTTGAATAATGACTTACATTTCAGATTGTCACACAAAGCCATTGCTTGACTTCAGAAGACTTGAAATCGCTTGGGCTGCTTTTATGGTACTTTTTGGTGTTTTTGTCCTCTTTGGAATTTGACAAACATGATCACTATGAATTATTGTTGTAAAAAAGTTGCATTACATTTCTTCAAAAATGTTCTTTTTGTGTTCTACAGAGAAAAATAAATAAAATAAAATACAGGTTTGCAACAACATGAGTGTGAGGTGACAGAATTTTCATTTTTGGGTGAACCGTCCCTTTAATGAATTCCAAACGATCCAAAAACACAACACAAGCATAAGACAAGTAATAATGTCAAATTTTTCATACAAATATATTCCATATCTGACAGAATGATCACTTGACCCAGAAAATCTCAATAAGTAACTAACTGAAAATAAATAATAAAAGCAAATTTATCACAGTAGCAACAGTGTTGAATAAAGAAAATGGAATTTTCCTCCAGCCTGGATAAAATGGAAGGAAATAATGAGGAATTAATGTTTTTGGCTTTCTTAAATTTTCCATAAATCCAAAACACATGTTATAGGTCCAAGAAATTCCAAACCCCTGATGGGATTAACATAAATATCTGAAATTACACTGTTATTATTATTATTATCATCATCATTATTATAATTATTGGTAACACTTTACAATAAGGTTCCATTCGTTAACATTAGTAAATGCATAAGGCATCATGAACAAACAATTAACAATATAATTTTACAGCATTTATTAATCTTTGTTAATGTTAGTGAATAAAAATACAATTATTCATAGTTAGTTCATGTTAGTTCATTAACTAATGTTAACAAATGCAACTTTTGATTTAAAAAATGTATTAGTATATATTGAAATTAACATTAACTAAGATTAATAAATGCTTAAGTATTGTTCATTGTTAGTTCATGTTAACTAATGTTGTTAACTGATGTTAACAAATTGAAACTTTTAAAGTGTTACCTTATTATTTAAAGATTCTACTAATCAAGTCTAGGGTTTTGCTTAAATATGACTGGATTTATATTGTTTTGAAGCATGTCAGATTTTTATGCAATTTTGCAGCATTTTACAACATCTGTCCTTTAATTTGTTTTTGAATGGCATGTTGATTACTTGTAAAATTATAATGAATGTCACAACTGCACACACTAGATTAGAAATGCTTTCGGCATGTAAATAACACAACCTAGTGGTAAAAGACAAACCATGTGTTTGAGAACTTGGCCTTTTTACGATGATAGATGTGACACAAGGCTGTTTGTCTTGTCCAAATGTATTTGTCTAGTCTACAAAAATGGCATTTGTCTGGATCAAAAACATATAGCTATACAAATTGTATGTATAACTAACTCTCTAACCTGCTCTCCAATAAGCTTAACCCAAATGATGAAAACCTTCATTTGAGGATTGTAGGTAATATTTCCATTTCAAAGAAGGGTGTGGCATGAGGTTATTTATGCCTGGAGAGTGGCAATATCCATTCTTACACATTTTACAGTCTCCGATTTCCTATGTTCCATTTGAAACATGTGGGACAGTTCCTTTGTAGCAGTGTCTGTGAGCACGCACGGACCCCCAAGGGACCTCTCTACTGATTGGATCCATATGTCTTCTCACGTTACCCCTCTGTAAGCATGCAGCAATATGCTCATGGAAAAATTACAAGAGCAGAACATTTGCCTGTACAGATAACCAGATATCCTCTATTGGGACTGCTTGCAAAGGAAACATTGTTTTCATTGGTATAATTGGTGTGGCATGGTCAGTGAACTTGTATTGAAAACAGCCTTTCATACTGAAGGACACTTTCGAGTGTTTTACTTCAAAATGTTTTACACACTCTATAAAAAAAAAAAAAAAAAAAAAAAAAAATTCATATTATTTCTAAAATTGAAAAAGACACATAAGCACCTTTTGTCCAAATACTGCATTCATGGGTGGTGTTAAGGAGGGGCTTGCAGGTGCTTCAGCTTCCCCAAGAAAGCTCATAGCACCCCCATAGCATCCCCAACAAAATTACATTAACCTATTCATAAAGATGAGACACATATTCCCTTACCATTTTCAGCAATCATGTCCTGTGTAGGCTAACGTATATCTGTAGGCTGGTTCAATCAAAGTCAGTCTGTGAATCATTTGGACAGCTCACACACTGAAACATTTGGAGCTGTTTCTCACTTACACATCTGAATAAGTGGAGCAGAGCAAAAAGAGCACGGGATGAAGTGGATATTTACATACAATAAATTAAAACTTGACCTGCAAATGCATCCAATCATTTGCTAGCCATAGGGGTCTTTATTATGTCTGTGACCTAATTGTGCAGCTTTTGTAAAACACAAGGTAAACATTTACCAAAGAAAAGAGTATCAAAACATTAACAGTGCATGAAAGCACAAGTACCAAAATACTGTATATAATTGCATTAACATGGTTTTGGAGATGTAGGCTACATTGTAGTTACAATATAAATACCATGGTGTACATTAAAGTATCATAGTATTGCCATCTGATTCCATCACTGTACCATGTTACTGCCACAGCAGGCTACTTTTTTGAAAGGCAATTTTGAGAAAACTTCAACTAGTGCTGTCTTGTTAGTCTTTAAGAAATATTTAGCCCATACATTTGTGCTACACAATGGTAGTCAAGAATAAGCAAAAATGCTGCCCTCACTGTAACCAGAATTGAACGCTTTAGTTCCATTTAAAACCTTTTTTTTATTATTTTTATTAATATATTCTCCTGGGGGAGCAAGTCTGAGACCATATTAAGAATCTGGGATATATTTTCTCATTTAAACCTGGAAATAAACAAAAAAGATTAAAAAAAAAAAAAAAAAAATAGCCAGCTTGGGTGCATGCTGTCATTAAAGCAAAAGGTGGAAATACCAAAAGATACATTTTTCCAATTCAGCGATAGTTTTCTATGGGGAGAACTGTTTGCAATGATTAAATTCAATTCAAAATTTGATTTACAACAGATTTACAGTAGACAGCAAAGTTGATTTTAATGTTGGAATACAGTTGTTTAGCAATTTGGCAGGCAATAAGACTCAACAAGATAATCCCACATATCACTGGAGTAATCTTAGAACACATCTAGACAGGGAGAGAGAGAGAGAGATCTTAACAATGCAAATCATTGGATTTTTGGCTTGAGCTTGTTTTGGGAAAAGCATATAAAATAGGGATACAAAGATATGGACATTTTGGCCGATACAGATAACCGATAATTCAGTGTATTTGGAGGCCGATAACCAATGTATTTGTCTATAAATCTATATCTGGATAAAAATCTGCATTTTGTGTGTCTGATTACAAAAACAAAAGGCACACCTTATAGAGCCACATCCAGAGCACTTCTAATGAAATCAGTCATGTAAAGTGGATTATTGTTTTCATTTTAAAACAACTACAATATCAGAAAACAAGGAACCTGCAAGAAACATCTAAAACTTATACATTATTTACCAAATGTAGTCTACTTTGAACCAGTTAAATAAAGACATTTTACATTCCTATGGCCAACTTCCTTTTATTTAAAGAAGCATGACTGTGCAATTTAAACTTAATTTGAGTGAGCTACTTTTATAAATAGAGTGCATTGCACTTGATTCAAACCTGTGAAAAGAGAAAACTAAGGGATGCAAACAAGTCTCAAACTCATTGTAAAAAACAATATGCTTTAACATTCAAAAAGAAAAAGGAAACAAAATGCATGTGAAATAAATAAATACTGTATAATGGAATTTTTACTCAGATCCAGTATGATCCTCTAAAGCAAAGCCAGAAGGCACCAATCAAAACCCACATGGTGAGTAGCATGTGCCTGAAAAAGCCATAATTTATCGACTATAATATATTGGGCACATTTTCTTATCGGACCAATAACTTTAAAATTCACATTTATCATCCGATACCATTATGGCCGCCAATATATTGTGCATTCCTAATATAAAACCATCTGTATACTTTTATACAGTAGATGACTGGTGTGTTTATCAGAAACAGTGTGCAGATCACCAAAACTGGGTGAACATTTGTGCAAGAATGAAAAAGGTTATAACCACTGATTGTTTTATATTTCCCCTCATATGGTCAGGACTCCAAGAAGACATCAAAAGTGGGCTAAAAAGCATTTGCCAAAGTTGATATCATCAACTGTACTGTGGATCTGTTTCTCAGTGTTCAAACTTTTGTTCTAAATTCTAATGCTTATTATACAACAATTAGTTTTGAAACATTAATTTGATTGGACAAGCAGCATTTCAAGAGTGCTGATATTTAGTTCTTTATATTAAATATTTATTGTGTAAGAGCACTGGGACATCTCACTGTTTATATACGTATCTCTGTTCTACACAGGATTCTTGACAGACTGTGCAGTGAAATGCTAAGGCAACGTCCACACTAATACGTTTTTGTTTAAAAAGTGCATTGCTTTCACTACATTTACTCCTCATCCACACTACGATGGTGTTTTCCTCTACCGAAAATGGCACCTAGGCATCTATTTTCGTAAGTGCTCAAAGAGTAGCACTGTATACGTATCCCTGCAGTTTCCAGGTGATATGTCCACTGAGTGGTGCTAAAAACATCTCCCATTAAGATAAAGTTTAGAGGGGACTATTTTGGTTTGTTCATTCCGCAGAATGCACCCCCTGTCTTCATGAGCTTTTACGCATTAAACAGCTTTCTGGTGTACGTGTAAATGAGCTATTATAATTTGATATCTGCAGAAGTTATTACTCCACCCCATGCATAACGACATTTACGACATCATTTATGACAGCAATATTGTTGAACCAACGTGGTGAAATGTCAAATACTTGATGTTGGCTCATTGGATTTATAAAATGTCGGCAAGAGCAATGTGATTAAAGCTATCACTTGTCCTTTTGGCAGATTGTCTGTTTACAAGTCTGTTTAGAAGCCACTATAGGTACATGTCACTACAAGGTATAACCCCATGAAATGTATAATCATTTAAGTTGTTTAAAATACACTGATTTCATAGCACAGTACAACTTTTTTGTTTAGCGTGTAACCATCTCTCTATAATAACTCTACCGTTAAACAAACGATTAAGGAAACGTATTATTGTAATTGTTATATTGCATATTCCTGCATATTATTTTCATGTTTAATAAAGTATATTTCATCCCCATCATTATTGAATCCTTGTTTTATATTTTCAGTTTACAGTGTTATTGTGTGAACTGCATAGACATACTATTGTAGTATTGTGGTTTACTTCCATTATCAACTGGCTGTACAATATAATATAAAAATAATAAAGTCGTCCATTGAAATCGTATCAGCCATATCACGTGTTTCACCTCTTAAATTGATAAGTGTGGTACAAGACAAAGATTAATAGTAGATAAAACACTTGAATAATCATATTAAAATATACTTGTAACTGGTGGTGGTTGAGGACAGTCCCTTGTTTTCTATGTAAAAGCACTTTGAGTGTAGTGTCAGAAAAATGCTAAAAGTGTGAAATTCATTCAAAAAATTTAAATATGAGTGTTTCATAATTCTGATACCCATTCACTGGCATTGTGAGGACTTAGAGAGTGGAGATATTCTTCTAAAAATCTTTGTGTTCAGCAGAAGAAAAAAAAATGCATACACATGCATACACATCTGGAATGGTATGAGGGTGAGTAAACAATGAGAGAATTTTCATTTTTGGGTGAACTATTCCTTTAAGCTTAACTGTAGCCTGTTATCAGCAGGCAGCAGGTTTATTCAAAATTACTTTTACCTTACCTTTTAAAACAGTTTTCACTGAACAGTTTTTGTTTTTCCACTCAATTAAATCAAAATAATGCCTATATTTCCACCTTATTCATTTTCACAGAAATGCAAACAATGAACGCAAACAGACATACATATGAGCATAATTAATGTTTTACATAAATAATATTTTACATAAATAATAAAAAATATATATATATATATATAATTGCAAGTGCGATTATCGGGGTCCAAGCACATTTGGAGAGATTACCAAAATAAACAGATTTGACAGGAAAGATCCTGTGGATGCCATCGACATAGCTGTTTTGGAATTGGTTAGGGTTAGGTAGCCCTTAGGTTACCCTAATGCTAACGCTAACTCTAACCATAAACCTAACTCAAACACTAACCCTAACCCTAACTGCCTTAACAGTAACACAAATAGAACTTTCTTAAGTTATAGCGCCCCCTAGCATCACAAATTGATGAAATTTGGCATGTGACCTCAGAATGTTCTGTTGTCTATGTGTTTTAAGTTCGAATATTGTGCTGGCAATGGCAATGATGAAGACGATGACGTGAAGATGAAGAACCCAAGTGCAGTTTTATTTACAGAACGTGAAATCCAAAAACCCTAACTAAATATAAACATGAACATGACTTGACTAAAAACTTGACTTGACAAAATCATGGCTTAACATAAACATGGCCTGACATAAACATCTACACTCACATTCAATACTTGACAAAAGACACAATGGAAAACATGAGGCTTAAATACATGGACATGGGGTAACATAAACCAATGAACAAACAGAACTGATAACAAGCTAATTAAACAATAAACCAATGAAAACATGACACACGAACATGGAGGGAAAACATGGAATCACATGACAAGAGAACAGGAACTACATTTTTCAATGTGGGGGGGGTGTCTTGAGGTGTGGGGCGTGGCATGGCGAGAAAGGGTGAGGGGCATGGGACCAAGGCAAAGTCCGTGGGGGGTGGAGCCATGAGAGGCTCGAGGGGCGGAGCCATGGAAGGTGAAGCCATGAGAGGCTTGAGGGGCGGAGCCATGGAACTTGGTGCCCGGAGAGTAGCCGAAGACTCGAAGGGCCAGGGTGGAGCCGATGGCAGGGAGGACCATGGTGGTGCTGGAGGCTCGGAGGAGCAAGGCGGAGCTGAGGGATCGGAAGACTGAGGTGGAGCCGGTGGGACTGAGGACCAAGGTGGAGCCATAGGGAAGGAGGTCCCCGGTGAAGCTGACAGATTGGAGGGACGAGGCGCAGCCAGAGGATCGGAGAGCCAAAGCGGAGCCAGGTGACCGACAGACCAAGGAGGAGCCGGAGGGACGAGGGACCCCGGCACAGTTGACAGGCTGAAGGACCGTAGTGGAGCCGAGGGAACGCCGAGCTGAGGCAATGTCGAGGGACCAACAGGCCAAGGCGAAGTCCAGGGCTCAGAGGGTCCAGGCAGGATCGGAGGGCCGAAAGTTCCCTTTGCCTGCTCAGGAGAACTAAGGGTGGGTATAAGGGTGGGAACCATCTCCAGGTCCCACTGCTCAGGTGTGGCTGTGACATGGCATGGAGCAGGCTGAGGCATTGCTGTGACGTGGCATGGAGCAGGCTGAGGCGTTGCTGTGACGAGGCATGGAGCAGGCTGAGGCGTTGCTGTGACGAGGCATGGAGCAGGCTGAGGCGTTGCTGTGACGTGGCATGGAGCAGGCTGAGGCGTTGCTGTGACGTGGCATGGAGCAGGCTGAGGCGTTGCTGTGACGTGGCATGGAGCAGGCTGAGGCGTTGCTGTGACGTGGCATGGAGCAGGCTGAGGCGTTGCTGTGACGTGGCATGGAGCAGGCTGAGGCATTGCTGTGACGTGGAACTCTGGCTCGGCGGCGGTCATGACGTGGAACTCTGGCTCGGCGGTGGCCATGACGTGGAACTCTGGCTCGGCGGCGGCCATGACGTGGAACTCTGGCTCGGCGGCGGCCATAACGTGGAACTCTGGCTCGGCGGCGGCCATGACGTGGAACTCTGGCTCGGCGGCGGCCATGACGTGGAACTCTGGCTCGGCGGCGGCCATGACGTGGAACTCTGGCTCGGCGGCGGCCATGACGTGGAACTCTGGCTCGGCATCCGCCTCCCCCACAGTGAATGGGGAACCGATGAACCGTAGGGCAAGGTCGATATATTGAGCCAGGCTGAGGGAACTGCGACCACCAGGCATCAAAAAAGAAATGGACTCATTCAGACCAAATCTAAAACAGTCTTTGAGGGCAACCTCATTAAAGTCCACCTGGCTGGCTAGACCGCAGAAGTCCTCAACATAGTCCTCCAGGGGACGATTCCCCTGACGTAGGCGCAGAAGTAAAACTGCTGGATTCATGGTTGGTCAAGTATTCTGTAACGTATGCTGGAACTGCTGACAATGATGGCAATGACGAAGACGATGATGAGATGAAGAACCCAAGTGCAGTTTATTTACAAACGTGAACCAGTAACCCTAACTACAAAACAAAACATGAACATGGACTAAACTAGACTAGACTTGACTTGACTTGACTTGACTATGGCTTGACTTGACTACAGCGTAACAAACACATACAATCACATTCAATACTAGACAACTACACAATGGAAAACATGAGGCTTAAATACATGGACATGGGGGAACATAAACCAATAAACAAACAGAACTGATAACAAGATAATTAAACAATAAACCAATGAAAACATGACACATGAACATGGAGGGAAAACAAGACATCACATGACTAGGGAACAGGAACTAAACTTTTCAAAATAAAAGACATGAATCAACCAAATACACCTGACATCGAGCCTATACAGTTCCGAAGTAATTCGCAAAAACATGAATTAACATATCATAGCGCCATCATGTGGCCGATTCTCACAAAATTTTATATATAGCTTCATGTAGAGACCCTTCTGGTGAATAATAAGTTTCATGAGCATCGGCCATTCACAACTCAAGTTATTTTGTGCTGAAATTTGATTGGCTGCTGGCGGCCATATTTGTTGATTTGTCAAATGTTAAGGCTATTTTAGCACATTTTACATAAGATTATTTTAGAAATGTACTTAATAATAATTAACTGAATGTCAGTAACTGTAATTTGATTACAAGATTGTAAAATGTAATGTGTTCCGCTACTTTTTGTACTAAAAGTAATAAGATTACAGTAGTTAATTTCTTTGTAAATAGATTACACCCAACACTATTTAACTGTTGTCAAGCAACATTGTAACTTGGTTCATTAACATAGAATGTGACAGTCACAGGTTTGTATTTATCAGACAGCTACACAGTAGTTTACAACAATGTCAAATGTGAATCATCCAGTCAGAATGTAGAGTCTGAACTAACCATTTTTTATATATCTGAAGTGTGTCAGAAAACAGCACAAATCAAAATGTAAAATTTTGAAGGATGTTTTAATATATATTTTAATGTAGCACTCAGTATTGAGTAAGAATTATGAATATACATAAGGTCAATCTTTAACACATTAAAGTAATAGCACATGAGCAAGAGTGCTGTATGGCCCTACATCAGCATGGCTGTGATTCTAACACAGGAAATCAGAGCCGTGCTGATTAAGGGCCATACAGCACGATTGCGAGTGTAATAATGTTTTTGTACAACAGTTAAAAGAACAAGTTAATACAAAATATGGAAAAACTAAGGACTGTCACAAACAAACAAACAAACAAACAAACAAAAAAACACACTTGTGCATGGAGCTACTTTTTTACACCACAGACCAGGATCTGCCATTGCTAGTTCAAAAGATGTGCCCAAGCCTCTGTTACCAAGTCAAAAACGTCACTTTAGAACTAGTAACAACCGCTTGGGCTGTTTCTTAGGTCCATATAGTGTATGTAGTAAAAAGTTAAAATGAATAAAACAGTTTACACATTAAACACAAACATCAATTTGAACAAGTACTAGGGCAAGGAAAAAATGATAATAAGGGAAGGGAAATGGTCCTTGTGGCTGACCCTTAATCTCCAGTTCGAACATCACTTCGCACCACCTGTGTGGTCAAATTTTCAGACAAACAAAGGGATTCAAACACATGCAAACAAAATTCAGAGGCAAATTCCCTTCTATTACTTGTCAATTCTACAGCACAATAGCTTGTTACAGTGGAAACTGGAATTATTCATATAATGCAGCAACCCACATTAAAATATAAAAAGCGGACCAATTGGCAACTAGAAAAAAAAAAAGGAAAAGAAAAAAAAAAACACAAAAATAATAAAACTAAGCCAGTAATTCCAAACACAAAAGTAAATAATAATAATAAAAAAAAATAAATAAATAAAAAAAAAAAAAACAGAACACCAAAAACAATATGCAAAGAAACAGTATACAACCACTAGGGCAGAGAAGAGTAGCCATACAAACTGCAGCACAGCAAGCTCAGAATAATCTGTAAAAACAGCAATACAGACAGCAATCCAACAAAACAGTATATAAAACACTTAAAATCAACAGCACCGAGTGGTCACAGTCAGGATCAAGGCAAATACAGTTGTGCTCAAAAGTTTGCATACCCTTGGAGAATTGGTCATATATGTACCATTTTTAAAGAAAACATGAGTGAGCAGGCAAAACACATTTCTTTTATTTCTTATGGGATTCAAATTCAACTGTAGGTTATAACAGAATGGCACAATCATAAAACAATACATGGCAACAAAGAAAAAAATGAAATGACCCCTGTTCAAAAGTCTGCATACCCTTAGTTCTTAATACTGTGTATTGCCCCCTTTAGCATCAATGACAGTGTGCAGTCTTTTGTAATAGTTGTCTATGAGGCCCCAAATTCTTGCAGGTGGTATAGCTGCCCAAACATCTTGGCAAAATGCCTCCAGGTCATGCAAAGTCTTTGGTCCTCTTGCATGAACCGCATGTTTGAGATCTCCCCAGATGATATTAAGGTCAGGAGACTGTGATGGCCACTCCATAACCTTCACCTTTTTCTGCTGTAACCACTGGAGGGTCAACTTGGCCTTGTGCTTAGGGTCATTGTCCTGCTGGAAAGTCCAAGAGCGTCCCATGTGCAGCTTTCGTGCAGAAGAATGCAAATTGTCCCCCCAAAACATCAGTGAGCCACCACCATGCTTCACATGTGGGATGGTATTCTTTTCACTATAGGCCTTGTTGACCCCTCTCCAAACATAGCGCTTATGGTTGTGACCATAAAGCTCTATTTTGGTCTCGTCACTCCAAATTACAGTGTGCCAGAAGCTGTGAGGCATGTCAAGGTGTTGTCGGGCATATTGTAACCGGGCTTTTTTGTGGCATTTGCGTAGTAAAGGCTTCTTTCTGGCAACTCGACCATGCAGCTCATTTTTGTTAAAGTATCGTCATATTGTGCTCCTTGAAACAACCACACCATCTTTTTCCAGAGCAGCCTGTATTTCTCCTGAGGTTACCTGTGTTTTTTTTTTTTTTTTCTTTTTTGTATCCCGAACAATTCTTCTGGCAGTTGTGGCTGAAATCTTTCTTGGTCTACCTGACCTTGGCTTGTTATCAAGAGATCCCCAAATTTTCCACTTCTTAATAAGTGATTGAACAGTACTGACTGGCATTTTCTAGGCTTTAGATATCTTTTTATATCCTTTTCCATCTTTTTAAAGTTCCATTACCTCGTTACGCAGGTCTTTTGACAGTTCTTTTCTGCTCCCCATGGCTCAGTATCTAGCCTGCTCAATGCTATTTATACACTAATGAAGAGCACTAATTGCAATTTAAAAAGCCACAGGTGTGGGAAATTAACCTTTAATTGCCATTTAAACCTGTGTGTGTCACCTTGTTTGTCTGTAACAAGGCCAAACATTCAAGGGTATGTAAACTTTTGATCAGGGCCATTTGGGTGATTTCTGTTATCATTATGATTTAAAAAGGAGCCAAACAACTATGTAATAATAAATGGCTTCATATGATCACTATCCTTAAATAAAAGACAATAAAAGTTTTTTTGCATGATCAGTCATATTTTCAAAATCAATGCCAAAATTTCACAATTTCTGCCAGGGTATGCAAACTTTTGAGCACAACTGTACGATGCAACCAATGTAGCGGAATCCCCTAAGGGCTGGGGAAGCCCTTGCACTGCCTCCCCAGTTAGCGAATCACACACCACACACTGATACGCTTTATTGCAGGGCCCATCCTTACATATTCCCCTCAATAATGATTGAAATGCTGGCCAATTTGTACCCAAAATCAGCAGATGGATGAGACGAGGACTAACCGCTGCCTCAATTCTATGTTTTTGCCCCTGAAATTGAATAGTAATGGCCATTAAAGGGTATTCGTGAATGTCCCCATGCACACACCTCACCTTCACCATACGTGCTGTACCCAAAGCCTCACCTTGAACCAAGCATTGGTGAATCGAGGTCTGATTACTACCCAAATCCACCTGGTAGGTACCCCTTGAATACTCACAGGTATCTGGTATGTCCCTGCTTGGTCGGAGGCAGTATGCGGCACATCGGGAGTCTGGACTGACATCCCCACCTCCATCACTAGACAATGATCTTGGAAGTGGCCCGGCTCCCCGCAGCTCCAGCACTCGGCTCAGACTTTTCTCCCGCACCAGCGGCCACATAATCTCTCACCTGGCGGGAAAGGGGAACAGACACAGAGGGGGTGTTAGAAAGGTCCGAAACCCCCCGGGTCTGCAGAACGAGTTTCGGGGGAATTAACCCCCATCTCTGGGGGGCAAGGACCTTACAGGAGGAGGCGGGGGGGGGGGGGGAGCGATAGAGGGAGAGAGAGAAAAAGCTTGGCTGTCTCTCGGATATGCCGTCAAGTGGTCCTCAGCCAGCCGGACTGCATCCTCCAGTGACGTCATGTGGTGACACTGGACACATTCCGTGGTCCTCTTGGGTAGCCAGTCGATGAACTGTTCCAGCACCACCAAGTTGACAATCCCCCCGGCATCACGGTCCTCTATTAGAAACCACCTCCGGCAGGCATCCCAGAGATGCTGGGCGAAGGCAAATGGGGGCCTTTATACATATAATATATATATATATATATATATATATATATATGTATGTATATATAAGGGAATGGCAACGGCCAACACATGAGCAGCTTGTCAGCTGGGCTCTCTCCTTCTACTGCCACCGTCTCCTCTCCTTAAAAAGCCCCCGTCACTCCTCACTGAAACACAAGACAGGTGATAAGCACAGGTGGAAGTCATTCATCACTCATCTCCCCCCCTTCCCTCTCCACAACACGGCACTTGGCCACGCCCCCGCCTCCACATACTATAACTAAACTAACTAAAACTAAAATAAAATGAACTAAACTGAAACTAAGAAAATGAAACCTAAACTAAAACTAACAGCAAACTGTGAAAACTAATGAAAACTAAAACTAACTTGGAATGACAGATTGATATAAAATAGAAATAAAAACTAAATTAAAAATCCAAAACTATAATAACACTGGGACATTCTTGCCCCTTCACTTATCAGAGACTTCCATAGTGATCACCAAGTTTGGCCAGCTCCTCGACCAACTCGCAGTACCACTCCAAGTCAAAAGACACCCCCCGCCCCTCCTATGAACTCTTTGCCCTTCTGCCATCTCATAGGAGGTTCCGTAGCATATGGGCCAACACAAAAAGACTGTAACAGTTTCTTTCCTCGAGCTGTCAGGCTCCTCAATGCCCTGACACCTGTTCCACCACAAGAAGAAAGACTTGACAGTTGCACTGAGATAACTATCCATAACAACAACTTAAGCCACTTGCACTACTGTCAGTCTTTGGTACCACAACTTTATCTTCTTACCACTGTATCAGTAATTTACAACTTTTTAGTAATCTTCATAGCAATACTGTTTCAGTAAATTACTATAACATCAATTTCTATAAGTAAAATACAACTTTTTCTTAATAATCTTCTTACCAAAACTGTCAGTAAATTATTCCTATAACAATAATTATTACCAACACTTTATTACCTCAGCTATTTCTTACTGCACTGCTGCTACCATCGCAACAATCACCTGTCACTTTTGACTCGTCACTTTGTATTATTATGGTACACTATGTGTACACAATATGTTTCTCCGACCCCCATTGTTTGGTACTTATTATTAATGTTATTGTTTAAGTGTATAGTTTACAGTTAAGTAATTGCTCACAGTGTGTCATAACAATTTGTTTATTGTCATTTTTTACTGCAGACCTGGTGAAATGACATTTCATTCCACTGTATACTTGTATATGGCTGGAATGATAATAAACCTGAACTTGACTTGACTTGAAGTCACCAGAGGGTGCCATCACCAGAATATTGAACTGTTCCACTTCCTGTTTAGCATACATAAATAGACAGTCATGTAGTTCACTCAGTTGTTGTGAAGTATAGCTAGTTCACTTATTAAGCATTTTATGCTACAGTTTGTTTTCCTGGTTATTTGCCTGCTCTTTCTGGATCATATTAGCTGTTTACCGTTTTGGATTAGTTTGCCTGTTTGGATAGCTTTGTTACTTACCTGACCTTTGCTTGGAGTCTGGCTACGATTCTGGGAGTACATTTATTTGGATTAGTTTGCTCTTCATATTTTAATAAAACTCTGCAAAAATTATTGTTCATTATGTCTCTAGTCACTGGTCATGCATTGAACTGAGCCACGGCTGTTCGGGAAAAGGACACAGATCTACGACAAGGTAAACAAAAAGCAGCAGAGTATGTGCTGCTTTTCTGCACTCTGGCTGCCCAAAGTGGATGTAATTCTACTGCCTCAAAGGCCATGGAAGAATACATTTAAGAATCATTATCTATTGGATTTATTAGACCTCCTACATCACCAGCTGCAGCAGGTTTCTTTTTCTAAGAGAAGACGGAGGTTTATGACTGTGTATTGACTAATGGAGGTTAAATTGAGTCACTATAAAGTATTACCCTCTACCCTTGGTATAAAGTGCTCTTGAGCTAAAGCTAAAATCTTCACCAAGTTAGACCTACACAGTGCATACAATTTAATCAGAATCAAAGAGGGAGACAAATGGAAAACAGACTTTCTTACCACTAGAGGGCAATATGTATACCTTGTTATGCAGTATGGTCTTGCTAATGCCCCTTCTGTACTCCAGTGTTTCATTAATGAAGTGCTCAAGGACATGATAAGTCACCACATCATAGTCTACAACATTTTGGTTTATTCCCAATCAGAGGAATAACATGTTGAGCATGTGAGAAAAGTGTTAAAACGTCTGCTAGTGTAGCAGACAGTTGTACGTCAAGTCTGAGAAATTAGTATCATGTTAAAACAGTCTTTCCTGGGGTATATCATTAGTGAAAAAGGTGTTTCATTCAAGAATTTAGTACCATTGCAGAGCCACTAACTTTCCATCCACTTTGGTGGTCTACATTGTATAAAAATGTAACCAATGATGACAACAGTTGTCATGTTGGCGCATAGTCTAGATCTCCTTTGAAACTACCTGCTGGACATTTAGAACCATTACCAATTCCCAGTGGTTGATTAAACAAAATGGTTTTCAAGTATTTATATGAATATATTATATATTTATATTCATATATATTAAATTCAAGTATGTATATGCTTATTATAGAGAAAAGACAAAGACGTCACTGCATGACTGTCATATGGTCCAAGCTGAATATAAAGAATATGCTTTCTGCCTCATTATTAATAGTATATGAATCCACATGAATAAATGAGATCAGTAAAAGTTACTTTTGTAACCACTTGATGATGATTGAAGGTTATTATACTGTATCCAGTAGATTTGATGTAATTCTTAATGTTTACATTCTGAATAAATGGCGAAAAATCATCCGCATTCATCCTTCATTCCCATGAAGGGCTTTACTACTGCCATGGAATCAGCAGAGATGCTCTTCTACCAAGCCTTTCGTATATATGGGCTGCCTGAGACGTTGTGTCAGATAGGGGGACTCAATTAACATCACAGGTATGACAAGCCTTTTGTACTCAGCTAAACATCAACCTAAGTCATACCTCATGATTTCACCCTCAGACCAACGGTCAAGAAGAAAAACTAAATTAGGAGATCGTCATTTCCTTCGATCATATTGTAGTAGAAAACATCAATGAGTTGATTCTTAATGTGGCCAGAGGCTCCCCATGGTCAGGAGAGCCTTCAAAAGTTCCAGCAGTGGACGACTGGGTTAAGAGGAGCGAGAGAGTTTGGAACGGTGCTCACATCAAGCTGCAAAATGCCATCAGGAGAAAGATTACATGCCAACCTTAGGCTGTCAAACAAAGATCTACATCTAAGACTTCCAAGCAAGATATTAAGTCTGAGGTATGTAGGTCCTTTTAAAATCCTCACACAGATCAATATAGTTATGTATAGGCTTGAACTCCCTGCTAACTACAAAATCTCTCCATCCTTTCATGTATTCCTCCTAAAACAGGTTCAAGAGTCATCCCTACCTGAAACTGCTGAGCCCACAACACCACCTCTATTGGAGAATGATAGGTCACCTGCTAATCTAGTCAAGGAAATTCTAAAATTAGACATCAAGGTTGCAGGATGTTTTACCTTGTAGTTTGGAAGGGACCCAGAGGAAAGGTCCTGGGTTCCAGCAAAGGACATTCTTGCCCCTTCACTTATCAGAGACTTCCATCTTGATCACCAAGATCGGTTAGCTCCTTGACCAACTCCAACTCCTTGTACCACTCCAAGTCACTAGAGGGCACCATCACCAGAATATTGAACTGTTCCAGTATCTGTTTAGAGTGTATAAATAGTCATTTATTTCACTCAGTAGTTGGGAAGTATTGCCAGTTCACTTGCTGCCTCACTGAGTGTTTTATGCTGCAGTTTTTCCCCCTAGTTATTGTCTGTTTGCCTGCTCTTTATGGATTATGTTTGCTGTTTACTGTTTTGATTTAGTTTGCCTGTTCGGATACCTTTGTTACTTATCTAACCTTTGCCTGGACTGCAAATGGATTCTGAATTGACTCAAAAGTTACAATTAACTCTGTACCACAAGCAAATAATACTTTTTGACCGAGACTGGGTTACAAAAGAGGTAATTACATTGTCTACATTGTGTGCATCCACTGACGTGACGTGACGTGCCGCGACGTGCCGCAATGGCTTGACACTGTCTTCAATGGACACTTTGACACAAATGTTCTAAACCTTTAATTTGTGTCGTAGCGCCAGCACGTGCAGTGTAAAATGGAACACAACACCCGTTTATTGTTGGCACGTCTGCATCGGACACTTCCAGTGTAGACAGCATCATTGATTATAATGGGGTTCTACTGCTTTTGACGCAATGCGCCGCTCGCGACCGGTGTAGATAAGGTATTAGTGTTCTGATATTCTGAATTTTTTAATGATATACTCCCTCTGTTCAAGGAATGCAAAACATACTATAATTTGTTCTTTATTTGTTCTTTATTTATTTTTATTTTTTTCATTTGTAAATGGTAATTAATTGATTAACACTTGGATGGTCTTAACGATCATGTCTCTACTTTGAACCTGCCGGGTCAAATTGACCCGTTTTTTATCCGTGTTCCCTCTATCTCTCTACTTTTGGTCTTAAATTGTTAAATTGCAGCAAACACTAGAATTTTATTTTTCTCTGTCATCTTCTATCACAATATACACATTTAAAAGTCAGGGGACATCCAAATGTGGTTTGTGACTCTGTCTATAGACATCCAGTAAATTTTGAGAAGCCCTGCCCTTCCCCCATGTTGTAGAATATCTCGGCCTCTGAACGGACAACAAATGTGATCTTGGTGTTATTTTAACATTTATTTTTGTATATAATTGCTTAAGAGATTTAAACCAAATCATCCTTTCATTGTCTTAATGGTCAATTTTGACCCGTATGAGAAGAACCAGTTGTGACCTTTCATCTTTTTACTTGTTATATAGCTTTAAATAGTTTTGTTTTTTTTTTGTACATCTATGAGTCAAATTTTACTTAAAAAATATTTTTAATTTCCTCAAATTTAGCCCCTAACCCCATACTGTTATCTAGCTTCCCACACTTTGTGCACATGTCCACACACACAAGCACACACAGGGTATTTTATTATTATTATTTATTTATTTATTTATTTTTTGAACAGGCAATATGTTAGTAAATATATTTTACTCACATGATTTTATATGAAAGAGTACAATGGGGCTAAAAGTCCCCAGTGTTAAAAGTCCTGTTGCAGGGGGTTCACGTGACGCCATGCGAGAGACAGACGTGTGAGACACGAGCTCTGCGAACTTTGCTAGTTTTTTAATTATTTTCATGTTGTGATCCGGTGAGATTCGAAACACCCAATTACATACTTGCTCTTTGAGGTAAATATGGCAAAGAAGTCAAAATTCTCAGACTCTGGAGACATTTAAAGACACTTACGTGTTCAAGCTGAGGCCTCTGACAGGACTGCAGACCGGAGACACGATTTGGACGGCACGTCGGGAGAAGATATTCAGTGTCAGTTGTCCAACATGTCAGTGATGCTGACGAAGGTTCTTGCTGACTTGGAGGATCTTGCTGTAATACGTCGATCGATTATGGCGATGGAAACAAAATTCTCTGAGTTGTTTACAAGAGTGACAGAAGTTGAAAAACGAATCGATTATCTTGAGTCATCGGAAAGGGAATTAACCGCTAATCCGCCCGCGTCCAAAACAGATTTGGAATTAATTTCAGAAAAACTAGAATATTTCGAAAATATGAGCCGAAGGAATAACATACGAATTGTTGGAATTCCTGAGCATGAAGAGGGCAGAGATATGGTGAAATTCCTGGACGAGTTTTTCACGAGTCTGCTCGACATAACAGGCCACAAGCTGGAAATCGAGCGAGCTCACAGAGTCCCAGCTCGCAGAACTGCTGAGAGAGATAGGCCTCGATGCATTCTGGCCAAATTTCTGAAATCATCCGATAAAGATCTCGTGTTGAGGTGCAAAGGGAAGCTTTCTTGGAAGAACCATAATATTTTCTTGTTCCCGGACTTTGCGAATTCCACAAGAGAGAAATGCGATTGGTTCAAGGAACGCAAGAAACTCTTACATCAGAAAAAGATTTTTGCTCTGATGTTCCCAGCCAAACTGAGAATAGAAACGAAGAATGGTCGCAAGGTATTTACTTGTCCAAAACAGGCACTCTCCTTTATAAATACATTGGAGTAAGCCATTTGATGTTTCTTATATTAGTGGACTGATGCACAATTTTGGTTGTTCAGGGCAAGACAGTCATACTTTGAGTCAGGGGACAAAGCAGGGAAGCTTTTGGCTAGATATATAAAGAAGAGAGAGTCTTTTTCTACTATTCCCTCAGTAAAATCTGCTGGTGGTGAAATTTTTACCTCAGCCATTGATATTAATAATGCTTTTAAAGAATTCTATCTTGATCTTTATAGTTCCACGTCTTCGTTTTCTGATGAAGACTTTAGGAACTTTGTGGAACCATTAGAACTCCCTAAACTGACGAATGAGCAAAAAAACTCTCTTGATTCTGAGATAACCCTGGAGGAACTTGACGAGGTAATCAAGTCCCTACCTACTGGTAAGGCTCTGGGGCCAGATGGTTTTGCAGCTGACTTTTTTAGATCTTATGCTACAGAACTGGCTCCACTTTTGTTAGAAGTTTATACTGAATCATTAAAGAATGGAAAGGTTCCACCAACCATGACACAAGCCCGGATCAGTCTGATTCTTAAAAAGGACAAAGATCCAAGCGAGTGTAAAAGTTACCGTCCAATTTCCCTGATCCAGCTAGATGTAAAAATTCTGGCTAAAATTTTGGCTAACCGATTAAGTAAAGTTATGACATCTCTTATACATATAGATCAGGTGGGATTTATTCGGGGTCGCAGCTCTTCTGATAACATTAGGCGTCTCATCAATATCATGTGGTCAGTGGCGAATGATCAGACTCCGGTCGCTGCCATCTCACTTGATGCCGAAAAGGCATTTGATATGGTAGAATGGGATTATCTTTTTAAGATTTTGGAAATGTATGGGTTCGGGAGTACATTTATTGGTTGGATCAAGTTACTTTATAGACACCCTGTAGCAGTGGTACAAACAAATGAATTAATTTCAGATTATTTTACTCTGGATAGGGGCACCCATCAGGGTTGCCCTCTTTCCCCATTATTGTTCTGTCTTGCCCTGGAACCATTAGCAGCTGCGATAAGAAAAGATGATGATTTTCCAGGGGTGATGGCGGGAGGTGTGGCGCATAAGCTTCTGCTTTATGCAGACGATATTTTATTATTCATCTCCGACCCCACTAGATTTATGCCTTGCCTCCACAGAATTATTAATTCCTTTTCCAAGTTCTCAGGATACAAAGTCAATTGGTCTAAATCCAAAGCTTTGGCTTTGACAGCATACTGTCCAGTAACGGCCTTCCAGCCAGGCGCCTTCCAGTGGCCCAAACAGGGCATTAAGTATTTTATTCCCAACATATTTGTCTGATTTAGTCAGAGTTAATTTTGACCCTTTAATAAAACGGTTTTCGAGCGATGTAGACAGGTGGGCTTCATTACATTTATCGATGATTGGGAAGGTTAATGTTATTAAAATGAACTGTATTCCAAAATTTAACTACTTGCTACAGTCTCTCCCTGTAGATGTCCCCCTTCTCTTATTTCAAGCAATTTGATAGCATAGCGAAGTCTTTCATTTGGAGTGGTAAGCGCCCCAGACTACATTTCAATAAATTACACTGGCCGATTGACAAAGGTGGGCTAGGCCTACCCAAGATTTTTTTTATTATTATGCATTCGGTCTCAGACATTTGGCTCATTGGTCGCTTCCACCTGAAAGAGCCCCTCCCTGGTTCTGCATTGAACAAGAACTCCTTGCCCCTATTTTGCCATTGCACAGCCTTTCCATCAAACTAAACAGAGAAGTTAAATCACACCCCATTATTTCACATTTACACTCAGTATGGACAAAAGTGTCCAGAGTGTTTAATTCAGATATTTATCTAAATGTTGCCTCGAGCCTATGGCTAAACTATGCATTAATAAGTCCCCTTTTTGTTGGTCAGAGTGGATTGCGAAGGGGGTTCATTCACTCGGTGATCTTTACGAGAGTGGTGAGATGAGATCCTTTGAAAATCTGGTTCAATATTTTGGGATCCCCAGATCTCAGTTTTTTAGGTATCTTCAGTTACGCCATTTGCTCTGTACTATTTTTGGGAGTAGCGTACACCCCCCTAAAGCAGCAGATACTCTAGGAGTGGTGATTTCTGCTTTTGGAAAAGGCCATGAGGCATCAGTGTATTACTCCTTATTAAATCAGAGTCTGGGGGACGGAGTCTCAACCACTCTCAAGAGATTATGGGAGAAAGATTTAAACCTGGAATTGGAGTAGAGAGAATGGGCTAGGATTTTAAAAAAACATAAAATGTTTGCCAAGTTTTTTTTAATTATTTAAAAATTATGTTCCTTCATTAATATTCAGTATATAACATCCCTTTCAACATTCTTAAAGCAATAGGAAGGTTAAAATAAAACTCTTTATGAGTAAAATGAATTAAGGTGTGCATCTTCACCTGTTTACAGTAGAACTGTAAGATTAAGTACTGCATGTTAAAGACAGTGGGAAATAATGGGGCTATTTAGGAAAGAGTTAAACAGGATATGCGGGAGCAGGGTTAATGGATGTGGAGAATCATGATCAAAACCAAAGTTCATGTCTTATATTCTGTCTGAGCAGACAGAACAGCACTGTTTAAAATCAATGGCAGGGTCAGGAGAGGAAGTCAGACAATATTCAATAGTCTTTTGACTTGTCCTGAGCCTTCACAAATAAAGAACAGCATTACTACTTGCACTAAGGGCTGTTTTAATGATTGGAATAATGTTTTATTTGATTAAAAATGCCATGTGAGGTTCTTTAAACAAGCTGACCTGAATATAGTATGAACTGAATAAGATTCTGATAATGTTTTTCTCTGACATGTACTTTTCTTTGACAGGAATTTTATTATTAGGCCGTAATAGAAAAGGCAATTCTGGACTGGTCTATTATAGTCACAGTAGTGGGAATAATTCTTGCATACCGGCAGCTCTCATAAACTGCCGGTACTCGCTTGTACCTACCATATCCTTATTTCAAACCCTACTCATGAGGACTATGTCCTGGAGGTAAGTCCAGTAGTATAAAGTGAGAGCTAACTTTATATATCACACACACACACACACACACACACACACACACACACACGTTTTTATGCATTGTGGTGGTCACCTGTCACAAATGCTATGGGGGCCGCCCTTTCTAAAGGTCCTACATACCTAAAAAAAAAAATCTGGATCACTAATATCACTTCAGATCACAAAGATTTTACTACAAAAGTTTCAGACCTGACATGGTGGCTACTTGTGGGGACATTTCAGGTATTGTGTAAATCTGAGGTCCGCTAACACACACAACAAGTTTTTAGTCATTGTAGGGATCAATTATACACACTTAATACCAGTTTTTAGTCATTGTAGGGATCAATTATACACACTTAATACCAGTTTTTAGTCATTGTGGGGATCAAATATACACACACTGCATATCAGTTTTTAGTCATTGTGGGGATCAAATATACACACACTTAATATCAGTTTTTAGTCATTGTGGGGATCAATTATACACAATACCAATTTTTAGTCATTGTGGGGATCAAATATACACACACTTAATACCAGTTTTTAGTCATTGTGGGGATCAATTATACACACTTAATACCAGTTTTTAGTCATTGTGGGGATCAAATATACACACACTTAATACCAGTTTTTAGTCATTGTGGGGATCAATTATACACATTTAATACCAGTTTTTAGTCATTGTGGGGATCAAATATACACACACTTAATACCAGTTTTTAGTCATTGTGGGGATCAATTATACACACTTAATACAAGTTTTTAGTCATTATGGGGATCAAATATACACACACTTAATACCAGTTTTTAGTCATTGTGGGAATCAATTATTCACTCTTAATACCAGTTCCCTATCTGTCACTCACTCGACGTTGTGTCGATGTAGTGACACTAGGGGTCACTCTTGGGAGCCCGAGACACCTCTGGTTTTTGAAAAAAGGCCAAGGAAAATTGCATGCCACTCCCCCGGACATACGGGTATAAAAGGAGCTGGTATGCAACCACTCATTCAGATTTTCTCTTCAGAGCTGAACGGTCATGCTCATTGAGCTGAATTCTTACTGTTCATTCACCTCTGCTGGATCTGATGGCGCATTTCAGCGGCTTCTCCCTCCTCTGCACTGGTGCACTGCAGAGAACGCCCCTGGGCGCTTCGGCAGAAAAAAGAGGGTATATTTTCTGAAAGAATATATTTCTCTAAAAGAGTATATTTCTCAAAAAAAGAGGCACACACGGAACGTCTTTTTAAAGACGCATCTTTTTAAAGATGCCTTTCCGATTGTGTGTCATTCCTGGTTGCGGTCGTTATCTCTCAACTTCAGACAGTCATGATCATTGTCCCACACGGAGGCAGCGTTTGTGGATGGTTCATGTTCTCACTGCGAGAACATGACCATGGCAACGTTGCTTACGAAAGCAAGCCATCCCAGTGGCTCCCTGCCTCGTTCCTTCTACCTACGGGTTTGAGGCCAGCGCGGCTAGCACTGGGGGCGATTTGGGGACCCCAATGGGAGCGAGTCTGGCCTCTTGTTCGGAGCCCACAAAGCTGATGAGCTCTCGAGCGCAGCATCGGAGAGCGGGCTTGTCCAGTCGGACGCAGAAGCCTCAGCTGGGCTCCCCCCTTCGGGGACGATTGCCCAGTCACAGGCTGATGCAGAGATGACGGACATGCTTTCCCGGGCGAAGATTGGCTCCTGGGCTCGCGGCGCCACTCAAAGCAGCCACGCCCTGTTCCAGTGCCTTTCTTCCCGGAAGTGCATGAGGAGCTGACGAAATCATGGGGGGCAGCTTTTACTGCCCGGTCCCGATTCCTCAGTTCCCCCTCCCTCACTACCCTCAACGGTGGGCCGGCCAGGGGCTATACGGCGATTCCCCCGGTGGATAAGGCATTCGCGGTGCACCTATGCCCGCAGAGCGCCGCCACCTGGCGTGGACTCCTAAAGCTCCCGTCCAAGCCCTGTAGGTTCACGTCATCCCTGACGGCTAAAGCCTACAGCGCTGCTGGACAAGCCACCTCTGCCCTGCATGCCATGGCTCTCCTGCAGGTCCACCAAGCCAAGGCGTTAAAAGAACTGCACGAGGGTAGTTCCGACCCAGATCTGATGCCGGAACTGCGCTCAGCGACCGACCTCGCTCTCCGAGCGACGAAGGTCACGGCGCGTTCTCTCGGGCGGATGATGTCCACATTAGTGGTCCAGGAGCGCCACCTTTGGCTCAACCTGGTCGAGATGGGTGAGGCCGACAGGACACAATTCCTTGCTGCCCCCATTTCCTAGGCTGACCTATTTGGCGGCACCGTCAAGGACTTTGCCCAGCAGTTCTCGACGGTGGAGCAGCAGACGGAAGCTATCTGGCATATCCTGCCCCGGCGCAGCTCAAGATCCCGCACCCCGTCTGCTCCTCGCCAAGGGTGTCCCCCTGCGGTGACTGAACAGGCTCCACCGCAGCCCACCCCTTCGGCCCGGCCCTGGCGTGGAGCCCACCGCAGGAAGCAGACGCCACCCATCTCACAGGCGGCCGCTAAGAACCCACGAAGGTCGTCAAAGAGCCCCTGAGATGGGCGACCCAGGGTCAAAGAAACCCACTCAACTGGAGCTGGTAGGAAGACCACTCCATCCCCCGGTGGAGGGCCGGGTGGAGAATCTTTTGTTGCCTTTTTGTTTGATTTTGCCGCATGCCCAAGTGGCTGCGGTATCCAAATGTTAAGCAAAAGAGCGGTTTCCTCCTTCCCTTGGTCACATACCCAGTGTGCACGGTCATCATCACGACCACTGTCCATGGGTTTTTCCTTGCAGGATTGGCGTGGTCTCCCTGCCCCTGCGCACCCAGCTGTGGCACACATCCACCCCCGATGTGACAGTCTCCACGGGTCACGAGGACAGGCCTCTTCCTCCCCAATCCCAGGCTGTTCCGGGGGTGGTCACAAGGAGCCAGGTAAGTGCTTCGATGTCCCTAGACTCAGCACGGCCACGACATAGTGAGGCCCCACCTGTCGGTACGTCCGACTACATTGTACCTTTGGTCCCCCTTGCGCGGAACTTGGATGTGTGGCTTGCACTTTCCAATCTCTGATTTGCTGACGCAAAAATGCATTCTGGCGAGCATCCGGCATCAAGATTGGTTCGCGGCGGTAGACCTGAAGGACGCATACTTCCACGTCTCGATTCTACCTCGACACAGACCCTTCCTGCAGTTTGCATTCGAGGGTCAGGCGTATCAGTACAAGGTCCTCCTTTTCGGCCTGTCCTTGTCTCCTCGCGTCTTCACAAAAGTCGCAGAGGCAGCCCTTGCCCCGTTAAGGGAAGTGGGCATTCGCATTCTCAACTATCTCGATGATTGGCTAATCCTAGCTCACTCTCGGGACATGTTGTGTGCACACAGGGACTTGGTGCTCTCACACCTCAACCGACTAGGGCTTCAGGTCAACTGGGAAAAGAGCAAGCTCCTCCCGGTTCAGAGCATCTCTTTCCTCGGTTTGGAGTTGGACTCAGTCTCTTTGACAGCGCGCCTCACGAACGAGTTCGCACGGTTGGTGCTGGCTTGTTTGAAGGCGTTCAAACAGAAAACAGCGGTTCCACTGAAACTCTTTCAGAGGCTCCTGGGGCATATGGCATCCTCAGCGGTGGCCACCCCGCTCAGGTTGATGCATATGAGACCACTTCAGCAATGGCTTCAGGCTCGAGTCCCGAGTTGGGCATGGCACCACAGGACACATCGCGTGGTCATCACGCCGGTCTGTCACCGTCTTTTCAGCCCTCGGACCAACCTCTCGTTTCTATGGGCAGGTGTTCCCCCAGAGCAGGTCTCCAGGCACGTCGTGGTCATGACAGATGCCTCCAAAATGGGCTGGGGCGCTGTTTGCAACGGGCACACAGCCGCCTGCTTGTGGAAGGGCCCGCAACTGCATTGGCACATCAACTGCCTCGAGCTGTTGGCAATTCTGCTCGCCCTGTGGAGGTTTCAGCCATTAATCCAGGCAAGCACATGTTAGTTCGGACAGACAACACGGCAATGGTAGCATATGTCAACCACCAAGGCGGTCTGCGCTCTTGTTGTATGTCACAACTTGCCCGCCGTCTCCTCCTCTGGAGTCAGCAGCACTTCAAGTCACTGCGAGCCACTCACATCCCGGGTGACCTCAACACTACAGCGGACCTGCTGTCACGGCAGTTTACCCTCAGGGAACAGTGGAGGCTCCACCCTCAGGTGGTCCAGCTGATTTGGAGTCGATTTGGACAGGCATAGGTGGACCTGTTCGCCTCCCAAGAATCCTCCCACTGCCTGCTCTGGTATGCCCTGACCGAGGCACCCCTCGGCATAGACGCGCAGGCACACAGCTGGCCCCCTGGCCTGCGCAAATAGGCATTTTCCCCAGTGAGCCTACTTGCACAGACTCTGTGCAAGGTCAGGGAGGACGAGGAGCAGGTCATCCTGGTAGCACCCTACTGGCCCACCCAGACGTGGTTCTCAGACCTCATGCTCCTTGCGACAGCCCCCCCCCCCCCGGTGAATCCCCCTGAGGAAGGACCTTCTTTCTCAGGGACGGGGCACCATCTGGTACCCGTGACCAAACCTCTGGAATCTCCATGTCTGGCCCCTAGACGGGATGTGGAAGACCTAAGCGGTCTACCACCTGCGGTGGTAGACACGATCACTCAGGCTAGGGCCCCCTCTATGAGGCGCCTGTATGCCTTTAAGTGGCATCTGTTCGCTAAGTGGTGTTCTTCCCGATGGGAAGACCTCCAGAGATGCGCAGTCGGATCAGTGCTTTCCTTCCTGCAGGAGAGGTTGGAAAGGCGGCTGTCCCCTTCCACCTTGAAGGTGTACATTGCTGCTATAGCAACACACCACGACACAGTCAACGGTAAGTCCTTTGAGCCTTTGCAGTCAGCTGAGCTTAAGGCACTCTCTTTAAGGACTGCCCTCCTGACTGCTCTCACTTCCACCAAGAGGGTATGAGACCTGCAAGCGTTCTCTGTCAGTGAAACGTGCCTGGAGTTTGGTCCGGGCTACTCTCACGTGATCCTGAGACCCTGACCGGGCTATGTGCCCAAGGTTCCCATGACCCCTTTTAGGGACTAGGTGGTGAACCTGCGAGTGCTGCCCCAGGAGGATGCAGAACCAGCCCTGTCGTTGCTGTGTCCGGTGTGCGCTTTACGCATCTATTTGGATCACATGCAGAGCTTTAGGATCTCTGAGCAGCTCTTTGTCTGCTTTGGTGCACAGCAGAAAGGAAGCGCTGTCTCCAAGCAGAGGATCGCCCACTGGCTCATTGACGCCATAGCTATGGCATATCACGCCTAGGACGTGCCATCCCTGGTAGGGCTATGAGCCCATTCTACCAGGGGTGTAGCGGCCTCCTGGGCCCTGGCCAGGGGTGCCTCTCTAACAGACATTTGCAGAGCAGCAGGCTAGGCAATACCCAACACCTTTGCAAGGTTCTACAACCTCCAGGTGGAACCGGTTTCATCCCAGGTAGTGGCACGCAATACAAGCGGATAAGCCCGGGATAGCCAGTCGGGTGTATCACTTGCACATAGCGCCTTTCAACTCCTCTGAGCTGAAGACATGCGCCATTAATTCCCAGTAGTGTTCACAAACTATGTTCTCTTGTTGACTTCCTCCTGAAGAGACTCGCTGCCGGCCCAGTACACGTGCTAACTAAGAGCCCTGTTCTGGGGTAGGTGCTCCGCATGTGGCGGTTCCCTGTAAGGTAATCCCATGCGATAGATATCTTCTGCTAATTCGTTTCCCTGTTGGCAAACTGCGTCTTCCTTGGGCAGAGCCCCTCTTTCCCAGTCTCCATGTTTGTAGTAACTCCTCCCCCGTTGGGTAGAATCTACCATGAGACTCTCCACATGGTCGACAAGACCATGTGACGTATTTTTTCCACTTAAATATCCCCCCTCTGTTTGGGCGAGGTGTGGTCTCCGCGGTGTCCTCCCCTTGGGAGGGACACCCCCGACTAGACCTGGCGGCCCAGTCGGATAATCCCCCTTCTTTTTTAGGGAGTGGAAAAAAAGAAGGGGAAAAGAGGCCATGACTGGGTTAGCCTGTCTCTATCTTTTGGGTAGTCAACTTGTCCCCAAAGGGCCGTTCGACACTCATAACTATGTTGGGGGAGGTTACGTGTCGGCCTGGTGCGCTGACTACAAGGCACACAGTGGTCTGCCCATCACACACCGCCAGTTCATGTAACACAGTTCAGCCAGTTGTGGCGTTTTGTATAGGGACCCCTAGTGTCACTACATCGACACAACGTTGAGTGAGTGACAGATAGGGAATGTCCTGGTTACTTGCGTAACCTCCGTTCCCTGATGGAGGGAACGAGACGTTGTGTCCCTCCTGCCACAACGCTGAACTACCCGCTGAAATGGCCGGACCTTGTCTCGACTCCTCAGCATAAAACCTGAATGAGTGGTTGCATACCAGCTCCTTTTATACCCGTATGTCCGGGGGGAGTGGCATGCAAATACCACTCGCCAATTTTCATTGGCCTTTAATCAAAGCCAAGAGGTGTCTCGGGCTCCCAAGAGTGACCCCTAGTGTCACTACATCGACACAATGTCTCATTCCCTCCATCAGGGAACGGAAGTTACGCAAGTAACCAGGACGTTTTTAGTCATTGTGGGGATCAATCATACACACTTAATACCAGTTTTTAGTCATTCTGGGAATCAATTATACACACTTAATACCAGTTTTTAGTCATTGTGGGGATCAAATATACACACACTGAATATCAGTTTTTAGTCATTGTGGGGATCAATTATACACACTTAATACCAGTTTTTAGTTACTGTGGGGATCAAATCCACACACAGATCACACGGCTTATTAGAATGTGTTTGCCAGTTAAAGTTACTTAGGTGTTGGCTAGAGGGAGTTATACCATCAGACTTCTGCAGAACACACTAGGGCATTGGCCACTGTTGGATTGTTTATATTAGATGGTTAGATCTGCAGTGGGCCACATAACCTATAAAGTCACACAAACAGATTAAAACGGAAGTCATTTTTATTTGTACAGTGCTTTTCCCAATACACCTCGTTTCAAAGCAGCTTTACACAAAGTCATGCTGTAATGTCTTTAAGCCTCCACTGAACAAGTCAAAGATGACTGTGGCAAGGGGAAAAAACTCTGTAAGATGTTAGTGTAGGGAAAAAAAATAATAAAAATAAAAACCTTGAGAGGAACAAGATTCAGCTGGGGGAGCCCATCCAAATCTGGCTTTACAATAAATGTGCAATAATATTTATCTTTATAGTATGTACACGTAATTTGTTCATTGAATAGTAAATTATAAATTTTTTCAATATGTTATTAAAGCAATGAAAAGAAGGATAATAATAAATTGTAAGAATCTTTGTAGTCCACCCAAAATTGACAGCAGAGATGCAGGCAGGGGTCAGAGGAGCGTCTCTTGCTGTCTGGCCAGACAACTTCAGTAATGATCAAATTTTTATAAGTATGTATTCTTACATAACATTTAAACATGCATCTTTGTATGTTTGGATAGACGCTTAAATGGACATGTATTGATAGCATCTGAAACGTACACGTTTAAATGTATTTACAGCTTTAGAAACAAACATAACCACTTTTCAACAATATAAAAAACAGGCAGATAATATGCAATAAGAATAATTTTAGGTACAATACACATATACAGCATAGATACTTTTACATTTGAGCTGCTAATCCCACCAGTACTCTTAAACCTAACCATATATATTTACAATATAATATATATATATATATATATATATATATATATATATATATATATATATATTTTCTCCCCAATTTGGAATGCCCAATTCCCAATGTGCTCCAAGTCCTCGTGGTGGCGTAGTGACTCGCCTCAATCTGGGTGGTGGAGGACAAATCTCAGTTGCCTCCGCATCTGAGACCATCAATCCACGCATCTTATCACGTGGCTTGTTGAGCGCGTTACCGTGGAGACATAGCGCATGTGGAGGCCCACGCTACTCTCTGCAGCATCCACGCACAACTCACCATGCGTCCCACCGAGAGCGAGAACCACACATTATAGCGATCACAAGGAGGTTACCCCATGTCACTCTACCCTCCCTTGGAACCGGGCCAATTTGGTTGCTTAGGAGACCTGGCTGGAGTCACTCAGCATGCCCTGGATTCGAACTCTCGACTAAGGGGTGGTAGTCAGTGTCAATATTCGCTGAGCTACCCAGGAAATCAGGGAAAGTTTGCAGGAATAGTAGTGAATAAACAATAAATTCATAATCCAAGATGGCAGCCACTGTAATGGGCGGAGTTTTAATTTAAGCACTCCATTTGTATCATACGGAGGAGCATAATTCCATACAAAAATAATTTTTAGGACAAATGGTTCAAAAGATACATGCAAAAAGTGCATTTCTGAACAGGAGGTAGTACTATAGAGTTTGTCCTAGAGATCGCAAATTTGTTATGGGGCTGTTTGTGCTCAGAAATGACTCTTCACTTTAAAACGACTTAAACGCAACGATCAGACCAATCCCTCATGCAACATTTAATACCATGACCTTTTTAAGACTTTTTGTCCTCCGCCACCCGGATTGAGGCGAGTAACCACAACACCACGAGGACTTACTAAGTAGTGGGAATTGGGCATTCCAAATTGGGAGAAAAGGGATAAAAAAAATAAAAAAGAAAGAATGCCAAGTGCAGTATCTAAAACCTTCTAACCCATGGTTCAATCACTGTAACAGAAAGGCTTTATTATTTAATACTGTATGACTATTTGTTTGTACAAGACAGACTATGATGAACATTTCTACATGTAAAACAAAAATTATTTAAAGCTGTAAAACAGAACTTACCACCACTTTCTGTTTAAGCAAATGTAGTTAAATATAAAGACTTTGTTTCTTTTTTCTTTCTTTCTTTTTTTGAGAGAGAGAGATTTTGAGACCTTTCTCCTGTATTCTGCTTCAAGAAAGTCAAAAAATAAAATAAAAATAAAAGCAAGGGTAAACATTTATATAATTGTTATTCTACAATCTCTTGTAGAGCTGTAATTCATACAATGATGGTTTGCCTATTATATTAAGTAAATACATTTTTTAGTTGTATAGCACTTTTCTGAATGTAAAAGTTTCTAAGCAGCTTTACAGAAAATCATTCTGTAATGTCTGTAATGTATTAAATGTCTAATACATTAAATGTACCCAGTGAACAGCTTCATTGAAAAACTTAATTCTAAAGAAATTGTATAACTGTGCTTTGTAATAGTTTAACCAGGACTTTAGACCAATAAATCTCAATAACTTTGAGAATGCCTTTTCCAATACTAAATTATGATATATATCATTTTATAGAGACTGCACTCACAAAGAGTAACATCAAGCTGATTAAATGCTTTGCAGTTGTGCATTACTAGAAAGATAATTATATATATTATATCTTTCTAGTAATAATTAATAATAATAATTAAATTCACTAAATACATTTTCCATGACGTTTTCGGTTTTAATGAATTTCAAGACATTCCCTGCATGGAAATGTTAAAATTTGCTGATATTTCCAGGTTTTCACAGGCCTTGGGTACACTGTTTATCCCTTATAAACATATTCCCAACATCTAATTTTTTTAAAACTATAATCTTAAAGTGTTCCCTCAGCCTACCATAGAATTTATGTGTTCAGTGTCAAATACATCGATCTTGTTAGTGTGTTCCTCTATTCATCCGTCTCGTGTTGCTCTTCAGGGGCCGGTTGCACCAGCTGTGCATAAGTTAAAACTTAGCCTAGTTTTGGAGTAAATGGGCACTAATGGGGCTTTTCCACTACACGGTATGGCTTGAGTCGACTCGACTCTGCTCGCTTTTTGGGGGTTTTCCACTGTGGATAGTACCTGGTACCTGGTACTTTTTTTAGTACCACCTCAGTCGAGGTTCCAAGCGAGCCGAGCCGATACTAAATGTGACGTCAAAACCCTGCAGATCACTGATTGGTCAGAGAGAATCGTCACTACCAGCGTCACTGGATTTGCAACACGGGACATCAACCTGCTAGTTTTAAAGTTAGCAACAGCGATAGCAGTATAATTTGTTCACGCGACTTTCAAATTGTAAAAAGAAATGGCTGTGCGCAAAACCAAGCCGTGGTCAATAAACGAGGTGCAGACATTCCTCTCGTTAGTAGCCGAGGAGAGGATCCAATGAGAGCTGGATGGGGCGACGCAACTATGACGATCAGCCTATAATCCCACCCATGTTGAGGATGCACTAAACTGTAGTGGAAAAGCAAGCTCAGAAAAGTAAAGCGAGCAGAGTCGAGTCGAGTTGAACCGTAACGTGCAGTGGAAAAGTGCCATAAGTCACAATTTACACGCTACTAAATATTTGAGCGTTGCACCATTAAATTTAGGTAGGACGTAACCCTACGTATAAACTAAATATTTACGGAAGCCTCCGACCAGGAATAACGGATAGAATAATAAAGCAGACTGATATTTTATGACATCAATGAGCTGTTTTGTGTGACAGGCATCAATCATTCCGACATAAAGATATGATGCTGACATTTACACTTGTGTACATTTATGAGAGAGAAAAAAAAACTTACTTTTAAGCTGCTCTTCAGCATGAAACCGATCTAATGGTGCAGTTTTCAGGATGCGTTGCCCGGTGTCAAGTTTCAACACATTCAATATACACTATATTGTCAAAAGTATTCGCTCATCTGCCTTTAGACGCATATGAATTTAAGTGACATCCCATTCTTAATCCATAGGGTTTAATATGACGTCGGCCCACCCTTTGCAGCTATAACAGCTTCAACTCTTCTGGGAAGGATTTCCACAAGGTTTAGGAGCATGTTTATGGGAATTTTTCACCATTCTTCCAGAAGCGCATTTGTGAGGTCAGACACTGATGTTGGACGAGAAGGCCTGGCTCGCAGTCTTCGCTCTAATTCATCCCAAAGGTGCTCTATCGGGTTGAGGTCAGGACTCCGTGCAGGCCAGTCAAGTTCTTCCACACCAAACTCGCTCATCCATGTCTTAATGGACCTTGCTTTGTGCACTGGTGCGCAGTCATGTTGGAACAGGAAGGGGCCATCCCCAAACTGTTCCCACAAAGTTGGGAGCATGGAATTGTCTAAAATCTCTTGGTATGCTGAAGCATTCAGAGTTCCTTTCACTGGAACTAAGGGGCCAAGCCCAGCTCCTGAAAAACAACCCCACACCATAATCCCCCCTCCACCAAACTTCACAGTTGGCACAATGCAGTCAGACAAGTACCGTTCTCCTGGCAACCGCCAAACCCAGACTCGTCCATCAGATTGCCAGATGGAGAAGCGTGATTCGTCACTCCAGAGAACGCGTCTCCACTGCTCTAGAGTCCAGTGGCGGCGTGCTTTACACCACTGCATCCGACGCTTTGCCTTGCACTTGGTGATGTATGGCTTGGATGCAGCTGCTCGGCCATGGAAACCCATTCCATGAAGCTCTCTACGCACTGTTCTTGAGCTAATCTGAAGGCCACATGAACTTTGGAGGTCTGTAGCGATTGACTCTGCAGAAAGTTGGCGACCTCTGCACACTATGCGCCTCAGCATCCGCTGACCCCACTCTGTCATTTTACGTGGCCTACCACTTCGTGGCTGAGTTGCTGTCATTCCCAATTGCTTCCACTTTGTTATAATACCACTGACAGTTGACTGTGGAATATTTAGTAGCGAGGAAATTTCACGACTGGACTTGTTGCACAGGTGGCATCCTATCACAGTACCACGCTGGAATTCACTGAGCTCCTGAGAGCGGCCCATTTTTCACAAATGTTTGTAGAAGCAGTCTGCATGCCTAGGTGCTTCATTTTATACACCTGTGGCCATGGAAGTGATTGGAACACCTGAATTCAATTATTTGGATGGGTGAGCGAATACTTTTGGCAATATAGTGTATATATAGGATATTAAAATGCATAAATGTCTATTTTTCCAGCCTGTTGTATTAGTATTTATTTATCACCCCTCATTTATTTTAGATACAGTTCCTATATATTGTTATTTACACAGGGCAAATATACTATTTACCAAATCTACTTTTATTACGTATCGTGTTTTAATGGGGATATAATTTATTACAGCTGACAATTACGTGAGCAACCAAGGTCTGAACATCAACCGTAACAAGATAAAACTAAAATGCATGGCTTTTTACCACTTCTGTTTACAAAATTGATGGCTGCTTATTGGATCAATACATGTAATCATCATATTATGTGACTACACATTACGTTATGGAGAGCTTACGAACTACTAGTTAAGTCTTGCCTTAAGAACAGGTGGTGCAACCAAATTAAGCACTGACTTAGTTACAAATTAACTAGTAGTTACTAAGCCCTTAGTGTAAACTTTACGTCCCAACTTACGTGAGACCTTACGCACAGCTGGTGCAACCCTACCCTGGACACAGCCACTGATATCAGTGTCACCCGAGTCTCCTCATCATCGCTCCAGCCTCGTCATCACCATCCGCAAGGTGCTGAAAAATTAGCAATTTAGCATCATCTTTTACTCACGCTTTACAAGATAACACTGTAAATTATATGTCGATGCGAAACATAAGTTTCAGAATCAGCTTTAGAATCAGAATCAGCTTTATTGCCAAGTATGCTTACGCATACAAGGAATTTGTCTTGGTGACAGGAGCTTCCAGTGTACAACAATACAAAAACAATACAAAAACTGCAGCAAGACAAAGGTAATAATAAAATAAAATAAAATAGTTATACACATACGTACATACACACACACACAGACACAAACATACATACACACATACACATACGTAGTGCAATCTAATACAAATCTGTTATCTGTTACATACAGTGCAAATACAAATCTGTTATGTACAGTGCAAATGTTTTTTTGTTTTTTTTTTCAGAGGAATGAAATGGTGGAAGAGGTTGGATGTGTTGGATAAATATAAAAAAGACTAAGCTGTGTATTGCACATAGTTATTGCTCAATGGGGCAATTTAACTGTTCATGAGATGGATAGCCTGAGGGAAAAAACTGTCCTGTGCTTGACGGTTCTGGTGCTCAGAGCTCTGAAGCGTCGGCCAGAAGGCAACAGTTCAAAAAGGTAATGGGCAGGGTGAGTGGGGTCCAGAGTGATTTTTCCAGCCCTTTACCTCTGGAAGTGTACAGTTCTTGAAGGGGGGGCAGGGGGTCAATCAATAATCCTCTCAGCAGTCCGAACTCTCCTTTGTAGTCTTCTGATGTCTGATTCCGTAGCTGAACCAAACCAGACAGTTATTGAAGTGCAGAGGACAGACTCAATGACTGCTGAGTAGAACTGTATCAGCAGCACCTGTGGCAGGTTGAACTTCCTCAACTGTCAAAGGAAGTACAACCTCCGCTGGGCCTTTTTCACAGTGGAGTCAATGTGTGTCTCCCACTTCAGGTTCTGTGAGATGGTAGTGCCCAGGAACCTGAATGACTCCACTGCTGCCACAGTGCTTTTTAGAATGGTGAGGGGGGTCAGTGTTGGGGTGTTCCTCCTAAAGTCAACAATCATCTCCACCGTTTTGTGCGTGTTCAGCTCAAGGTTGTTTTGACTGCACCAGACAGCCAGCTGTTCAACCTCCCTTCTGTATGCAGACTCATCATCATCTCGGATGAGGCTGATGACAATGGTGTCGTCTGCAAACTTCAGGAGCTTGACAGAGGGGTCCTTGGCGATGCAGTCATTGGTGTAGAGGGAGAAGAGTAGTGGGGAGAGCACACATCCCAGGGGGGCACCAGTGCTGCCTGCACTGTAGAGAGCATCCTGACTGGCTGCATCTCCGCCTGGTACGGCAATAGCACCGCCCACAACCGCAAAGCACTGCAAAGGGTGGTGCGAACTGCCAGACACATCATCGGAGGTGAGCTTCCCTCCCTCCAGGAAATATACACAAGGTGGTGTGTGAAAAAAGCTCGGAGGATCATCAGAGACTCCAGCCAACCGAGCCATGGGCTGTTCTCACTGCTACCATCAGGTAGGCGGTATCGCAGCATCAGGACCCGCACCAGCCGACTCCATGATAGCTTCTTCCCCCAAGCAATCAGACTTTTGAACTCTTGATCTCCCACGATCAAAATACATCAGCACTGCACTTTATTACCCTTACTCTTATATCTCACACCGGACTGTCATAAATTATATTATTATTATTATTATATTATGTTCTCTCTTAACAACTGACTATCAACCGACAGCCTGAATGTCAATACAGTACAATACTGTACATTCTATATATATATACTTTTTTATATATTTTTATTTTTTATTTTTATTGAATAATGTGTATCTATATAGTGTGTATTGTATACTGTACAGTGTATATTATTATTTGTATACTGTTGAGTGTAATTATGTGTATAACAGATGTTTAAATTGTGTTGTGTTAATCTGATGTTATTGTAAATTGGTATATGTCTCATCACTGTCACGACTGCTATGTTGATCGGAACTGCACCCAAGAATTTCACACACCATTGCACTTGTGTATATGGCTGTGTGACAATAAAGTGATTTGATTTGATTTGATTGATTGATTGATTACAGGTGCTGGAAGTGAGTTTCCCCTGTCTCACAAGCTGCTGCCTGTCCGTCAGAAAGCTGGTAATCCACTGACAGATAGACATGGGAACAGAGAGTTGGTGTAATTTATTCAGGAGTATAGCTGGGATGATGGTGTTGAAAGCCAAAATGAAGTCCACAAAAAGGATCCTTGCATATGTCTCTGGTCTGTCCAGATGTTGCAGGATATGATGAAATCCCATGTTGACTGCATCATCCACAGACCTGTCTGCTCGATAAACAAATTGAAGGGTATCCAGAAAGGGTCCAGTGATGTTCTTCAGGTGGGCCAACACCAGTCTCTCAAATGATTTCATGACCACAGACGTCAGGGCGACAGGTCTGTAGTCATTAAGTCCTGTGATTTTTGGTTTCTTTGGGACAGGAATAATGATTGAGTGTTTGAAGCAGCATGGGACTTCTCACAGCTCCAGTGATCTATTGAAGATCTGTGTGAAGATGGGGGCCAGCTGGTTAGCACAGGATCGAAGACACGCTGGTGAGACGCCATCTGGGCCTGAAGCTTTCCTCATCTTTTATTTCCGAAAGACGCGGCTCACATCATCTTCACGGATCTTAAGTGCAGGTTGAGTAGCAGGAGGGGGGAGGAGGGGGGTTGCAGGAGGTGTTGGTGTTTGTGTGAAGTGAAGGTCAGAGTGGGTGTGTGGTGTGAGATTGGGCCTTTCAAATCTGCAGTAGAACACATTCAGGTCATCAGCCAGTTGTTGCTCCACCACAGGGTTGGGGATAGGAGTCCTGTAATTTGTGAGTTGTTTCATGCCACTCCACACTGATGCAGGGTCGTTAGCTGAAAACTTGTTTTTCAGCTTCTCAGAGTATCTTCTTTTAGCCACTCTGATTTCCTTGTTCAGTGTGTTCCTGGCCTGATTGTACAAGACTTTATCCCCACCCCTGTAAGCATCCTCTTTGGCCTGACGAAGCTGCCTGAGCTCTGCTGTAAACCACGGTTTGTCGTTGTTGAACTTTAAATAAGTCCTAGTAGGAATGCACATATCCTTTATGTGCATAAAGTTTATCAGTAATATATCCGTCACATAAAAAACAAACAAACAAACAAACAAACAAACAAAACAAAAAAATCATTTAAAACAGCTAATTAAACCTTGTTACATACATAATGTTATCGACAACAAATGAAGCACTTTTTTAACTGAATTTTACTCACGTTTTGAAAATGTGTTGTCTTATTTCAAATATAATATTAAAGACATATGTAATTACCTTTAAGTATTGATAAAGTATTGATTTTCAGTTGTTCTTCAGATTTGCGCATGAGCAGTTGGTAAAGTGTGTGTCTGCTTATGTTACAACACAAATGTGTTTATGGGTTCAGTTCCGAGACCATCCCACAGGGGCGCTCAAGAGCACAGCTGCGATACACACACACTCAAATCTGGTTTATGCTCATGGTGGGGTTTCACAAAAAAACTGCACTAGGCATATCAGCAACGCCTCCTGAGAATATTAAAAGCAAAACATTGAACCCACCATGTCTTTGTTCCCCACTTGGTGAGTGTGCTTATATACTGAGCTCCCCACCATGTAATAAACACACACACACACACACACACACACGCACGCACACACACACACGTTGGTGTGGCTATCCTTATGAGGACTCTCCATAGACATAATGATTTTTAGACTGTACGAACTATAGATTCTATCCCCTAGCCCTAACCCTAACCCTACCCCCTAAACCTAACCCTCACAAAAACCTTTCTGCATTTTTACATTTTCAAAAAAACATTGTTTAGTATGTTTTTTTAAGAGATTTGAATTATGGGGACACTAGAAATATCCTCATAAACCAGATTTATAGCATAATGCCCTTGTAATTACCAGTTTGTAACCTAAATTTTTTTCCTTGTAAACCACCCAAACCCGCCCACACACACACACACACACACACACGCACACACTACAACAAAGCCACATTTCAGCAGCTGGGTTGAGCAGTGAAAGTTTTGACTTAGACATATACCAATGTTGAAACTGCTGGCTCACTACCATGCACAACTAAGCATACAGAATTCTTTCTTTATTGGGATAAATATTTTACCAACATCACTCATGCAGCCTTGTTTAGATTCAAGTGCATGTTAAAATTAAATACACTGCTTTATTTTGTCTTCTTGCTCTTTTTTTTTCTTTTCTGAATGATGTCTTGGAATATGAATTTTAGTGATTTTGCCAGAGGGCTAATCCATTTCCTGCAGTCAGTCTCCACTGAATGGCATCAAAAATGCTGCGATGAAGAGATGTAATTAACTACTGTTGCCTTAATATTACACATCCTTAAGAAATAAGGGAAATTGAGAGCAATCATGTATAACTAATCTAATCATCTAATCAAATTCTAATCAAAACATATCAAAACAATCCTTTTAAGTACAAAAGATCAAGGATGGTGGGAAATAACTGTAGGGTTTTTGTATGAGTTAATATTAAAATAGGCCTCAAAGGGCTTGATTATTCAGATGAATTCAACATTATGATTCATGTTTTCAAAAATAAATTACAAAAGGGAGAGAGGATATGGAAATGGGAAGATTACGAAAAGTAAAGTCCAAAATTGCATCGGTGTTTTCCATTCTCCTCCAGTCCATTATGGAATTAATCTGCTTTCCAGCATTTTGTGCAAAGCACATCTACAGTAGCATTTACTGAGTAGTTATTTTTTCCTTGGTGACTTTTTCACTGGTGGGTTTCCTGTGGTTGATTTGAGTCAATATTTGGAGAACTCAACAGATTTACAAGAAAGTTTTAAGTTAGTTACAAGCCAAACCCATGCAGTGAGATATACAATTTTACATTAGCCCCCAATCTGGTTGGTAACATGATTTAATAATGGTCTAAGTGTATGCCCAGCATAGACCAAATGGAACTTAATGATTTGCAGCCCATGGACAAAGTTGTGTTTCTCTCAACTCTCTTCCCCTTAAAAGTCAACTTGAAATGCTGTTCTTTAGTGTTTTAATTGGATTGGTAGCTGTGCCATTGTAATTTTGCTGGCTCTCAGTGCTGGTTATGACAAGTTTAATCATTCTCCTTTATTTCTATTCTCCTGGACCATTTCATGAGAGGGCTTGCCATTGTTTACTTCTTACATTAAAACTAGAAATTTGTCTACCATTGGTAACTTCTCTCTAGGTGCCTATCACCTATGGGGTACTCCAAGGTTCTGTATTGGGCCCTTTTTCACTTCCTTTATATACACCCCTCTGGGGATTTTTCAACAAGATAGTAAGTAATATTTGTTACACTTCTTACACACAGTAGTCTCTTCAATTCAAATCTGTTGCTACTAAGTCTTTGGTTGCTTAGAGCATATTAAATTGGCAGAGGCTATTTGCACTAAATGCAAATAGCAACCCAAAGCATCTTCTTTGCACTAAGTGCAAATAGTGTTAGATGCTATTTGCATCATGGTGCAAATAGTGGCAGATACTATTTGCACCCCTAATTAAATACTTACATACAGTATAGGGGCATCACTGCAGTGTGTTTATTGTGTTTATATTCCCACAGACACCCTACACCAACACCTACCCCTAAACCTATCCCTAACCTTCTCTTACAATAAATAACCATGTTTTTACTAGTAACAATTGTATCACCATGGTATTTTGTTGTATAATCATAGTAACCACAAAATTAAAATATTGTTACTATAGTAACACCATATTACTGTAGTAACACCATGGTTAATTGCATCAAAACTATGGATTCCTTCAAAAGCATGGTTACTACAATATTACTGTAGTAAAACCATGATTAATTTTATTATAAATTAATTCAATCAAACCTTTCTCTTAACTCCCAGACCTTCACAGTGACTAAATCACTGTGAGGAAATCAACCTTTACATTAATTTTTATTTATTATTATAAGTACTGTATTAGTAAAGGAAATATTAAGAATAGAGACTGAAAACAGGATGAGAAAATTGGGGCAGAAGGGGGAGTCGAACCTGGGTCATTTGTATGAGAAAAACACATCTGTAGCATCTTTACACACCACACCATTGAAGCAACACTTAGGGGCACAGTTTGTCTTTAATTTAAATGTTTTCACCAGACTATTTGAGTGGAAATAGCTGCGCTGTGTGGCAGGTATTTACGCTTAGAGAAAATAGTCTCTCCGTATTAAATTTTGGGTTGAAACTCTCTCTAGGTAAATAAGAGGAAAACTAAGGTAATATATATATATATATATATATATATATATATATATATATATATATATATATATATATTATTTTATTTTTTTAAACTTCTATAGTGATGTCAGAGGTTGCTAGCACAAAGGACACCCAGGACACCTTATGAATTGATGCGAAAATGTCTCACTGGGGATGGTGCTTTGACAGTAATTCAGCAGAATGGGGTTGATTTCAGGGTACTTGAACATTCAGAAGCAACATGTCGATTTCCTAAGTCAGTATATCAGTGGCCGTTCCCAGGGCTGTTTGCGTATAACGACTTCTAAGGATCAATATTTGCGTATACCCTTGGTAAACCCACTTGTTTTGCTGCTTCGGAAGTCCATAATCTACTGTCATGTTAGTTTCCCTTTAACTGTATTAGATGCTGTTTTGTGAAACTGGAGATTATTTGTTGTAACTGGTGCATTATCAGTTGAATTCTGCCATTCCCCGCCCCTGACATCCATTGTCACCGCCATCATCGACTAAGGGAATTTATGACAGTGAGTGGAGAGAGAAAGAGTCACCCTCACGCTGAAGCAGAATCAGGTAAAATTAATTAACAAAATATGCCAAACGTCCTGTAAAATATGGAATCGTCCCGTAATTAAGGGAAAAAAACTGCGTTTCGTATGAAATCCATATGCAATGCTGTTTGTCCCATATTTTAGCGTCACACACCCAAACTGCTGAGAATGTTTCACAAATCGAGAGAATTGGACCTGAAACACACACACACCTTTCACGTAAATTGTGTGAGATATCTGATGTTGTTTTACACAGACGCTACACTTGACAGAAACGGCTGGGGGAAAGATCAGTGACAATCAGTGGATGTCTTCTGTCATGTTTTCTGTCAGAAGCAAGATAATTTTGTCAAAATCATATAGCATTCAAGTGCATGTTAATTGTTTCCCACCACTGGGATTTTAAAACACCAGAAAGCGCACCTATTCATGACATGCCATTACATTTTATTGCATATGTCAGAGCTCGTTCTGGGAGAGAGAGAGAGAGGTAAGAAAAACTGCATTACTGCATTAATTCAAAATAAAAGTACAGTAGTACAGGTTTAGTTAAAACATTTAACGTGATTTTCTTACATTTCCCTTATGATAAACACTATTTACTGCCAAAACAAAGACACTAATCCAATGAGAAATACACTATTTTCATGTTAAGCTTTTTCTCTCCCTTTATCTCTTCTTCCTGGTCGTTGTATTAAAGCATTTTTCATTTTAAGATTAGTAGGGGGCGTTCGCACTGAATGTGTTTTTGCGTCCGTCTGCACTGTTTTTTAATGTGAAGGAGTGTCTCGCGCAGGAACGCCTGTAAATATGGGTCATTCCTACAATTCTGTGTCATTTATGTCCCCATAACAAGTGTGTGTGGTATTTATATTGTTTAGTTTCACCCGTTTACAATTTTGATAGGCTTGTTAAAAAGAATAAAGACTTTTTATAATGTTACACACTTCTTTGGGCTTAAAATTTAAATGTTAAATAATTGAAATCCTTTTCTATTGCACTGTGTCACTTCCTCATGTCCCAAAAACTGCACGTCAAACATCTTTGACAAAAATAATTGCTAAATGGATTTCTACTTTTTCCCCCACATACATTTAAGAGCTTAGTGTTACATTCTCTCACTAACATGTATTCATTTGTGGTAAATGTGTAATTTTAACACTGATTGTGGGTTTTTTTTTTTGTGTGTCCCTTGATTTATTGCACACCCTGTTATGTCATGATACTATGACATTTCACTGAAGATATATGTTAGGAAATGACATCACACACACTGGAGGTGGACATCAGCCATTCTGCAAAATTACTTTGAGTTATTTGAAGTTTATAACTCTATTGTTTTATTTATGTTTTCCTTTATTTTGTGGTGTTAGTCATATGTGGTCAAGCATAACATGTCCATCTTATATTGTGAGATGCACAATAGGGGGACCTACACAATATTAGGCAGGTGGTTTGAATGTTGTGGCTGATCGTTGTATATTGTGCCTTCTTCCCTCTTGTGTTTGTCAGATCGTTTTGTGAATTTGTTCGTCAGTACCTGTTGTGTTCCTGTCCCCAGTCGCTTCTTGTTAGTTTTATTTATTCTAGTTTATGCTTTATCTGTTTTTTTTTGTTTGTTTTTTGTTTTTTTACGAGTTATATGTTACTTGTTTGTTTTCTTTTGTTTAATAAAACTGTTATATAACTCATTTCCTGCATTTGGGTCCTCATTTCCTGTAAACCCTTTTAGATGTTGAAAGGACTTAACAGTTATTAAAACAACACAATGGAATTATTTTACACAATGGAAGTAAGTCTATAGCTGCTCCCGAATCACGCACTGTGAGACTATGAACTGCATTTTATGAAGAACGCACTTCTTGGCTGTTAATAAAGTTTCTATTTCATAATCCTTCACTTTCTCTGTTCCTCTGTGGTAGAATGAGCTTCAAACTTCCACACAATCTGCTGAAACCATCTCAACATTCAAGAACCAGCTGAAAAAACATCTGCGAGCACTTAACCAATCCAGACTAATTGCACTTACAATTTAACAATTAATTATATATATATATATATATATATGTCTTTTTGTCTGACTTTGAGAACTTGGCAGTGCGATACTGCAGATATTGTTGACTTTTGTATGACAAATTGCTTGCTATGTTCCTCATTTGTAAATTGCTTTGGATAAAAGTGTCTGCTAAATGTAAATGTAAAATATGTTCTTAAGGTATGCAGGTGAGCAGTGTGAATATATTCTGGATATTCTTCATCTGGGAACGTGAGCATATGAAGTTGTACAACAACCACGAAAATAATATACTCTAATTTTGTTAAACCAGCATAATTTTAGCACAGGAACAACTTTCTTGGTATACAGTATACTGTATATAGCACTTACAGTTAAAAGAGCTGCCAGACTTGCGGTTCTCCACCAATTATTATAATTTTTTAATTCAGTGTTTTGAATGCAACGTCTCCTCAGCTCCTGTGGGATTATGGAATAGTAAGGTGTCTAGTTGATGCACACTTCAGAATCTCACCAGAAATAGTAGGTCATCTGGGTGCTTATCGCTTACTGTTTTATGAATACTGAGGATTCTGACATTCTACTCCTTTGGCATAATGTTTTTGGCATACTATAGGGAAGTATGGATATTTGGATGCATGCTATGAATTTATTTTGTTATCTTGGACAGACTGAGATGTATCATGTTTTTATTGTCAAATTAACTGAAAATCTGTCATGGTATCTCTAACAATCTAGAGTCCCCATCTCCAAATATACAAACTGATGCTAAAACTTTGGTGTTGTCTTTGTCTCAGCCCTAGATTTTGATAGACAAATAAAGACTTTATGCATTTCAAGCAGTGTTTTGGCAAACAAGTTCTTTTAAAATGCACTCTAAAAATATTTGCTTCGGTTTGACATGCTCATATTAAATTCGGTTACGCAAGAAAGATGATCAGCATTTCAATGATTAGCAAATGCACTACATATTTTTGCTTATGAGCTGTATGCAAAGCATTTAACAAGAGCACACATTATGCACGTATGATTTACTTGACTGAAAAAAAACAAAAGAACTGTACAAAGACAACAGTGAGGTGAAGTAGTGTATTTAAGTGAGCAGAACCGATGAATAGTTGGCTCTGTATTGCACACGCCAGCAGATTATCAGAGCACAACTGCTAAAACAAACAGCTGTACCATCAGCGCAGGCAAACCATCTCCATACTGCACTGCACTCTGGTTATTATTGTCCACTGGGCTGGATGAATAAACTGAAAAGGTCAAATATGTCTTGTGTCACTGCAATCATTCTGAATTGTATAGAAATAGCACACAATTTAAGGGTTACAAAGCCTGTGATTGGATCAAGTCCTTTCACACTGACCCAATGTAGCAGACTTTGTAGCAGTGTTCACAAACAGCAGTATACCTGTAACCTCTATAATGTGCCTTTGTTTTTCAATTTAAATAATGTTGTCATTCAGCAGGACCACTGTGCTTGTTTTTCCGCATTAAACTTAATTAATAGATTAATTATTTATTTAGTCTTAATACATTTTTAAAATTATATTTAGTCAGACAGCTTTTGTTGGACTAATGAAATTCTGCTTCCTGTAATTCAAACGTCATGTGTGGTGAGGCCAGTTTTGCCCAACCCTGGTCCCCAGTTTTTGCACCTAAGTGTTTAGCAGGCTTATTCACATGCTTGTGCTATTAATGACAATGTTCTCGTTTGAAAGGCAGGGGGCGATCTGCTCAACATCATCCTTGTTCCTGCCAGCACCTGGGGTGGTGTAGAAAATATGCAGCAGGCTGATTGTTATTCTTTGTTTATTGGATTCTCATATGACATTCTGCAGTACAAATGCTATGCCTTTTAGGTGCATAGGTGTGTGCATCTTTGCACCAGTTTAAGAAATAATTTATTTCTGTTTTAATGATCTGACAAAATAGTGTAATGGCAATGAGAAGAACTCAGGCCTCCAGGGCAATGGTTCCCAACCTTTTTCCTTGAAGGCCCTTGAAGAGAAAATCTGTCCCTTTCACCCTTAGATTGTGAATCCAAAAGGACATGTATTTGGGCATTTTGATGATAATCCACACAAAAGTAACTAATCTGATAACAAGTATTTTAAAATGTAATGTGATCTGATTGCAAAATTTTTGTAATTTGATTACATAATGCAGATTACATTTAACCCATTAATACCCAGCACTGCATATTGGTATGCCCCAACTGCAATAGACCGCCAGTGACTGACAGCCAATACCGCCATACCGTCTCTGACCTCCGGATATGGCAGTCACATTTCACCCCCTAGTGTAGGGTGACCATATGCCCTCTTTTTGCCGGACTTCTTTTTCAGACATGAAAAAAGCATCCAGCCGGTATTTAAAATGTATTAAAAATGTCTGGGATTTAGCTTTGTCTTCATATGTGCTCTCTACAGTTAAGACTAGAATAAATTTATACTGCACATCAGTTTTCACATGTTTAAAGGGTTAGTTCACCCCAAAATTAAAATTATCTCATAATTTACTCACCCTCATGCCATCCCAGATGTGTACGTCTTTCTTTCATCTGCTGAACACAAATTAAGATTTTTAGAAAAATATCTCAGATCTGTAGGTCCATAAAAGTACTCCAGATGACTCTGGTTGTTAAATCCATATCTTCTGAAGCGATTTGATAGGTGTGGGTGAGAAACAGATTAATATTCAAGTCCTTTTTCCTTCACTTTCCTGTTCTCCTTCTTCTGTTTTTGGTGATTCACATTCTTCGTGCATATCAACCCCTGCTGGGCAGGGACAAGAATTTATGATAGAAAATGACTTAAATATTGATATGTTTCTCACCCACACCTATCATATCATGTCTAAACATTTGGAGTTTCCTTGGATTGGAGTATGAATTACTTTTATGCTCCCTTTATTTGGATTTTTGAGCTTCACAATTTTGGCACCCATTCACTTGCATTGTACGGACCTACAGAGTTGAGATATTCTTCTAAAAATCTTCATTTGTGTTATACAGATGAAAGAAAGTCATACACATCTGGGATGCCAGGAGGGTGAGTAAATCATGAGAGAATTTATTAGATCTTCAGGGAATTATACCAGGGAACAGCAGGAGGACTGAAAAGTGTGAAGAACATTTGTATAAAATGATACTAAATGTATTTCAGTCATGATAACTCGGAAAGATTAGCATGTTAATGTAGGTATAACATATTGATAGGCTATCGGTCTTGGTAGACTACATTTTCTATGCTGCTGCAGCTGCTGCAGAGCAAGTACGGAAACTTGCTCCGGCTAGAACATACACAGACATACTGAGTTAAGCAAGTGGACATGCTGCTGACACTTAGAAAAACACAAAATATGCTGCATCAAGCATGTATGACATATTGCTGCACAATTAGACATAAAATCCCCCAACAAAGCAGGGAAGCTGCACAAACGCATAACATGAAACACAAAACGCAACCCCCAAAACAAGCAGATTTACCGGCAAGACATGTACTGCTGCTGCTCTGAATATCTATGTGCACCGAGTGTATGCTAGCTAGGTGTGCATTGGCAAAGTCTTTTTAGCAAGTCAGTTCACTCATCTTTGGAACTCTCTTTTGATGATTGTATGCCTGTAGCACAAATACCAGCATTGCAGCATTGTTTATCAACTGAGTTGCTAGGAGATGTCTCTGGAGATGATTGAAGCCCCTGCTAGGCTAACAGGAGCATTGCAGTTTTGTTTGAATAAATGTCATCTTCCGATAATCTGGCAATGAAATGCATTTATTATTAGAGATCAGAGACATCAAGTAGGAATATCCCACATCTGACTTGAATGGAACGCAGCATGAGTATCTCACTAAACTCCGCCTTTGACATTGACCATGCCTCAATCCTCAGCTGGCCTTCTTTGGCCCAAGGGTAATTGGCAGGCCAAAGGCGCTTGGCTGTTGGCCCTGAGGAAGCCCTGACGAGGCATGATGAAGCCCTGGAAGTGACAGTGGGAATACAACTGGCCCTGGCACGCACTAGCACGCCCTCATTTGGACCAACAATGGAAATGCGGCCACTGTGTACCTGGACCTGGAAAGCCCAGAGCTTATTTAACTAGTGACTTAGCCCAGTTATGTGTAGATTTATTTAAAGTAATGACCTAAGATAACTATGTGTGCCAGTTCCATTTTTTTCTTTTTCTTTTTTTTTTTTGGCTTACCTTGATAGAGGTTCTCTTCTATGTGTAATGGCCAAAGGCAGCTGCACGCTGATAGAAGAAAAAGCCCTAGCAACCACATGAGCAAATATAATTTTTGGAGAGAAAACTCTCTCAGCATGCTGCAGTGAAACCGGCTTGCAAACAGGGCAAATATAAATGTTAGGCAAAAAGAGAGTATGAAATTTGATCTGATTGCATGTCAAAAGGACCTATCAGCTTACACCATGTGAGCCGTTCAGCTTGACATATCACATGTGAACGAGCTGATTGGCCAACAGATAACATATCAGCTTATGACATTTAGAGTTACATGCCTAAATTTAGTCATTAATGTTTATATTAGCACCTGCTGGGAGTGTGTGATAGAAAGAGAAAGAGAGAGAGAGAGAGAGAAAGAGAGAGAGAGAGAGAGAGAGAGCAAGCGGGAACGTGCACTCTCAAATGAGTCTCCATGAGAAAAAGGCACTTTTTGATTAAACAATTTACACAAAAGTACAAAGAACAAACACTTCTATGTTTGCAATACATATGTCTGAAAAGTTACGTATCTTACCTCAGTTTCAGTGAACTTGTTTACATTCAGCTTGATCTGTTCACCACTGTAGTTAGTTAGAGCTACTTTCTGATATAGATATACATAACTCACTTGGCTTTCAAGCAGGAAAAATGTCAAACTTTAAATAAATTAACTATTACATGTGTAGAAAGTTTGCATTGTAAGGCAGACATGTTTACAGGCATACAGTATTTCAGATATGCTAGTGATAATTGAATGAATAATGTTTATTCATTGCATTGAAAGGATTTCCTATTACATGTAAGTCAATAGGCAAACTGGAATTTTTGGGCATATCAGTATGGTGGCACAGTGGCTCCGATTTTATAATGTTATCAGCAATCCAGTTCTATATTATAGATCAGTGGTATTATGCGATCGCGAACTCAGCCTTTCTCTCTCTCTCTCTACCTCTGCCAGGGGCATAGATTCCAAGGGGGATGGGCTGGGGTAATAATCAAAACAAGTAAGTACAACCCCCCCCCCAATATTTATACTATAATGGAAACAATTGGGGTGGGGTGGAATAATAGGGTTCAAAACAGTGTTACTATGAATGCAAACTTTAATACAGTGAAAAAGACACTCTATTAGCATAACATAAATAATTTAAATAAATACAAATTTCCAACATTCCATGTGTCATGTGTATTTTGTTGATTCCTGTTTTTCGTGTCTTTTATTTTGAAAAGTTTACTTCCTGTTTCATGTCATGTGTTCCTGGTCATGTGATGTACTGTTTTCCCTCCATGTTCATGTGTCTTGTTTTCGTTGGTTCATTGTTTTATTATCTTGTTTAAATTTCTGTTTGTTCATTGGTTTATGTTCTCCCATGTCCAAGTATTTAAGCCCTCATGTTTTCCATTGTTGTTTGTCAGGGATTGTTGATGTAATGTTGATTCATAGTCTAGTCATGCCATGCCATGCCATGCCAAGTCAAGTTAAGTTCATGTTTATGTTTCATTCATGTTTATATTTAGGGTTTATTGGATTTCACTTTTGTAAATAAATTGCACTTGGGTTCTTCATTTCATCGTCTTTTCGTTTACCTCATTGCTCAGCAACTTTACACCATGTCCATGTACTAAAATAAAATATTTTATGCCGTGAGTGTACCTTCATTTACTATTACTATTATTTTGAATGGCCATGGAAAATGAAGCAATGCGATAACAATTTTACCTGGTCGCAAAAAGTAGTCCGTTAATTTACCTGATGAACTTTCACCTTTTGCTGACTGTGGCAGCGGGGACGTGGTCGAGCATCCGTCCGGAGAGAGAGAAAGCGGTAAGGGTGCTTGCACCTGAGCTAGATTATGTGTAACACCTGTCTCTAATTCCAGTGAGCATGGGGAGAGTGGCATATGAGCAGCCACACCACCAGCAGAGAGGGTGAGAGAGTCTGGCACAAAAAAGGCCACGGTGCTCCTGAAGCTGAAGCTGTTACGTTTAACCTGTTATGTTTATGAAGCTGATGTGTTTAAGTGACTATGTGTTTATGAAGCTGATGTGTTAAATGCCTATGTGCCTGTGAAGCTGATGAGTTTGTGTAGTTGTAAAGCACTGAAGTGGCCTATTAAAAGTCCTACCTGAGCCAGGAAAAACCTGCTTCCCTGTGTTCTCCTTCCCACCTGTTGTGAAGCTGTTCTACACTGACCCTTTATGCTTCACAGAGCTGATGTGTGCTTCTAAATCACTTGCACCTTTATTAGCAACTGACACATAAGTGCCAACTGTACATGTCATACATTCTGCTTCCCACGGATCTTGACCTGGATGAAAACATGGGAATTTTTTGTGCAAATCTTCTGTAAATTTGCACTTTCGTTTGGGCATTGTTTCCACTCAGCTGTCATTTGCTGCTACTTTCAAGCAACTGTTTGTTTGATGCCGAACACAACAGTGCTTTGCGCCTTTGCGGAGAGATTGACAGGCAGGAATTTGGCCAATAGTTGCTGCAAGCCTCTTATAATCGACCAATTGGTGTGTGAGAAGACAGACTTACAAAGAGGGGTTAAAGCAATGCAAATATGCAAGCACACACAATGAAGTATTAGACCAGATGCACATCATAATGCAACTAAAGCCGAATCTTGGACATTTTCTCAAATTTAGAAATCCTGGCCGGACCCTTTTTTTAAGGTCTGAAAAAGAGGACATGTCCGGGAAAAAGAGGACGTATAGTCACCCTAGTTTTATTCCTAAAGAAATAAATTGCAATTTTGAAACATATGGATAAAATCATGAGCACTCACATGAGATGAGGACTCTAGTCATATCAGTAAACTTATAAAAGCTTTTTTATTCTCCATGGGTCACAGGTGCCTTCATGGGGGCTGCCATTTTAGAATCACATGACCAGCTGAATACTACTCCCTTAATCTTAATAACCGTCTTGTTATTGGACACTTTCACTCTTGAATTAAATGAATCATGGCTGATTGTGAATAGTGAATTTCTACAATGGCATCTGTAACTGAAAACTATTAGTTTTGAATGGCCCTGCATCCACACTGCTAGGTGTCACTGTAAGTCCAAGATGACACAAGCATAAACATGCACCTTTAACTTACCTGCAGTTGTTTACTCCATTATGGTCTGACCGTAAACAGTGATAGATTTAAAATAAAAAATACCCCAGTTTAAATGTATCAAAATAAAATACCAAATACTGTGTGGAAAAAAAGGTATCAAAATAAAATACAGTATTTTTTTTTATCTTGAAAATACACAAAATACATGTAAAATTGGCCATTCAGTGAAGTATCACTATTAGCCTGAAATCTATCTGGAACTATTCTGAATGCCAAGAACATTTTGGTGTACAACTGCTTAGAAACTTTTGTTTTCATTTCACCTACCTCTTCAATCAATCAAAGACAATTATATATAAACAGGTTCATTATTACAAACTTATGTATTGCAAAATGCCAAATAGCATCCATTTCTATACTTATTTCTGTCCAGGTTACACTGCAGCCTGCTATTACTTGTGGCGAACCCTATTAAATAAATCACGTGTAAAACAGTTGGTACTTTTTTTTGTTTGTTTTTTTTTTTTTTGCTATCTAGCAAGGAGTAATGCTTTACACACTTGACTAGCTAGTACATACACAAGCAGTTTCTAACACCAACAACCAATTAGCTAGCATGACTGATGAGCTAGCACTAATGTCAGTGCTAGTGCTAATGCTATTTTCCCCTTGCCAGTGCTCTTTTATTCCTTCATGTTAGCTGAAGGCAAATCTGAATGATGTTCCATTTTAGCTTGCTAGCTATAAGCGATCTCGCTAATAATAGCTATTGAACTCGCTAACGATTAGAGTTAGACTAGCTGACTAGCTGGCTGCTGACTAGTTTTGATTTTATCACTGTTGACACGCATTGCATTGGCTTGCGAGAAGTATCATAGCTACTTTAATATTTTAATGGAAATTAAATAACAGTTGCCAGCAATTATTATGTCTTTTGCAACAAGTAGAATTGACCACCACATCCTCACCTTATCTTGCTGCATTCCATTCAACTTGGAAAGTCGGACTTTCCAACTTCCTACTAGGGAAAGTGCAATGGAACGCCATTTCAAGTAGGAATTCCAACTGAGAAACTCGTGTGGAATGTTACAACAGATGTGCCCTTCAATTGCAGGGGCGGGCCATGCATTTTAAGTCTAAGCCTTCAGTGTGATTCATGCCATTAAGAAAACACAGTTTCACAATGAATAAGATACCCTATGCCTTTGGGCATCATACATTATATCGCAGCTAACTAATAATACCAATTGACATTTTAAAAACACATCCATGCACAAAATCCAGAACTTGAAATGACACTTAATGCTCAAGCAAGCCTAATTTTAACTGCAGCATGACTGTTTTGTGAAATGAACGTCTCCTGAACAGACATTCAAAAATCAAAATTTTTATATGAATTTACCAAGGAGGTCTATAATACCTGGAAAAATCTATCTAATAATATTTGCAATTTAAATGTTGCTTGCAATACATTTCTTTTCATTAGGATACACGGTCATGCTGTGTTCCATTCAAGTTGGATGTGGGATATTCCTACTTGATATCTCCGACCATAAATGCATTCCATTCCCCGATATTCGGAAGATGACATTTAAGGAAACAAAACTGCAACGCTCCCGTTAGCTTAGCAGGGGTTTGACTCTCATTAGAGATGTCTCCTAGAAACCCAACTGATAAACAATGCTGCAGTGCTAGCATTTGTGATTCAGGTGTATGATTATCAAAAGAGATTATAATGTTTTATACACCTGTTTCTGCAGGCGTTTATTAAACAAGCTTTAATATCATGAAACAAACTCATTTATCGATATTACTTAATAAAGTGAATGTTTATCACTTACTTTGTATATCTCGACATGTTTGTGTGACATCAGGCACCTGCATCTCGGCGAAATCAGAGTTGAGAATTTCTGCACGAGCCTACAAGTTGTAATTCTGACTTCAAGATGCATTCCATTGCACTTTTCCTAGTAGGAAGTTGGAAAATCCAACTTTTCGAGTTGAATGGAACGCAGCACTACTTTTCAAAACTTGATATGACACTGAATGCTCCACGCAGCCTAATTTACACTTAGAAAACTCCTGATGTTGCTATAACAATGTAAAAAGCACATACCAATTTGCTTGAAGTGAAAATCAGTCCTCCTTTCCTGTTTAATAAATTAAACAATCGCACGATCATGCAGAACATCTCGTTTGTAAATCCATAAGGATCTCTTTCTCATTGGCAATAACAGCAATGACAGCCGACTCGTCAGCAAGATCTCGCACTCTTTGCTTTCAAATTACATCACTTAAAGCGTGATTGCATCACTCAAGGCCAGCTAGAAGGCCTCGACCAGGACATATCCTAAAGATCACACCCACCAAGAACAAATAAATCAATCTGATTGGCTGATGAATCTGACAATCTGACTTTAGTTGCCCATTCATTTGCACTGTTGAGGGATTCTGTAGAAATTCTGAAGGCCTGAGGGGGTGGAGCTCAGACTCACGAGCCGCTTCGGGCATGCGATTTGTGAAACAGTTGTCACACTTTGCTTGTAAGCATCAAGGAATAAATTCTGACTGGATAAACTTTTCGTTTTTCTCTATTTGTTTGTAGATTAATTAAGAGTGGAAAGCGAATAAAAATATATAGGCAAAAAGGTGTTTGAGAATGAAAGAATGAAAAATATTTATTTATTTGGCATGTTAGGCCAGCACTGTTCAACTGGAGTCAGAAATATCATAATTTCAAGTTCTGAGCACATGAATGACCCCGCAAAGTCGAATTAACGAGTGGAAAACTCTGAATTCTAGATGATACATGAGTTTCCGTGTTGGGACGTTGGAAGGGGCATGTCAACATGAAAGATAATGAAAAGCAATGATTTTGCTAAATTAATTCATCTTCTGTCATTTATTTCAGTAATATTAATTTGTTATATATGACTGTCAACTAATGACTCACCCTTCACTGTTTGTTTTAAGCAAATTAATTAATATGTTAGATACCATGCATTAATAAATCATATACTGTATGTCGGTTATAAGTGATGCAGGTTTATTCACTAATGTTTATTCACCGGTACAACAGAAAAAGGGCTTTTGCCGTCGTTTATTGCATAATTGTTTACGTTTGGCTTCTTCTGTATTTTGTTTTCCACATGAATGCGTGACATGTCATTGTAACGAATGCTCAACTTGGAGGTACGAGCTTCCTAGTTTCACTTGAAGGCAGCATCTGATTTCGCCGAGATGCAGGTGTGTAACGTCACACAAATGTTGGCACCAGGGAAGATATACAAAGTAAGTGAAAAACATTCACTTAAGTAATATTGATAAATGAGTCAAAGTTCCTACAAAGTTCCTACATTACATGTTATTAAAGCTTGTTCAACAAACACCTGCAGAAACAGGTGTATAAAACAGATAATCGTACACCTGCATCACAAATGCTAGCGTTGCAGAACTGTTTATCATTTGGGTTGCTAGGAGACATCTCTGGTGACGGTCAAACACCTGGTAAGGTAACGAGAGTGTTGCTGTTTTGTTTCCTTAGACGTCATCTTTTGAGCATCTGGCAATGGAATGCTTTTATGGTCGGAGACCGGAGATATCAAGTAGGAATATCCCACATCCGAGTTGAATGGAACACAGCATGACTCCACATTTCCTTGCACGAACGCAGAAAATTTGTTCACCCAATGCTAAATGGAGCCATTTTCTCTGACATCTGCAGCTCATGTACATGAAAGTTGGGGTTGGGGGGCATGCCTGAACTAGTTGATACAGGAAATCAGCAGCCTAATAAAGAGGTTGACTGGCACATATTTTTTTATGTGTTTTGAAAATACACAAATACCAAATTTACAGTAAATGTATTTCAATACAAATTATATTAGATTTATTTTTTAAACTTTCAAATATAAAGTACAAAATAGTATTTTGTATTTCAAATACATGTATTTGAAATACTGCCCATCCCTGAGTGTTACACCAAGTACTGCCGACAAAGGTGCTGACGCATACAGGCAGATTTTTCAGACAGACATTTTTTCCCTAGGCATGCTCCGAGATCATATGGAGTCTGCTAAAACTGGCGTCACACTAGCTGACTCCAAAGAGCTCGATTCTGGCCGAGGGTGTCACACTTACCAAATGTTTTGCTGAGATCTCGCTCTCTCCAGTCAGAGGTCTGTCACATTCTTGGTAAAAGAATCACTATGGATTACAATCTCTGTTTATGATGAACTGTGGCTGTGAGTGCGATTGCTGATGAAAAGGGTCAGATTAGAGCATGACGCCTTGTCTGTTCTTCAGTAAAAGAAGCTCATTGGTCATTTGACAAGAACACCAGGATCCACCCCATCGACAGAAAGGTTTTTCTGTCGATTATGTTTGATCTGCTTTCCTAGTTGTCAGAGCCATTAACTCATTAGCAGGGAGTCCTGTCAGTCAAGGGATTAATGACCTCCTGCTGGCAGATGCAAATCGGAGCTCCATCTCCCTCTTACAAGCCAGGTAAACCGAGATTATGTAAATAAAGGTTATACTTAAAAATTGTTGGAAAAATCATCTAGTGTGATGCCGGCTTTGTGTGTAATAACACAAATGATTACCAGGGATTCAAAAAACATTATGAACACAGAAAGATGTACACTCCTCAGAAAAATACATTGTGGGTTTTGCAATTTACAGTTTGTTACTGTTCATTAGATAATAAGTTAATTAATTATTGAGTGACGTCACATACATTTTCCATGATGCAATGCATATTACAGTTCAGTACTGTATGATTATTGTTGGGCCTCATGTATTCAGATAGAAGACAATGGCAGGCCTAACACAGTCGTAAAAACCTAACTCAAGCCCCCACATTCCAAGTCTTAATTATACTGATAAAAATCGCGCCAAAATCAAACAAAGGGAGTCCAAAACAGACTACAAATCCCATGAAGCCTTGCTCACTAAAGGATCGAACTCTCAACTCCTATTGGATGAGGCACACAACAGAATGCACCTCAAACCATGACATCATCAGGAGTAGAAATACCTCTGAAATGCTTCCGGGATTTGCTTCCAGCAACTTTGTTTGCAGTGTGTAGACGCAGCTCATCGCTGCTCTCATGTGCAACCTCGTGGCACAAGGAAGTAACGTCCGACTTGAAACTGTGGCCATACAATCTCCATCTCGCTGGACGAGTTGAGATTACTCTGTGTTCCACCGAACACTAACGGATCTGAAGGAGACCGCAGAGCAATCTGCATCTTCACCCGTTTGCCTGCAGAAGTGAAGAGATTAAAGATTTCTCTTCCATCTTCAATCAAGTCGACATTTCTGAATTCTCCGCCAGCCCGCCAAGAATCAACAGCCGTACCGCCCGCAGACAGAGCGAGGAAACGGCCTCCTGTCATCACCCGAGCTTCAAGGAACCGGGTCGGAGTTAAAGGACGGAGGAAAACATATTCTACCTGTGTCCTCATGCAATTCAAGTAAGAGGTTTATGTCTGGGCAGAGATAGAATATTATAGTGTGTTATTCTTGTGTTTCAAGGTTTTTGCTTGTACAGTTTACGGACCACCATGTCCGCTCATTATTAATACTCACGGTATTAATTATCACAAATTTGTTTTGCTGTATTGTGGTCCAACCAAATTGGACTGTTATGCAATTTCGCCATCGCGGGTGAGACAGGTAAACTGAGTTCATCCATTAAAGAGTTAAAGAACGCAGGACTTTGAACTAACAGCTGCTTTCTCTCCCACGATCGCGAAATCGGCTTTAGGGCCGTCACTTTTCTCTCTCTTGTACTAACCACACACACACACACACACACACACACACACACACACACACACACACACATGCACACGACCCCTCACAAACATTCTGGCACACATTTTTGGCTCCTAGATAGCTTAATGCTAAAGCCCAGCTTTGTCCCTAAGCTATCGTACAAGCGGATACACGCGGTAACTGGTAGACGCCATTGACTGGTTTCTCGCTGCCCCCATTCGCGGTCATATTCCCTGGCCGGAAGTCTCGCGTGACATACTCTCCACGAGAGTCACGTCCGCCATTTTGTGCGCATCCCTCCTTACGCACACAGACACCCTGTCACATACACACCTCATGTGTTATAGGATTATTTTTATTTCCATATCTAATCATATCACTGTTTAGTTTGTAGTTGTAAGTCGGAAGTTTATTTACTGCATTGTGTTAATTATTAATTGATATTACTGCATAAATAAACTTTGTTTATATTACAAAGAGAAGTGTTTTGGTTTGTTTTACATACGCCTGTGTCATGCTGACGGGATGTCAGTGCTCAGATTCAAACCTTCATTCATTGTTTTTTTTTCCCGAAAATCGATATTCTTCGGATGTCGATTTTCTTAAGAAAACAATCTAATATTGAGACTGTTTTACTATCTGGTTATTAGTCCCTGATTCCAGGGTGGTGCCCCGTCAATGTTAATCCTTATTACTATTCTATTGATTTTTGATAATTGATAATTATCTTTGATGATTGTTGAATTTGAATGATCAATAAGCTAGTGTTAATTTTAATTAATGTTTCATCGATGTTAACATTTAACGATTATCTTTGATAATTGTTGATTTAGAGGATTAAAAAAGCTAACATTGATTCTCATCAATGTTCTATTGATTTTAATAATTAATAATTATCTTTGAACCCGCTCCTAAACGTAGCGCACTACATTTACTGGAGCACCATATGAGGTTTTAATGAGTTAGATTCAATTAATTAATTTAAATATTAATTCATAACTAAAGAAATAATTATTAATTATTTCTGATAGTAACACTGATCTAAACAACCAGTAAAGCCCTACATAATATTATATCGTAATTTACTGGCTATTTTACAGTTTACTGTATAAACTACAGTTAGGGATATCTTACTGGTATCGTAAAATTAACCCCCCCCCCATCCCCCCCGCAGACCCCAGGTTGGGAACCAGTGCTCTAAGGAACTCTTCAGGTTGTTTTAATCCCACACTCTGATTGGATTCAATGAAGCAGTTCAAATTGATTTTCAGGTCAATAGATTTTTACAGACTTTATAAGGTCTCTCATGTATATTGTAAACACATTTATTTTGTTGTAACATTAACTGTAAACTCTAAATCAATATAATTTATTGGGTGTCAGCATTATGATGTTCATGTAGATTTTTTTAAGATAAGTTAGAGGACAGAGGGAATTTATTTTCTAAAGTAATTTTGTGTTCCTGCACAACAAATTAACCATTGGTTTTACTAGAGTCAAAGTAACCATGATTGTAGTAACAATTTTTTCTATTTATTTATTTATTTTACAGAAACCATGGTTTTACTTTAATAATGTAGTAACCGTGATTGTAGTAATAACGATGTTGTTTTTTTTTTTGTTTTTTTTTTTGTGGAAACCACTTTACTATTAATTTGAAACCAGATTTAATATAGCAATATTGTAGTAACCATAACTTTAGTTGCCATGGGTTTTGAGTGGAAATGTTTTGGTTATGACCATAACCTTGGTTCCCTGAAAGAAGGGAACCAGACGCTGCATCAGTAGCTGACACTATGGGAACTAGAGTGACTATCTCTGAAACCCTATAAAATCACACCAATTTCTTGCTACTTGGCACTCCACCCCTGTGCGCATGTCTTTGCATGCAAATAAACCAGAGCACAGCAGCATTTTGCCAGGATTTTTCAACTGAAGGGAGGTGAAGGCATCTCTTGATCCCTTAACAGTGAGAAATCAGTATTGCAGTAAGCTTATGCAGCGTCTTGTTCCCTCCTTTCAGGGAACCAAGGTTACAGTCGTAACCGAGACGTTCTCTTTTAAGTCAGTCTCTTTGATGCTGCGTCAGTAGCTATGGGAATTGTATATCATAATGCCATGCTACTAATTAGGGCTGGGTGATTAATCAAATTTTATTTTCAATTACAATTTTGACTTCCAACGATTATGAAAAACTATTATTGTGCTGCATTCCGTTTCGCAATGAAACAACCCAGCGTTAAAGCTTTAAAGCATCCTCTATTAAAGTTCAGATAATAAGAAAGGTGGCTGCTGGCTGAAAATAAACTCTGAAACCGGCATTTCTTTGTGTAGTCAGCGCAACGTCTATGAGATGCGTGAAGTGACTGGGGAAGAGATTGAATCTTCTCCCAGCTGATGCACAATCTGGCGCGGGGATGCTCGTCACTCGCACGTGTTTGCTGCAGCTAGATTACTACGATGGCTCGCGACATAGTGAATCATAATATATGTGTCATGTTCACTGTGTGTATCTTATGAAGAAAATCGGCGATACGCAGCTCTATTAAGAAGAGAAAGTTTGTTTTTTGTGAGTGAAAGATGGATCAAAGTGAACATATAGGTGAGAGAGTTTAGCCCATTGTACACTGGAACAAAATACATTTTTGATTAGCATTTTTTGGCTTGTTTTCCAAAATAATACCTAAAACTCCTTTAAAACAACATACATTTACTTTAAGAGCTATACTGCAGAATAAAAAATTGTTATCGGAGAATGTTGAATACAATATTTAATCAGAGCTCGATATTAACGCTTGTCCGGGACAAGTGGATTTTTGAAGGGGCGAGTGAAAGAGAATTTTATTTCACCGACCGTACAAACAGACTGATTAAAACGTCAATAACTGAAAAAAATTTAAAAAATAACCAGCTATATTTGTGATAGCCTAGGCCTGTGTCACTTATTAGAAAGTTCATATTCTTATTCTGCTGCTGAAAGTAATCCAGAGCATGTAATGTTATAATTCGCTAGTGATCTAGTAGAGGTGGTGTATGTTTGTGTGCTGAACATGCACGTGTTCCGAAAATGCTCGTGTTAATGCGCACCTGAATGGCCAAATACATTTCAAAATTTCGCCAAAATGCCTGTCTTGGTAAGGTATTCATGTAAACTCAGAAAGTGATGTCTAAAGTGAACGTAGATAGTGGAGAAAAAAGCTGATTTTAAAAGAGGATTTTAAAATGTCAGAATAGTAAGTATATAAATGTAAGCTAATAGACCTGCTTCCTGAAATCCACTGTTAAAAAGACAAGTTTTTTTTACAAAGTTCAATAAAGCATGATGTTTCCAAAGTCAATGAGTAATCGTGTAAAATAATCGTGATCTCAATATTGACCAAAATAACCGTGATTATGATTTTTGCCATAATCGAGCAGCCCTAATTCACACGCACTTGAAGCATTGAAAAAACTCCTCTACGCAAGCATAATGTGATAATGTTTGTACAAGAAATCATACAAGCCGACAGTGTACTAGCACTAAGTCCCAGACGGGGATTGTAAGGGGGCGAGAGGACCTCAGCTGTCTAGCACCATGCAGAAATCTACTGACCAGAGGGTGTTTGCACACAGACAAACCATCCAAGGGGTTGTGACTGTTCACTTTGGCAGCAATATACACTTTAAGCATGGATGGAGAAAGACTTCATCCAAATGGGAGGTCCACACCCTGGGAGGAACACCATTCAGTTAAAAGTTGCCACATTAAGGCATAAAGCCGCCTTGTTGAAGACGCCCTGCCGTGTAGTATAGTGATGAGCACTGGATACAAAACCTCATGTGTGTCAGACGCAATAAACACAATCAGTCGTGCCTTGTGCCTGACAGGGATAATTGCCAGTGATGTAGCATTACCTCATCGGGGCAGTGGTAGCTCAGCGGTTAAGGCTCTGGGTTACTGATCAGAAGGTCGGGGGTTCAAGCCCCATCACCGCCAAGATGCCACTGTTGGGCCCTTGAGCAAGGCCCTTGAACCTATCTGCTCCAGGGGCGCCGTATCATGGCTGACCCTGCACTCTGACCCCAGCCTAGCTGGGATGTGTGAAAAAGAAGAATTTCACTGTATATGTGCAAATGTATAATGTGTGATAAATAAAGAAAATTAATTAAATTAAATTAATTATATAATTATAATTAATTATTATTATTATAATTATCATAATCTCCGACTGTATCAAGCACAGCAATAGTGGGCCGCAGATCGTCATTGCCGTACTGAAGAAATGCAAGGCTCAAGGAAGTGACAATCATCCTCAAACTCTGTGCTTTATATCCTGTCCTCAAATGCCTCCCTCGTACGGTTCCTTGGGAGCTGCAGAAGGAGAATGGCAGGAGGAGGGAGGGATTTGCTCACAGTGAACGCTTTCAACAGCATTCATACTGATCGCGCAAAGCCACTGTGGAGATGGGAGCGTGGCCGAGCAACATCTGTGGAGAGCGAGGCCAGGAGAGGAAGAGCGGTAAGGATTGACATCTGTGGGAAACTGTGGGAACAGCTGTTTTGTGTTGCAGTAAGAGCTGGAGAGGGATATAAGGGCAATCCAGACAGCTGGAGGAGAGAGAGATGCATGCAGCCGTGTTCGTGTGTGGTTGCATTTATGTTATGCTGAAAAGCAAACCTTTGTGTTACGCTAAAAAGTGGTGTAAAAATAAAGACTTACTTGGATTGTTTCTCCAGCTCTGGCTTCCTCCTCCACAACCAAGCCAGACATCTGTTACAGTGGTGTCGAAACCTGGGAATTAGGAGGAAGAAAATGCCATCATGGATTCATCGCCGCTGGCCGAAATAATCAAGACCCTCACCGGCATCCACCAAGCCCAACATCCGTCTCTTCTTGAGCTGTGTGCGGAACAGGAGAAGCGGTTCCAGGCACTCTTCCAGGCTCAAGCGGAGGACCAGAAGGTGCTACGGAGCTTGGTACACCAGGAGGGATCTTCAGCCGTGACCCCGGACCCACCTATGGCTGTGCCACACATCATGCTGGTGAAGATGGGACCCCAGGACCACCCGGAGGCATTCCTCGAGCTCTTTGAGCAGTCAGCTGGAGCATGGAACTGGCCCAGTATTCAGTGGGTGGCTCGCCTCCTCCGGCTGTTGTCCGGGGATGCCCAACAACTTCCTGTGACCTGAAGAAAGCCATCATGCAACGGGTCAGCCAAAGCCCAAAGCAACATCACTAACACCGCCCGTTTTCATTCGCTCAACAGCTCTGTGACACCTGCCGAAGGTGGCTGCTGGCTGAAGATCGCGATGCAGAGGAGCTACTGGATATGGTGGTACTGGAACAGTACTAATGGCCCATTTCTATTGGCTGAGCATTCATGGGAATGCTCGCAGGTAGTGTGCGGCATGCCAGGAATGTCAGCTGGTGAATCAACCGGCCACCCCAAGAGCATCATTGTGCCCCCTTCCATTGATTGAGGTCCCCTTTGAAAGAATTGGTATGGACCTCATTAGAATGGACGGCATGCGGGCATCGCATTGTGTTGGTTCTGGTGGACTAT